>NC_029773.3:80593157-80637574 GCF_000817695.3 Arachis duranensis | reverse complement strand
AAAATGTGACTATTAGTAATTTTATTAATAAACCTTTTTTTAAACTATTACTAATTTCAATTTTAATAGAAAATATGAGGAAATAATTTTGCTTGCCATAAATAATATACTAAAACTGTTAGTATATTATCTTTTTTATGGTTAATTGAATTTGTCAATGATTTTTCCGTGTAAATCGTTATTACCCAGTTTTTAATAACTACTTAATATACAAAATTTGAAATTGGAAATTGTTATTACTAATTCAATTAACTGGTTAATTGAGTAATAATTGTCAAATTATTAAGGTGCAAAATCATTGATTTACTCAATAGATTTCCATATATTATTTATATTTCAAGTAATAATTTGAAATTATATTATTTACCCAGTTAATAATACTATTATTAATAATTATTTTTTGCATTGATTTTTAAATCAATTATTAAATAATTATTTTTGTTAAGATAATTATTTATAAATTATTTCAAATTATATTTTGTTAAGATATAATTATTTAGATTATTACACATGGCACGGGTATAATTTTATTTTATACCAATTAATCAATTATAATTATATGACATGGGTGTAATTTCAATTTTATCCACCGATTATTGGCAAATAAATTTTATTCCAATTAGAAATAAAATCTATTTTTATTGGCAAATAAATTGTTTTTAGGTCAACGATTTAATATATGTGTAGGTTCATTTTTTGTTAAATATAATGAAAATATAAATAAAAAAATAAATGATAAAAATAAACTTAATAATATCTGACACTACTTCATTTTATTAAATTATTTAAAAATAGCACATCCACAAAAAATAATCGTAATATATAAATTGAGGCAATAATTTAAAATTCTATAATTATAATTTAATCAAATACTAATAGTAAAACCAAATTACCTAAACAATATTGAACCTATTCTAGTCCTTAGTCACGTATAGTATAGAATCATTCTTGTAACAACAACCAACTGAAATAACATCGTAAATTTCAATATTTAGAACTCGTGCAAAATCAGACCATCCTCTTGTTAGATAAGCTTCATCATCCGCTATCTATGCAATGCAGCAAGGTATAGAATTGCCACACCGAGAAACCAAACTAACTCTTATTCCCCTCAATGGCATTGCATGCATGCAAAAGAAATCTGGTAATTTCTGAAAAAAATCAAAATATGTTAAAAAATTATTCTAATAATGAACAGCTTAAACTAAAAAAATTTAAATATATTACCAATAGTTGAAATTGCATATCTGAATTTGTCACAAATTTAGCAAAACTGAACTGAAACTGAGGGAATTCAATTTCATTATGTGCTCCACTTCGAAGATTTTCGGACAGACGTAAAAAGTATGGAGGGGATGGAACTTGAACTTGCCCTATAAAGTTCCGTGGATGCAATTCCTCAATCAAAAATCGAGCTCCTCCTAAGAAATCTAACTTTAACCACATTCTATTGGGTTGGTCATAATAGGTGAGTAGATCCAACCATCATTCGGTAAAGTAGAGACTATTACCTCTTCTTTAAACGCTTACATCCATGTAGTTGGAACCCGAATCAGTGAAGACAACTCGATGAAGTATTTCATGGATGTGATGCATTGTAAATGATTGTGGTAAAAGACAATCGAACTGGAATATTAGACGATAAGAATAACTTAGAGTAACAACAAATAAAAAATTATCAAAAGAATAATATAATAGAATGAGTATATGAAAAATATTATAAAAAATTATAAATTCTACCTTAAAAGAATCAACTTCAATAAAAAAACGAAGAATACATTCTTATTCTATGAAGTAGTAAAAAAAAACACTAAATATAAAATTATGAATTGACTTTCAAATTTAGATTCATCGGATAACAAAGATTTATTATTATTATTATTATTACTATTATTGATATTATTATTATCATTAAAATTATTAAAAGTATTTTTAATTGATAATTGATAAGTAGTTTAATAGTGCATTAAATATTGATTTGATATAATTATAATGAAGATATGTTGCTAAATTAGTATAATTATATATTATTCATTTAGTATTAACTATAATATAATTACAATAAAATAATTTAAAATAGAAAAAAAATTTTATTCGTTTTGGAGGGAAAACGGATGCATGAGAGATCGACACGTCACCTTTAGTAGTTGGGGAAAAACCCAGTTTTAGTATATTAAGTAGATTATTATATTATAATTAATATTTAATGAATAATATATAATTACACTAATTTAGAAACATATCTTCATTATAATTATATCAAATCAATATTTAATGCACTATTAAACTACTTATCAATTATAATGCGTAATTACTGTACATAATAAAAAATTACCTTAATAATAAGTAATTTACATATTTATTTTTGTTTTACTAAGGTCTATAAATAGTATTTTTTGTGATACATGAATCTAAATTTGAGAGTCAGCTCATAATTTTATATTTAGTATCTTTTTACTACTTCATAGAATAAGAATGTATTCTTCGTTTTTTATTGAAGTTGATCATTTTAAGGTACAATTTATAATTTTTTATAATATTTTTTATATACTCATTCTATTATATTATTCTTTTAATAATTTATTAATTGTTGTTACTCTAAATTATTCTTATCATCTAATGTTCCAGTTCGATTGTCTTTTACCACAATCGTTTACAATGCATCACATCCATGAAATACCTCATCGAGTTGTCTTCACTGATTCAGGTTCCAACTACATGGATGTAAGCGTTCAAAGAAGGGGCAATAATCTCTACTTTACCGAAGGATGGTTGGATCTACTCACCTATTATGACCAACCTAATGGAATATGGTTAAAGTTAGCTTTCTTGGGAGGAGCTCGATTTTTTATTGAGGAATTGCATCCACGGAATTTTATAGGGCAAGTTCAAGTTCCATCCCCTCCATACTTTTTACGTCTGCCCGAAAATTTTCAAAGTGGAGCACATAATGAGATTGAATTCTCTCAGTTTAAGTTCAGTTTTGCTAAATTCGTGACAAACTCGGATATGCAATTTCAACGATTGGTAATATATTTAAATTTTCTTATTTTAAGTTGTTCATTATTAGAATAATTTTATAACATATTGTAATTTTTTTCAGAAATTACCGGCTTTCTTTTGCATGCATGCAATGCCATTGAGAGGAATAAGGGTTAGTTTGGTTTCTCGGTGTGACAATTCTATACCTTGCCGTATTGCATGGATAGCGGATGATGAAGCTTATTTAACAAGAGGATTGTTTGAATTTGCACGAATTCTAAATGTTGATATTTACGATGTTATTTCAGTTGGTTATCGTTACGAGAATGACTCTATACTATACGTGACTAAGAACTAAAATAGATTCAATATTGTTTAAGTAATTTGGTTTTAATATTAGTATTTGATTAAATTATAATTAAAAAATTTTAAATTATTGCCTCAATTTATATATTATGAGTATTTTTCGTGGATGTACTATTTTTAAATAATTGAATAATTAATAAAATGAAGTGGTGCCAGATATATTATTTAAGTTTATTTTTATCCTTTATTTCTTTATTTGTATTTTTATTATATTTGATAAAAAATCTCTACCTAAACATATAGTTTTCGTTGACATAAACACAATTTAGTTGCCAATAAAAACCGATTTTATCTATAAAAAATAATGAACATAACACCATTGAAATTTCCCGGCAACGGTGCCATTTTGATGATTGGATTTTTTACGGTTCAGAAGTTCACCAATGAAATCTCGTTGTAAACTATAGTTTCTAAACCAAGCAATAATCCTTTAATACAAAAGATTGTTTGTCATAGGTAACAAACCCCTAAATTTATAAACCGAAGTATTAGAACCTCGGGTCGTTCTCCCTAGGAATTACAATAAAGTGTCTTGTTATTGTTTGTGAGTTATTTTAGGGTTTTTTTGAGATTTTAGACAAGAAATATAAATGGCAAAGAAAATAAACTAACAACTAGCAAAGCTCTTGGCAAGATATGAGAACTAGAAGTCCTATCCTAGTTATCCTCCTTAATTGTGACAACAAATTATCCATTACTCCCACTTAGTTAACCTCTAACCATGGAGGAAAGTCAAGTGGATGAATCAATTTGATTCCTCAAGTCCTATTCAACTCCTAAAGGATAGACTAGCTTTAGAGGCATTCAAATCAATTAGCAACTTCTAATTATCAATCAACAAAGGAATTAGATAACTCAAGAGTTACTAATTACTCAACCAAGGCCAAGAGGAACAAAATTTATACTAAAATCCAACCAAGCATTTCATCCAACCAAGCATTTCATCAAACACTTGGAAGGCATAAAAGAAAAGCATAGTAAATTGATAACAAGGATAGAATCTAACAACAATTATTGCAAGGAATTATCAACAACAATCAAGGAAATCACAATTATCATGAATTACCTCAAATTGCATTATTGAAAGAGGAAATGAAAGAACAACAATCTATCCAAAACAAAATGAAGAATTACAATTATTAAAGCATATAACTAGAAAGAGAGATGAGAAGATTTAAGAATTGATGAAGGAAAATTGAATCAAAGCATGAATTAAATCTAGATCTAAGAAAAGAGATTAACCTAAACCTAATCCTAATTCTAGAGAGAAGTGAGAGCTTCTCTCTCTAGAAACTACTTCTAAAACTAATTCTCTATCTAATGATCCCCTAATTAGTCTATGGGTGTAAATGTATGTCAATCCCCTTCAATCCTTGGCTCTTATATGCATTTTGGCGCCAAAGTTGGTTGCTGAAAACCTTCCAAAATCGCCAGGCACGTGTTACATTAATGAGGTCATGTGCCACCATCGGCGCGTGAGCGCACGGTACGCGTGCACGTCCTTTGCCTGTTTCGCAATGTGCGCGCGAGCGCCTTGTGCGCATGCGCGTGCATGGCCTGGATCAATTCTTTGGCTTTTTGTGCTTCCCTCTACTTGCATGCTTCCTTCCTTGCTTCCTTTGATCCATGCCTAGCCTATTTCAACCTGAGATTACTAGCAAACACATCAAGGCATCTTATGGAATCAAAGAGAAACTAGAATTCATCAAAATAAGGTTCAAAAAGCATGTTTTTACACTTAAGCACGAATATGGGAGAGATAACAAAACCATGCTAATTCATAGGCTAAATGTGACAAAAGGTTATCAAGATGCTCTGAATTTAATACAAAACAAACCATCAAATTGGGGTTTGTCAACCTCCCCACACTTAAACCTTAGCATGTCCTCATGCTAAAATAAGAAGGAACTAAGGGTTATGACATTTATTGAATGCAACTAAACTATATGAGTTCTATCCAAATGCAACTACCTAAAGTAAATGCAAATGCTTAATTCAAACATATCAAATTGCCAAGAGAGTATGTGTAAGCACAAGTACATATCAAATTGCCAAGAGAGCATGTGTAAGCACAAGTCTAGGTAATAGGAATTAATTCCAAACCACAATTGTATTGAATTGTCAAAAAGAATTTAAACTTGCAAGAATATAGATAATATGGGTGAACACATGTGATTGAACTTTTGAACCCTCACCGGATATGTGTATCCGCTCTATTCACTCAAGTGTTTAAGGGTCAATTCACTCAATTCTCTTCTAATCAAGCTTTCCAAAATTTGATTTTCTTCTAACAATCAACATTTATTCAATGCATGCATACATTCATCATGAGGTCTTTCATTTTGGTTGTAATGGGATTAGGGTCAAGGTAGCATCATTTATGGTTAAATGGACTAGAATTTGAATCTTTGATTAGTATAGACTTCCCCACCTAACTATATAATGACCTATACAAGTTCAAACTATTCTAACTACCCATTCTTCACTTTTTTTTTTCTTACATATTCATGCATTTCCTATTTTATTCATGACACCTATGCATTGATTCCTTTTTTATTGACTTCACTTTGGGGCATTTTGTCCCCTCTTTATTATTTTTCCTCTTTCTTTTTTCCATATACAAAATTTTTTCTTTTCTTTTCTTTTTCTTTTGTTTTTCTCATTTTCACTTTTATTTCTCTTTTCTTTTTTTTTTCATTTCTTTTTCTTTTGTCGAACTATATACAAAAGCATCAATGCATAAGGTCTATTCATTTAATCAATACATGAGTATGTACCCAATTCCTAAACATGAAAGTGTACTACCCCTTTTATCCCATCCAATGTTCCCAAGCCTCACCAACTTTGAATAATAAACACTCTCACTAGCCTAGGCTAATCAAAGATCCAAACAAGGACTTTTATTGGTTTTCCGCCTTGGGCTTGTAGTGTGCTAAATTGAGAATAAGTTGGTTAAGCATAGGCTCAAAATTGGCTAACAATGGAGAATAAAAGGTTGGCTATTTGGGTAAGTGAGCTAATGAAGTAATGGCCTCAATCATATAAATGCATAAATACAAGAAATAAATGGACATATAGAATCAAGCAAATCAAGGATTACAATCATAGAAAGAGAGCAATTTCACACAAGAATGGAAAATAGGTGGTTATAAAATGTAACCACATCAATAGGCTCAAGTCTCACAAGCTTGTGTTCTTAGTTCAATACATGCTTCACAAAGTATGAAATTCAAGCAAGTTCCATTGAAAATTTTCTTTCAATCAATTGGGTTGATGCCCTATATTTAAACTTCTTGGAAACTTTCAATGTTTGACTAAGCATTGTTGTGATTGAAAAATTCAAAAAATTCTTAGTTCACCCTTTTCTTTTTCACTTAAAACCAATATATTGTGCAAAAGAAAAGGTAACTAAATATTTGCAATTCAAGTATGATTTCTAATCACAACCACAAACTAGAAACAAAGGTAAACAAGATGTAGAAAGAAAAATCCAACTAAAAGTACGGGATCTATCATCCAAAACATCTAAAAATATCCAAAAGCATCAAAATATCTAAAATCCAAAATAAGTAATAAAAGTGTCCAAATCAAACTAGAAATGCATCAAAATATATACAAAGATGTGCAAGATAAGATACCTCCTGATGATCCTGGTCATCAGAGGCCGGAGAGTCGGGAAGCGGAGGTAACTCAGCGCCAAGAGAGATGAGCGCCTGGTCCATCCGATCCAGTCGGTGCCTGACATGGCGCCTCTCGCGCTCTAAGAACCGAAACAGACGCTGGACCAGTAGATAAGTCGGCTCAGGTGCTGAAGAAGGGGCTGAAGAAGATGGGGCTGCTGCTGCAGAAGAGGGTGGAGCTACTGGAGGTCCGGCTGTCCCTGCCACCGCCCTAGCCCTAGATCGGTGTCTAGCTGGGGGCTTCTCGTGCACCCAACCACCCCAAGGAATAGTAACCTCCTTGTCATCGTCATCTAGGGGTGGTGGTGTCACATCATCATCTGACCAGGGGACCTCAGCTAGGGCGGCCATGCTGATAACCAAGGTAGGGAACGGGAGGAGGCCACGAATGTGTGCTCGCCACATACACTGTCGGATCAATCGAGGAAAAGAGACCTCCTTCCCCTCCATAACACACCCAATCAGCAAAAGCATCTCCATAGGAATCTCAGAGAAGTGGGTGGTGGGTAGGACATAGCAAGCAAATATCATCTGCCAAGTCTTGGCCTCCCTAGTCAAATGAGTAAACAACATCCCTTTCGGCTTGGTGTTGTTCGCATCCATAACCCATGTGGCTTCTGGTAACCCAATGACAGTCCTGAGTGCCTCATAGTCAAAAGTCATGCTGTGTATGGCTAACTCAGCCTGCTGATGGGCACACAGCTCATCAGGGACATGCCGGCACTGTAGCGCCTCCTCAATCGCAGTCTCAGTAATCATAATCTCTCTACCCTTCACCTGAACCGAATCCAATGTGGGACGGAAGAAGTTGCAGTAGAATTCCTTCACCCAAGATATATTGATATCCCCCAACTCCCGGTCAACAAAGTCAATGCCCAACTCAAGGATCCGACCGGTAATAGACCGTCTCACATCAGTAGGGAGGAGCAACTTTTTCTCAATGTGCAGCTTTGTAGTTCGATATTTAGAAAACCGAAGCTCACAGTAAAGGTTGGGGAATTTGTCAGGATTGGTAGAAGGTAACTGCTGATTTTCCTTGTCCACATCATTTAACGGGTTCTTGGCATAATTCTTATAGATGGAAGGAATAGAAGGGGTAGAGTGTTTTTTCTTTTTGGAGGTAGTGGCTATGGCTTTGCCTTTGTCCGACATCCTGAAAAATATGATAGGATATATAAGACATTTAGCATGTAACGAAGAAGGCATGTTCAGGATACAAAGAACAAAAAAACAATCATGATGTTGCAATGAATATGCAAAAGTGAACCAATAAACCAAGAAAGCAAGTTTCATTAAAATCAACGACTCATATTCAAAATGCGAGAATATCATCATAATTTTGAAAGAATTGTTAAAGTGGGTTAAAGGTGAGCGGAAGTTAGATGGTTAAAGAGGTTAGTGAGTTAGAAAAGTGGATTAGTGATACGATGATATTTATGCACAATGAAAAGAAAAGGTATGGTTTATGTTCACAGTGAGTGTGCAAATCCGAGAAGTCAAAAAGGAATAGAAAGTTGCCCAAATTTGAAATAAAGCTCAAAATGAAACTACTTTTCTTGAAAATCGGGCAGCATTCCGGCTTAAAATTGGACGTTCCCGGCTAGCAAATTAGCACAATTAGCATAGAAAACAACATCAAGTAAGTAAAGCAACAATGGTATAGTATTCAGGCAGCAAGAAATGCATAAAAACAGTCCAAAATCAGCATACAACATCCAAATAAACAGACAGCAATTATGCACGAACGGAGCACTTATCAGGCCTAGAATCCTCTATCCAGCCCTAGCTACCTAACCGCAATTATTTCTATCTAACCTAGCATTCAAAATTTGAATTTGAACTAACTAACATACAATTAGACTAACTAACAGAAATTAAAAGTTAAAAGAAAAACAGAAAAAATTGAGTGGAACCTGGGAGTAGAGGAACTGAACGTGGAAGGGAAATGGGAAGTGGGGCAACAGAAGCAGGGGCTGCGCCGCCGTGGACGGTGGCAGTGAAGACTGCCGGCGCGGTGGTTCGGCCGGAAGAATGAGAAACCGAGGGGAGGAGGGACGGTGATAATGAAAGAGGGGCGTGATAGGGGAATGTGCAGGAAGGGTAGAGATGGAGCGAGCCGCCGGCAGTGGTGACAGTGTGGCGGCGGAGATGGTGGCGCGGTGGTGGTTGGTGTTCGGGCGGGGTTGGATGGACGAGAGAGAGAATGTGGTGAGTGGTGATGAAAGAGAGAGAGAAAAAAAAAAGGAGGGTGGCCGGCGGTGGTGGCTGTTGCTGCTGCCGCGGCGGTCACAGGGGTTGAGGGAGAAGACGAAGATGGAGGTTGGGGGAGGTGAAGTGCGCAACTGCGCAGTATGTGTCGCGCATTAGGGTTATCCCCATTTTTGAATCGGCGCGCGCGCGTACCTTGCGCGTCCGCGTCCCTTGATGAAACTAGGGACTTACGCGTGCGCGTACAACACGCTTGAACGTGGATGAGCACCTTAGGAAGGGACGCGTGCGCGTACAATGCGCGCACGCGTGCATGGGGTTGGGCTAGGGGCTTAGGTTTGGCCCAACGCAGGCCTAACTCTCTGGAGAATGGCCTGGAAGTCGCGCAATTAGATCGGCGCGCACGCGGCATGAACGCGTCCGCGCGCAGTGAGAGAAATTGGAGGTCCACGCGTGGGCGTACAGTGCGCTATAGCGTGGGTTGGCAATATAGGTAACGTGCGCGTGCGCGTACCGTGCGTGCACGCGTACGTTAGATTGGGCCTGAAGCTTAGAGTGGGCATGAGGCACGCCCAACTCTCGGGTTAGAAGCCTGGATTGGCGGCAGCACGCAAGGACGCGCGCGCGATTAGTGCGCGTCCGCGTACATTGCTAAGTTATGAAATGGCGCGTTAGCGTGATGCGGGCGCTCGCACAGATCGAGTTGGGCCTGGGGCCTAAAGCTAGCCCAGAAATGGCTCAACTCTCTGGGGTTTGGCTCAATCATTTGCAGCAGCAAATCGGCGTGGGTGCGGCATGTGCGCGTCCGCGTACGCTTCCATGTTCTCATAAACGGCGCGCACGCACGTGGTGCGCGTCCGCGTGGGAAGGTTGGGCTTAAGGCATAACGTTTGCCCAAGGGAGGCCCAACTCTCGGGAGTGTGGCTCATGGTGCATCCACACAGGGACGCGTGCGCGTACATGGTGCGCGCGCGTCCACCCTTTTTTTTTTTTAAACAAATTGCTGGGTGCTCCCCTTAGTGTTCACAACTCTTATTCACTCAACCATCATACAATTCACAAAAATGCAGTTTTTGATATTATTCATCTATTACTAAATACAACATGCATGTGACTAAGCTAACAATTAAGTTGTACAAACAAATTTGTATGAAACATCTACCTACAATGGTAACTCAAATCACTTATTAAGTAAATGTAAAAGATTGGAAAGAGTTTACCATGGTGGGGTGTCTCCCACCTAGCACTTTTAGTTTAAGTCCTTAAGTTGGACATTTTGAGATGCTTGTTGTCATGGTGGCTTATGTTTGTATTCATCCTTGAATCTCCAAGGATCTTTACTCCTCAATTGGTTGACAGAATTTTCAACCATTTTTATTAAGCTTGGGCAAAGTTCTACCCAAGATATGAGTTCCCATATTTGGTCTTCACATAGCGAACCGGGATCCCATATCTTATTTTCGCATCCATCCGTTAGTTGAGTTCCATGATTTTGTCGGATGGTTGGTTGACATAAATGTGGTGGACACACAGAATTCTCTTTACTCCACCAATGCTTCCTTCTAGATCCATGCGAGGTGATCTTTGTCCCAACATTATCCCTATACCTTGAGGCCTTGACCTTAATGAGCTTAACACCTACTCTCCAACCACTACACAACTCATTCTTACTTTTAATTCCACAAAGAGTTCTAAGTTGACCATCATTTTCAATCAAACCATATTCAAGTGAGAAATTAAAGCTTAGGAATAGAGATTTTACCCACTTAATTGTTGTGTTGGATGGTAACTTGGGGAGGGAGGTTTCCCCACACTTAGACAATGCAAGGTCCACTTCCTTGTACTCTTCGTTGATTGTTTCCACCTCTTCACAAGCTTCTTCAATTTCAACCTTTTCCCCTTTGTTACTTGGCTTGGTGTTGACATATTGTTTAATGGGAGGTGATTCAACTTTGGATAGGAATTCATCGATGAATGAATTCATCTCTTGATCAACCTCTTCGTATTCTTCAATTTCAATATACACCATGCCATTTTCGTCTTCCTTGGGATGTTGTGCACACTCTTCTATAACTTTAACTTCATGTCCAATGGGAGAGGATTCGATTGTAGATAGAAATTCATCCATGATGGAATCCATCTTTTGATAGGCCTCTTCCAAGTCTCCAATGATGATATGCCTTGGAGGTTGCGCACCCTCCTCAACATCAATATCAAGCTTCTTGGAAGAGTTCTCCATGATGCTATATTCCCATGGACTTTCGACATCCCCTAGATCTTCAACCACTTCTTCCTTTTCTTCAATGATCATAGGCTCCTCCAATTGTTCTAGCACAAAATTGCCTCCCTCATTTTCCACCGGGTTTCCAATCTCTCCTACATGCTATGATCTTCAATGGATTCTTCACATGTGGCCACGGAAGCACCTTGAGTGTTCAAAAATTTGTAGGATAAGGTGGACACTACCTTGGTCAAGTTAGTCACAAACTCTAGGGTGTTCCTTTGCATATCCGCTTGTCCTTGAAGTAGCAATGTGAGAGAGTCATCTATTGGGGCTTGAGGTGGATAAGAGGGTTCATTATTTTGGAGAGAGGGTTTATAGTAGGAAGGTGGTTCTTCTTGGTAAGGGTATAGAGATGGTGTGCATTGAGGTGGTTCTTGAGAGTAATTGTGTTGGAATGGTAGTGGTTCCATGTATGGTTCATATGGCTCATAAGGTGGTGGGTATGGTGGATAAGGATTGGGGTCATATGATGGATATGGATCATAGGAAGGTGCTTGGTATGGAAAGGCTTGTGAGAATGGTTGAGGTTCATGTTGAGGATGAGATTCATAGGCATATGATGGTGATTGTTGAGTGTCACAAAAAGAGTCATCATAGCCGTTAAATTGACATGCATTAGGATGGGAGTTATACCTATAAGTATCCGGGGGTTGTTGCCAATAGAAGTGATCAATTCCTTGAGGCTCCTCCCATCTTGGAGTGTTCCATCCTTGGTACATGTTGCCATTATAATTCACATTCCCTACAACACAATTAGAGCCAAACTCATAGCCAAAGTGAGGATGAGAATTCATAATAGCAAAGAAAACAAAAATTAACAAAGATAAGCAACGAAGTCCTAAACCTAACAAAAACTAACAAACAAGCAAAAGACAAACATATTCACAATATTCACAATAACCAATAATGAGGCACACGTTTGCAATTTCTCGGCAACGGTGCCATTAATTGACATGTGGAAAATTACCGATTAAGAATTTATAATGAAAATTTACGTTGCAAGTACAGTTCCTAAACGATGAAAATTTCGCGTACCAATTTAAAAAGGGTTGTCACAAAATTAAGAACAAAATACTTAGGAGTAGAATTCCCAGGTCGTCTCCTGATGAGTTGCTGAGAGAGTGCTATTTATTGATCAGGAGTTTCTCAAGAAATTTAGAGTTTGGGGAATGGACAAATAAATGATTATAAATTAAAGAAGTGGAAATTGAAAAGGGATTTTATGTAATTAAAATAAAAGCCTTGACTAGGAGAAGATTAATCGGAAGTTATATCCTTGTTGGATTTTCCCAAGAGTAATAGTGACAGGTTATTGTTTTTACTTAGTTAACCCTTACCAAATAAGGGAAAGTCAAGTAATTGAGCCAACTCTTATTCACAAGTCCTAGTCCTCTCCCTTGGGAAGAATTAGTGTTAGTGACGAGAGAGCCAGCCAACAATTTCCCATTACCAGTTAACTCTTGAGCATTCCAACTCAAGGGTCTCCTATTAATCAACTCCAAAAATTAAATCTAGATCTAAGAAAAGAGATTAACCTAAACCTAATCCTAATTCTAGAGAGAAGTGAGAGCTTCTCTTTCTAGAACTACTTCTAAAACTAACTATCTATCTAATAATCCCCTAATTAGTCTATGGGTGTGAATGTGTGTCAATCCCCTTCAATCCTTGGCTCTTATATGCATTTTGGCGCCAAAGTTGGTTGCTGAAAACCTTCCAAAATCGCCAGGCACGTGTTGCATTAATGAGGTCATGTGCCACCATCGGCGCGTGAGCGCACGGTACGCGTGCGCGTCCTTTGCCTGTTTCGCAATGTGCGCGCAAGCGCCTTGTGCGCGTGCGCGTGCATGGCCTGGATCAATTCTTTGGCTTTTTGTGCTTCCCTCCACTTGTATGCTTCCTTCCTTGCTTCCTTTGATCCATGCCTAGCTTATTTCAATCCTGAAATTACTAGCAAACACATCAAGGCATCTTATGGAATCAAAGAGAAACTAGAATTCATCAAAATAAGGCTCAAAAAGCATGTTTTTACACTTAAGCACGAATATGGGAGAGATAACAAAACCATGCTAATTTATAGGCTAAATGTGACAAAAGGTTATCAAGATGCTCTGAATTTAATACAAAACAAACCATCAAATTGGGGTTTGTCAGTTATATATTTCAATCATTTATGTAAGTAAATAAACTAAAAAATAATCAAATCAAATCATGACGGTAAATAAATAATATAGAATAATATTATACATTTAATTGTATTATAATTAGCTCATGAATAATGTATGATTATATTATTTTAGGAAAATATTTTTATTATAATTATATCAAATTAATATTTAATATGTTATTTAAATCTATTTTTTATATAACAATAATATTATATATATTTATATATCACTTTTTTAAACTCATTCTTACAAATATTGACATATAATTAATATAGATAACATATATACTTAATAAATATCTTTATTAAATTAATTATAACGATTAATACAAGATAATCTCATAAGTATAACCTAATTATAGCAAGAGTTTTCATAAAAATAATTGACTACTAATTTGAATATAATTGATATAGTTAAATTTATACAATCGATAAGATTGAGAATATGTAGCAATTATAGCAATTATTATATCAATTATAATAATAATTCACGTGACTTCATATACAGTAATTTTTTGAAGGTTGTGGTAGGCTTAGAGAAGGGGGGTTGAATCTATGCCTTCCTTTTTAAGTTGCTGTTATGACCCTTTTTGAACAAAATTACAATTCTGATTCTGTTTAAACTCAGCAGCGGAAAATTCTTTGACCAACAAGGGATAAACAGGCTTTTTGATATGAAAAAGATGATTCCAGTCCAGAAAAATCAAGTTATCAACAAAAGGAAAACCTTTTCTTTTCAAAGATTGCAGATTAGCTAGAAAAGATGGACACAGGGCACGATACTGGATAACCCCTTCATAAAAATCATTGTTCATGGCAGATTTGAATCTATAAGGGTTATAGTTCGAATGAGAGGTCAAAAAGTGAGCTTTGTGATCAAACGGCCCAATGTCAGGTTCACTAACTGATTTGAGAGGAACTCGAGTTTTACCTCTCTATGAGCGCACAGGAACTGACCTTGCCCTGGGTTGTGGTGGCTCGGGAACAGGTTCCTCTATCGCCGGATGCTTCCCTTTGGATGAGGATGGCTTTGAAGAGCCAGGTTTTGAAGAGGCAGGTTTGGAAGGTGTCGCCTTTGGTGGTGGTGTCGATTTGGCAGAGGCAGGATACCTTGGAGTGGTCTTGGTACGAGCCATGGGATCAGTTCGAGGAGGAGAGGTAGGAGGAGAAGGTGAAGGAGTAAAAGTGGTGTCTTGAGAACGAGTTGATGGTCTTGGATATCCTGGAAGTTTATAGATTTTCTCACGCGATGCTCTTTTAGCAATGAATTTCTTCCCCATTTTGGTTAAATTGATGCTTTTGATGGAAGAGAGATAGTGGAGTGAGAGGGAAGAAACCAAAGGATTTGAGGAGAAGTTATGGAGGGAAGAGAGGGAGTGTTGGTAACCGTACCCAAAAGTTTTCCAAAACCATGCAATTGCATCACCTTTTTGAAATGACATGAAAAGACCTGACCTCATAAATTTAAGATTTGATTTGATTTGAAAATAAAACAGGAAATGAATTTTAAATTTTAAAAAACCAAAAAATAAACTGAAAAATCTTTTTGGATTATAAACATTAAATGAAAAATTATTAAAAAAATAAACACACAGCCCATCACCCAAAAATGTAACATTCACATATGGGCCCAGAGATAGTTGGATTTAAGGAAACACAATGGACCACTCTAGATCTGATTTTGAGGTTGGCCCAGATTATCTTTCATTTGAAACAAGCCCAGAACACGCTGGCTTGATGGAGACGTTCATCACCTGCCCAGAATTGTCTCATACCTGTTTATGAGACAAAAATCTCCAGCAAATACATCAGCAATTTTCAAATAAAGAATCATAACTTAAAATTCCTAGACAAGTCCTAAGCATATAGAATCTATCCTCAGCTAATGGTTTTGTAAAAATATCTGCTAATTGCTCCTCAGATTTAACAAATTGAATACTAATATCCCCTTTTTGAACATGTTCTCTTATTGAGTGAAATTTCACTTCAATATGCTTCGTCCTTGAGTGCAAAACTAGATTTTTAGAAATATTAATGGCACTCATATTATCACACATTAAGGGAATATTTTCAGCCTTTAATTTGTAATCAGCTAGCTGTGTTTTTAACCATAAAAGCTGAGAACAACAAGAAGAAGCAGCTATATACTCAGCCTCTGCAGTGGATAAGGCCACTGTTGGTTGCTTCTTACTTGACCAAACATTTAAGGACTTTCCAAGGAAGCAACATAAACCAGAAGTGCTCCTTCTATCAACTCTATCACCAGCAAAATCTGCATCACAATAACCAACTGTAGAAAAATCATCAATCTTAGGATACCATAGACCAAAATTGGATGTGCCATGAACGTATCTAATGATCCTTTTAACTGCAGAAAGATGTGACTCTTTAGGTTTGGATTGGAACCTAGAACATAATCCAACACTTTGCACAATATCGGGTCTAGAGGAAGTTAAGTACATAAGAGAACCAATCATTCCTCTATACTTAGTCTCATCAACATCTTTCTCAGCTTCTCCCTTATCTAACTTAGAACTAGGATGCATGGGTGTTCCCATGGGTTTGGCATTTTCCATACCAAATTTCTTAACTAATTCCTTGACATACTTTTCTTGATGAATGAAAATACCTTTTTCAGTTTGTTTAATTTGCAGCCCAAGGAAGAAATTAAGTTCACCCATCATACTCATGTCAAATTCACTTGTTATTAGTTTTCCAAATTCAGAACAAAGGGATTCATTTGCTGATCCAAAAATAATGTCATCAACATATATTTGGACTAGAATAAAAGAATCATTAGAGTTCTTGATGAATAGAGTCGTGTCAGTGATGCCTCTTTGAAAACCATTTTTCAAAAGAAAAGAGCTAAGTCTCTCATACCAAGCTCTAGGAGCTTGTCTTAAACCATAGAGAGCTTTAGACAGTTTGAAAACATGATTAGAATGTTCTTTATTTTCAAAACCAAGAGGCTGCTCCACATACACTTCTCTATCTATCACACCATTCAAAAATGCACATTTCACATCCATTTGATATAATTTAAAACCACAAAAAGCAGCATAAACTAAGAGAAGTCTTATAGCTTCCATTCCGGCAACAGGGGCAAAGGATTCATCAAAGTCTATTCCTTCTTCTTGGTCATATCCTTGAGCCACTAGCCTTGCCTTGTTTCTTGCAATGCTACCATCTTCTCCCAACTTGTTCTGAAATATCCACTTGGTGCCGGTCACTTTCTTTCCACTTGGCCTTGGAACCAAAGTCCATACTTGGTTCTTTTCAAACTCAAGAAGCTCATCCTCCATAGCTTTAATCCAAGAAGGGTCACTAAGTGCTTCCTTGACGTTTTGAGGCTCTATTTGTGATAGAAGGGCAATGTTGAATCCTTCATTGGCCTTTCTAGTGGAAGACCTTGTTTGCACTCCATGAGAGACGTCCCCAATGACAAATTCCTCTGGATAATTCTTCAAGAATCTCCATTCACGAGGTCTGGTTGACTTGGAGGCAGATTCAGTCACCAAGGGATTCTGGGCGCTGCTGGCTGCAGAATTTCCTTCAGATTCATGAGACAAAATGGAATTGTCTCTTGAATTTTCAGCATTTACAATTTCTGGTTCAGCTTGTCCAGAATTTTCTTTTCCATGATTTTGAGCAGATTCATCCTCCTTTTGAGATTGACTTCCTACATCACAATCTTCCAAAATGCTTTGTACCAAGTTAGTATCACAAAATATAACATGTATGGACTCCTCAATAATTCTAGCATCTTGATGATAAACCCTATATGCTTTACAAGTTGTGGAATATCCTACAAACAAACACTCATAAGCCTTTGGATCAAATTTACCCAAATTTTCTTTGTTATTTAAAACAAAACATTTGCATCCAAAGATGTGCAAGTAATTTAAGTTTGGTGGGTAGCCTTTCCAAAGTTCATAAGGGGTTTTCTTCAAAAATTTCCTTATGATTGTTCTATTTAAAATGTGGCAAGCTGTGTTAACCGCTTCAGCCCAAAGGAATTTTGGAACATTACTCTCACAAAGCATAGCTCTTGTCATCTCTTGTATGCTTCTATTTCTTCTTTCCACAACACCATTTTATTGTGGTGTTCTTGGACAAGAGAAGTTGTGAGATATTCCAAATTCCTCACAAAAGGATTCAAACAAATTATTTTCAAATTCAGTTCCATGATCACTTCTTATAGAAAAAATTTTTAAATCCTTTTCATTTTGAAGTTTCTTGCAAAAAGGTTCAAAGGCTGAAAAAGCTTCATTTTTGTGTGCAAGAAATAAAACCCAACCAAACCTAGTATAGTCATCCATAATTACTAAACCATAATGTTTACCACCTAGGCTTTGAGTTCTTGTTGGACCAAATAAATCAATGTGTAGCAACTCAAGTGGTCTTTTAGTAGAGATGTCTTCCTTTGGTTTAAAAGAACTTTTTGTTTGTTTTTCCATTTGGCAAGCATCACAAGTAATGTCTTTGTCAAACTTTATCAAAGAGAGACCTCTTACTAATTCTTTCTTTACAAGTTTGTTTATTTGAAACATACTTGCATGGCCCAATCTCTTGTGCCATAACCACTTTTCAGATTCTTTAGAGTGAAGACAAGCTACATTTTGATCCTTTAGTTCATCAAGAGTAAGTCCATACATATTATTGAAATGCTTGGCAACAAACATCACTTCATTTGTCTTTTCATTAACAACACAGCATTCTAGCCTTTTGAAAATAACTAAATATCCTAAATCACACAGCTAACTTATACTCAAAAGATTGTGCTTTAAACCACATACCAAAAGCACATCATCAATGAAAGTAGATTGCTCGTTACCTATTTTTCCAACAGCAATGATTTGACCTTTACCATCATCTCCAAAGGTCACAAAACCTCCATCATACTTATTTAGTTTGATGAAGTAGGTTGACCTTCCAGTCATGTGCCTTGAACATCCACTATCCATGTACCACATGTCCTTTTTGTTCTTGGATGCTAGGCAAATCTGCATGATGAGTTTCAAGTAGCCTTAGGTATCCAAATTAATTTGGATCCTTTGAAGTTAATCCATCTTGGTTGCCTAAGTGCATTGAAATCACAAACAATATTGTAAACTTTGTTTCCAACAACTCTTTTTTCAATGAAGCATTGTGCATATGAGTGACCCAATTTCTTGCAATTAACACAATGATTTTTTGATGTGTGCCACTAAAATTGAGGTGAGTTATATTGCTTGAAATGATTAAATGGTTGGAATTTTTTGGTTTTTGGAGGAGATGCATTTCTTTTGACAAACTGATTTTTGTTATAATTTTTCTTCTTTGCAAAAATGTTTTCACCAGAATTTTTTTTGAATATTTTTACGTTTCGAAAATGAGGTTTTGTTGTAAAATATTATTTTCTTGAAAGCATCCTCTTTTTTTGAAATGTAACCCAAACCTGGCCGGTTTGGACTCGGACCAGTTCTTGGTGAAGGTTCAGTTTCACTTGTGTTTGCTTCATCAAATTTTTCTTCACAAGTTGAAACATATCCGATACCTGATTTGCTTGGTATGGATTTGGTATTTGATGAAGAAGCCACAAATTTTATAGAAGAAGTATTAGAAACTGCATCTTCCTTGGCTATGTAGCCTAAACCAGATTTTTCAAACAGTGGTCTTTGACTTGCAAGTAATTTGTCCAAGTTTTTGGAACCTTGAGCAAATTTTTCTAAGTCACCATTCAGCCTTTTAATCTTATCATTTAATCTTTCATTTTCAGCAATTAACTCATGAGAAGGATCCACAATGTGCTTTCCTTTTAATTTTTCAAGTTCAGATTTTAGAAATCTGTTTTCTTCAATGATATCTAATGCACATTCAGTTTCCTTCACTTTTTCTCTTAAAAAATTATTTTCAGCTCTTAACACATCTCTTTCAGATCTGCATTCATTGTATTTATCAAGCAGTTTTGATGTGTTTAAAGTGAGATCATCAATAATAGCATGCAAGTCCTCAATGGTCAAATCATAATAGTTTACCTCATCAAGATTGTTGTTTCCAGCCATGAAGCAGTCTTTGTCATCTCCTTCAGATTCTTCTTCTTCATTTGAGTCATTCTCAAGATCCTCCCAAGCTGCCATGAGTACTCTCTTCTTTTCGTTCTTTCCTTTGTTCTCCTTTTTGAGCTTTGGACAGTTTGATTTGAAGTGTCCAGCCTTCTTGCAATGATGACACGTCACCTTGCTCAAGTCTATCTTGTGCTCCTTTGAACTTGAACCCTTGTATTTGCCCTTGCTCTTCATCATCCTTCTAAATCTCCTAGCAAAAAACAAAATCTCGTCATCTGAAATACCATCACTAGACTCACTATCTTTTGGTTCTATTTGTGACTTGAGGGCTATTCCCTTTTTCTTTGAGTCTGTGTTTGTGTGTGTGGCTTCATAGGCAAGGAGTTTTCCTCTCAGCTCATCATAGGTTATGGGACTTATGTTGTTACTCTCGGTTAGGACAGTGGCAGTGTTTTCCCATTCTTTTGTGAGACTTCTAAGGAGTTTTCTCACCAAGGTTTGTTCTGCATAGTTTGTACCCATAGCAAGGTTGTTGATTATGATTGAGAATCTCTCAAATGCTTCATCAATGCTTTCTCCATCCTTCATGCTAAACATCTCGTACTCTTTTCGCAGCATATCAGTCCTCGTTTCTTTTACTTGTTTGGTGCCTTCGTGTGTAACCTGGAGTTTTTCCCAGATTTCTTTGGCTGTCTTGCATCTAGACACCTTCCGGTACTCTTACAAGCTGATAGCACAGTGAAGAAGGTTGATTGCTTTAGCATTCAGCTCTATCTTCTTCTTATCATCTTCATTCCATTCAGCTTCTTCTTTTGGAGTCACCACTTCATCAGCACTTGTTTTTGTTGGAATCTTTGGACCGCTTACAATGATCTTCCATATGTTGTAGTCAATGGATTGGATGAAGATCCTTATCCTTTTTTTCCAGTAGGAATAGTTCTTCCGGTTGAAGAAAGGTGGCCGATTGTTTGACTGGCCTTCAGTGAGGGTGTAAGCAATTGTGGTTGTGCCCAAGTTGTTTGCCATTGCATCTTTGCTCCAAGCGGTTAAACTTGATTCTTGAGACCTTAGCTCCTGATACCAATTGAAGGTTGTGGTAGGCTTAGAGAAGGGGGTTGAATCTATGCCTTCCTTTTTAAGTTGCTGTTATGACCCTTTTTGAACAAAATTACAATTCTGATTCTATTTAAACTCAGCAGCGAAAATTTATGAGACAATTTATTTTTGTCTCATGAATATCAGAAAACAGAACTCAGCAGAGAAGTGAAAAGTGAACACCAGCATGTATCCTGGTTCGGTTGCCTTGTGCTATGCAACCTACATCCAGTCTCCTCCACAATTATGGAAGAATTTCACTATAGTTAACAGTATTACATACACCAATTTCACACTCAGGTTCTAACCTAACTTGACATTGGCTATGCTAACTCCTAACTATTCACTCTTAATGCTAACCCAACTAAGAAAGGGATACCAAACAGGTACAAGATACAAGACACTTAACCAACCTAAAGAAATCAGAAAATAACTCTAGACTTTTCTCTCAAGTGTATCACTCAGCCTTTTTCCACTCATGGCTTTTACTTGAGCTTTCTCACAATGCCTTTTCTCACAAGAAATTACAGAAAGATAAACTTAGAAAAGTACATTACAATCAGTAAAAACATGAAGGAGATTGACTTCATCAGCAGCCTCTTAGCTATGTGCAAAACTAGATTCGCAAACCTCAGATGCAGTTCTTCAGTATTGGCAGAATGCTTCTTTGAAAGAAAGCATTATCCAAGTAGATGAACTTCTTAACAGAACACTGTTCTCACTCTCTGGTTTTCTCTCCTTTCCTTCTGAATGAGTAAGAATTCTTCTTTTATTCTCCTTGCATGTTGCTGGGTTCTTCTTCCAAGGTCAACACCTTGAGCCTTGAGCTTCACCAACCCACAGAATCACTTTTTCTCATTAAACCTTAGAGTAGAAACTTTGCTTCTTGACTTCTTCATCTTGACTGAAAGCCACAAAGCAGTAACCATAGAAATCTTCTCATGGTCAACTTGATCTTAGCCATTGAGGAACTACTTGGTCCCCAAGTATCACTTGTGACCGTAGATGTGAAGCAGAATAGGGCAGAGAACAATTTTACCTTGAATGTCATTTTCGGATAGAGCAGAGAGTTGGGAGAAGAGAAGAAGATCTGATGCATGCAAGATGAGATGGATTACCTTTAACCTAAGCTTGATTTGGTTTGGATTTTTTGTTTTAACTTGTGTGCTTCAAGCTTAAACTTTCTCTCTCTCTCTTGCTTCTTTGGTTACTAGCTTAGGGAGGAAGCTTTTTCTCTTTCTCTTTCTTACTTTTCTGAAGCCTTGATGTGACTTGATTAGAGAGGAGAGGAACGTTGCTTCTCGTAAGGCAAGATGGTGGGAAATTGAAAATCAATTTCGGGCTTGGATCGGGTTCTTCTCTAATTCAGCCCGTTGGTGCCTTGCTTTGCTTCTTTGATGAATTTTGTTTGAGATGAATGACTTGGGCTTGTCTTTATTTTTCACTTACCATTCAGCCCATTAGCATATATCTTTTGTTTGATGTTGGGCTGCTGCAAGACTTATTTTTGGCCTGCATCACTTATCAACAATAATCAAAACTAATTGGGTGATTAAATAATATTATACATTTAATTGCATTATAATTAGCTCATGAATAATGTATGATTATATTATTTTAGAAAAATATTTTTATTATAATTATATCAAATTAATATTTAATATATTATTTAAATTTATTTTTTATATAACAATAATATTATATATATTTATATATCACTTTTTTAAACCCATTCTTACAAATATTGGCATATATATAATTAATATAGATAACATATATACTTAATAAATATCTTTATTAAATTAATTATAACGATTAATACAAGATAATCTCATAAGTATAACCTAATTATAGCAAGAATTTTCATAAAAATAATTGACTACTAATTTAAATATAATTGATATAGTTAAATTGATATAACCGATAAGATTGAGAATATGTAGCAATTATAGTAATTATTATATCAATTATATCTATTCTATTCTATTCTATTATATAAAAATAGAATTTTTGTATTTAATAATGGAACTGATGTGGCATGCTCTCGAGGTGTTTCCAAATCTATTTCATTTAATTCGTCAAAGCAAATCAATTATAATTAATTAATTATATCAATTAATTAATTTGATTAGCCATTCAAATCTCATCATTTATTATAATTTATATAAATTAATTAATTATAATCAATATTCAATGCGTTATTAAACTACGTATCAATTATCGATATTTTTAATCATTCTAATTATATCAATTGATATAGTTTTAATCTGCATTTAAGTATAATAATTTTATTAGAAGATAGTTGATGCACATATTAACAGTGACCTATTTAATTTAATATCAATTAGTGGATAATAATAATAATAATAATAATAATAATAATAATAATAATAATAATAATAATAATAATAATAAAGTCTACACGGTACATGCATGATATTTTAGAAAGGTAAAATATATTTTAAAAAATTAGAGTATTAATAATCAATTATGATTAATATCAATATCAATAATTAATTTTTATAATTATTTTTTGTACTACTAAAGGCTACATATAGTGTTTTTCTTTTTTGTAGAATAAAAAAAGTTGTGATTCATAACATTTTTGTAAAGTTATATCGTATGGACACAAGATTAATTAGATAACAAATTGAATTTTAATTAATATGTTTTATTTTCTGTTCATATTTTTTTATTAATTATTTTATTTTTTATATTTACAATAATATTGAATGTAAAAAAAATAATATTGAATATTATCTATTTTATTTATTTAGATTCATAATTAAATTTGATATAATTATATCAAGTATCTAGAATTAATAATAACATAATAGTATAATTTTAAGTTGTATAACATAATAAAAAAATATAGCAATTTATGTATGCTTCCTATATAGCAATAATATTATATATATTTATATATCTCCTCTTTTAGCTCTTTCCTAAAAATATTGGCATATAATTAATGTTGATAACATATATATTGAGTAAGTATCTCCATTGAAAATATTTGTTAACTATTACCGTGTATAATTAGTGTGTGTATATATATATATATAAGGATTAATAGTGAATTGTTACAATTATTTATCATCTAAAAAATTCGTACCTTAGACATAGAACTTTTTCTGTTTATTATTTTTCATACCGAAATGATACTAACTACGATTCTATTAACAGTATTACCTATGATAGATTATGTAATGAAAAAGTTTGAAAAATAAAGGCAAGAATTATAAGGTTATGAAAAGTCTCATCCAAATTTGACAATAACAACACGACTTACATAGAAATGGTTCTTATAGATGATAAGGTAAGTTGATTATTTTCTATGATTCTTTCAAGTGATGCTAGATCCATTTTATAAATATTTTTTTGTTTATATTTTAAGTTTATTTGATAAATAAACCCTTACACGAATTAAAGACAATGCGATTTTATAGATTTATAAGTGCGTGCTAATAGCCTTTATATTTAATTTGTTTTAGAGTGTGATAATAGCCAATATGTTTGTGGGTAGATTTAAATATTACTATATTATTTATGATCACATTCAGTATTTATGTATGATTTATTGAACAAAATAGATTATTAAAATCGATTAATAACTATTTTAGAGTTAATCCAATTAATACTAAATTAAAAAAAAAACAAATAATGCATAACATATTAATTTTTTATTAATCAAATTATTATAATTTAAATTAATTTTAAAAAATAATTTAAAATTATAATTTCAATCTTATCATGTGCATCGCACGGGTAATTATTAGATTCATGTACCACAGAAAAACACTATTTATAGACTTTAGTAAAACAAAAATAAATATGTAAATTACTTATTATTAAGGCAATTTTTTATTATGTACAGTAATTACGCATTATAATTGATAAGTAGTTTAATAGTGCATTAAATATTGATTTGATATAATTATAATGAAGATATGTTCTTAAATTAGTATAATTATATATTATTCATTAAATATTAATTATAATATAATTATAATAAAGATATTTTTTATAAAATAATTTAGAATGGATGAAAAATTCCATTCATTTTGGAGAGAAAACAGACTCACGAGAAATCGATATGTCACCTTTATTAATTGGGGGAAAATTCAATTTTAGTATATTAAGTAGATTTGATCAATACTAAAGCATTGATCATTGACTGTAATGAGAGCTCTTGCCTCGTCTACACAAAACTTAGTAAAAAGAATCATAATCTGATGAATAATTGAAAAGAATTTCTACTGTCCACTATGGTGTATATACAATCTCTTCCTCCAAGAATGTCATGCGAAATGGTGGTCCCCGTATTTCATTTTTTTATCGCTCAAAGCTAACCATGGTTCATCAAAAGTGATCAACAAGGAGAGATTTTTAATTTTGATATGGAAAAATTGATGGTGTATAACAGGATTATGAGGTTTAAGGTGTATTATCGAGCTGTGATGGCTGCTGAGCTCAAATCGGACGGACTGATTTGAGAAACTGAAATCGAACGATCTGATTTCAGTAATCGGACGGTACGTTAATCGGTGGGTCTGATTTGCGTCATGCTGTCACGTGGCGAGCATTCACCTGCTTTCCTCGTTGGTTTCGTTCCATGTAAAATCTCATTACGAGTGTCTCCCTCCTCCCAGCAACAATCACTTTCACTCTCATCTCTCTCTATTTGCTCTCCAATCCCACAATCTTATTCAGTTTTCACCATTGTTAGACTACCGAAAGCTTACAAAAATTGGAAAACAATGCCAAGAAGAAGAAAAATTAAAGAAGTAAATCAACCACAGAAGTAAACAATGCCAACAAATATAATAATAACATTATTAATCATAATAAATTTTACGTTACAAATATTCAAATTCTATACTATTTAAACTACTTATATAAGTCTCTTATCACTATTCCTTCAAATGCCATCAAATTTAGCAATAGTGTGGAATTTGAATATTTGTAATGTAAAATTTATTATGATTAATAATATTATTATTACATTTGTAATATGAATATTTATTATATTTAATGAGTTATTCATAGAAATTAATAAATTAATTATTGGAGTTATAAATTTATTGTATTAGTTATAATAGTGAGATATAATAAATATATGGATATGGATTCAACGTCTTTTGAAGGTTACAAATTTGATTACAAATTTATATATATTGTTGATTTGGAAATAATAGTTGATTTGGCAAAAAATAGGTCATTGATTTTAATATTTTATCAAGTAAGCGATGTTGCTGACATGGCATTAGTAGAAAGAAAAAGATGTTTTAAAAGTAATGTGTGTAAACTTATGTATCTACTTTTATATATTAAGAATAGATTTATGCTAAATTTAATGTCATTTAAATGAATAGTGATAAGAGACTTATATAAGTAGTTCAAATAGTATGGAATTTGAATATTTGTAATGTAAAATTTATTATGATTAATAATACTATTATTACATTTGTAATATGAATATTTATTATATTTAATGAATTATTTATAGAAATTAATAAATTAATTATTAGAGTTATAAATTTATTGTATTATTTATAACGGTGAGATATAATAAATATATGGATATGGATTCAATGTCTTTGTAGGTTACAAATTTGATTATAATTTAAAATTGATTATATTTTTAAATTAAATATACAAAAAAATACTTTAATTATTTTTGCTTTTTATACTTTTTATATTATTTTATAATACTTTATATATAATTGTATTTTAATATCATTAAAATTATACATCTTTTAATATGTTATTTATTATTCTTTTTTAACTAATTATGAACTATGATTTACTAACACTGCAGGGAAGGAAAAGTCTATACTATAAAAAAATTTAAAAATAGAAGATACAAATAATTTGTATAGGCCAATTAAATGTATAATGAAAGCAAACTTTTTACTCACAATTGTTGTGAAAGAAATTAAAGATCCAATTTTAAACACTTTCCAATACTATTTTGAATTTGTATCACTTGAGACATTCTCTGACAGACTGGGTCAAAAAAATACTAACAGATAATTTTATTTTATACTATTTCAATTATTCTTATTAAAAACAACTTATTCAAAAAAAATCTACACATTTTTGTTCTTTTTATTGTAGATGTCATTAGAAAAGTACATCAAGAGATTGAGAAGAAAGAAAACCATACAAATTCAAGACACATCTTCGGAAGAAAAATATACATGCAAAGATGGAACAAACAACATAATAGAAAGTGAATACAACTTAACAATTCATAAAGAACATGCCTTCACAAGAACCTCGACAAAAAGAAGAAAGCAACAATTCTAACAATAACCAATATAAAAAAAGGAGGACGAGCGCCACATAAGAAGACTAAATCCATCAACTAAAACAAATGCAAAAATCAAACTACCAAATTAAAATGTCATTTTGTACAACTCTAACATCCAAATCTTTTGTACTACAAATTATTTTAAACAAAACATTTTTCAAATTTAACTTTAGTTTACACATATTTAATTTAATTCTACAAAATATAAGCATTTTTAATATTTATTATATACTATCATTAATTTACCATCCACACATTGCGTGGTTCTCATTCTAGTTAGTTTAATCCGTGGATCACAAGTTGAATTAACTGTCATAGAATCAACAACACAGGCATTGGTTTTCTAAGAAAAAGGATAGATAACTAACAATATTGGTGAACAATGTAAACAATAGATATATTGGATGTTCATTTTACTAGGTGTGCGGATGGTTATTATAATATTAAGATTTAGATAGGTAATTTGGAGGTGTAGTGTATTTTTATTTATTGGTAATTGTTTATGTTGTTCAAAAAAAATTATTGATTATCTAACATTATCCGTTTTCTAAGGCTTCAATATTAATTTGGGTAAGCTTTTGTTATCTTTTTATTGATCTATTTTATTTAGGCTTTTTATTTTAATATGGTCATTGAATAAGTGTAATACAACCAAATGAGCGTTAGAGCATATTATGCATAAATATGGAAAGAGTAATGATTTTTATAGAAATAGGTATTAACATTTTGAAAGAAACCGTGAATCATGGTTTCAGAAAGAAGGAGAGTGGAATGAAACAAACAATAACTGTAGGATCTTTGATCAATGGCGAAAACCTATTAAAAATTTTGAATATAACGATTTTAATGAGGAGGCAACGAAGAGAGAGAGGCCTAACGCAAAAAGAGAGACATAGCATTTAGCTTTAGGTAGTGTTTGTTTTTGGAGACAGGATACAGAAATATGAACAGCATATTTTTAAAAAATATTTGGAAGCGGAGACATAAACACTGAACACATTGTTTTCGAGACAATTTTTTATGATTTTGTGTCCACTCGTTTATAAAGGATAATGATGAACACGAGATTTGAAAGAGTGACACAGACTTCTTTATGAATTTTTTTTATTCATAGATATTTTTTATATTTAATTACTCTGTTGGTCCCTATAGTTTTGTGAAATTTTCAATTAAGTCCTTATACTTTTTTTCTTTTTAATTGAGTCCTTGCACCAATTTTTTTTAATTGAGTCCTTACACTTTTTTTTTATTTAGGTCTATGTACTAAATCTTTTTTTTTCTACTGAGTCCCTATAAAATTAAGCCAATTACTATTAAGAAGGACTTAATTGAAAAAAAAAATTAGTGCAAGGATCCAATTAAAAAGAAAAAAAAGTATAGGGACCTAATTAAAAATTTCACGAAACTATAGGGACCAACAGAGTAATTAAACCTATTTTTTATTATTCCACTGTTACCCCTTCTTATTTTTTCTAATTTGCGTTGTTCTCGGATTTTTTCAGGTACTCTTTTCTTTTTATAGAATTTTTTATTGGGTTGGATAATTCATTCCTTCTAACATTTTAACATTGTATTATATTATTTGATTTCTAATAAAAATAATAATAAAAATAATTAGTCTTAAAATTTTTGAAAAAAAATATATTATCAAAAGTAAAATTGATCTTTTAAAATATTAAAAAATAATTTATATATTGTAATTGATTTTATATAATTTAAAAAAATAAATTTTTTGAAAAGAAAAATCAATTTTTAGATAAAAAAAATTTTGGTTTTCTAAATAAAAATAGATTTTTATGTGCAAAAGCTATTTTTTTTTCATGTAAAAATGGATTCTTTTTTAAAATTAATTTTTTATTTAAAATTAATTTAACTTATTAACCTAAACAAAATTTTTTATTAATCGAACTCAGATTTATTTTTTTGTTAATATTAACCATATGTATTCCTACATATTAATAAATTATTATATATATTTTTTATTAAAATTTTTTTGTCCCTCTAAATATTTTTTTAAGTTCTACTCTCATTTTCTATTAAATTAGTTTGTACTTTATGTAGAAAATTTGGAATTACATGGCTATTTTAGTCATTTCATATAATATTTTAATTTTGTCCATGTGTATCCAAACATAATACTGAACATTACATTAGTGTCTTATACATCGTATCCAAACACA
This sequence comes from Arachis duranensis, assembly GCF_000817695.3. Classification (NCBI taxonomy): domain Eukaryota; kingdom Viridiplantae; phylum Streptophyta; class Magnoliopsida; order Fabales; family Fabaceae; genus Arachis; species Arachis duranensis. The sequence goes on along the minus strand of NC_029773.3, from coordinate 80,608,255 downwards.
ATACACAAACAATAATTTTTAGGAAAAGTACGAGGAAACAATACCCTTATTGTACAATGCATACAATGGGGTTTAATTGAAATTAAAAATAAATAATGGGTCACTAATTAATTTCATATTATTTTTAATTTGAAATCTGAAACCATTTAAAATTAGTCTTAATTATAGATTTAAATCAATTATTTAGGTTAAAACGAGAATCTTCCTGGCGGCATCTCCTCCTCGGTTACACTGCTGCCCCATGCGCTAATTTCCACCTCCTAGAGCAGCCAACTGCCTAGCACTGCATCCTGTTGATCTTCTTCCTCCTTCAGCTACGATTGAACAGTCCACCGCCAATAACAACTAACCAACCAGCGCCGCACTCTCCTCCGCACAGAACGAAGCCGGTTGACTCCTTCAGAATGGCAGAATCGCAAGAAGAACATGTTTCAAGTGAGGATCCTTTTTTATGCACTTCACCTAGCCAAAATTTATTAATGGAGGTCGATATAGTGGAACCGCTAGATTGTGTAGTGATGAGCGGATAATTTATACGCTTTTTGGCACTGTTTTTAGTATGTTTTTAGTACATTTTAGTTAGTTTTTAGTATGTTTTTATTAGTTTTTATTTAAAATTTACTCTTCTGGGCTTTACTATGAGTTTGTGTGTTTTTCTGTGATTTCAGGTAATTTCTGGCTGAAATTTAGGGACCTGAGCAAAAATCTGATTCAGAGGCTGAAAAAGGACTGCAGATGCTGTTGGATTCTGACCTCCCTGCACTCGAAGTAGATTTTCTAGAGCTACAGAAGCCCAATTAGCGCTCTCTCAATTGCGTTGGGAAGTAGACATCCTGGGCTTTCCAGAAATGTATAATAGTCCATACTTTGCCCGAGATTTGATGGCCCAAACCGGTGTTGCAAATCAGCTTCAGAATTCCCGGCGTTTAACGCTGGAACTGGCACAAAAATTGGAGTTAAACGCCCAAACTGGCACAAAAGCTGGCGTTTAACTCCAGGAAAAGTCTCTATACATGACAGCTTCAATGCTCAGCCCAAGCACATACCAAGTGAACCCCAGAAGTGGATTTTTACGTCATTTACTCATTTCTGTATATCCTAGGTTACTAGTTCACTATAAATAGGCTATTTTGACATTGTACCTTTATCTCATGACACATTACATGTTTCTTATTGTATCTTTTATGGCATGAGTCTCTAAACCTCATGGTTGGGGGTGAGGAGCTCTGTTGTGTCTTGATGGATTAATGCAATCACTACTGTTTTTCATTCAATCACGCTTGCTTCCATTCTAAGATATCACTTGTTCCTCAACTTGATGAATGTGATGATCCGTGACACTCATCATCATTCTCACCTATGAACGTGTGTCTGACAACCACCTCCGTTCTACCTTAGACTGAGTAGATATCTCTTAGATTCCTTAATCAGAATCTTCGTGGTATAAGCTAGAATTGATGGCGGCATTCAAGAGAATTCGGAAGGTCTAAACCTTGTTTGTGGTATTCTGAGTAGGATTCGAGGATTGAATGACTGTGACGAGCTTCAAACTCCTGAAGGCTGGGCGTTAGTGACAGATGCAAAAGAATCACTGGATTCTATTCCAACCTGATTGAGAACCGACAAATGATTAGCCGTGCTGTGACAGAGCGCATTGAATATTTTTACTGAGAGGATGGGAGGTAGCCATTGACAACAGTGAAACCCTACATACAGCTTTCCATGGAAGGAGCCTTGCGTGCATGAAGAAGAAGATAGTAGGAAAGCAGAGATTCAGAAGATAGAGCATCTCCAAAACCTCAACCTGTTCTCCATTACTGCAAAACAAATATCTATTTCATGTTCTTTTACTTTTCACAATTAAACCTGAGAATTATTGATATCCTGACTAAGAGTTACAAGATAACCATAGCTTGCTTCAAGCTGACAATCTCTATGGGATCGACCCTTACTCACGTAAGGTATTACTTGGACGACCCAGTGCACTTGCTGGTTAGTTGTGCGGAATTGCAAAAGTGTGATTGCGATTTCGTGCACCATGTAGCCTCTGATGTTTCAGAAAATTTATCATACAAATAAGAAAACTTAGCCGGTGATGTCGCAGGCCATGGTCACAAGTTGAACAAGGTGAGCAATTAAGATCCTCAATTTCTGCCATGGATGTTTATTGTGCGTTTAGTTTCTATGTTTAGTCACAATGTAAATGAGTACTTTAATTGTATGGTTATTGAAACATGCAATTGTAAGCAATCAGTTGAGATGCAAATAAATTTATGTTTGTTTTATATTTAATGGTATCATTACATGCATTGAGGATTAGCTAAAATTAATTAACCATTGCATGCTTATATGATTACATCCAAGAGCACATTTTTTCGTATGTGTTTTTGTATATGAATCTATGCTCTCTTCATTTTAAATGGCATCTTTATTTGCTAATCATCTTATTATGGAATTACGTGCTTATATGGCTGATGGGATAGCATAATTTAATTTTTTGGTATGCTTATATGAATGTATTTTTATCTATGGTGTCCGTATACTATCCCTACGTGATGATCAAGCAAGTATTTAAAATAGATAACCATAGGGTGATTCAGTGGCTGAATTTGTTCACTGAATTGAAGTGAATGCTACTTGTATTTGCAACATGCTAACCATGGAATGCTTATATTAGTGTTTTAATCATGTAATGGTATGTTTATATGCTCACTGCATATTTTTTTAGTTATATGCTGATATGCTTCCTGCCTTGTATTTGGTTATTTTTCATGCTTATATTAGTATTTTAATCATGTAATGGTATGTATATATGCTCACTACATATTTTTTAGTTATATGCTCGTATGCTTCCTACCTTTTATTTTAATATTTTTCATGTTTATGGGAATATGTAGTTAATGAATGATGTGCTTATGTTCTTCTTGCATCTGAAGAAATGAGTGTGTGTATGTAAATATACATGAAAAGAATTTTGTGGCTGGAGTGAAAAAAGAAGCCACTAAAGGGTGAGTAAGGCCCTTAACTATTAGCCAAAATGGAACAAATAATTCCTAATGATTTTCATTGAATGAGAAAAAAAAACAAATAAATGGTGAAAATTAATTAAATAATACATGAAATAAAAAAATCTCTTTGCTTGTTTTGTAGCTGTTGATGTGTTTTCGGTGATTGTTTTAGAGATTTTTATTGAAATGAATTTTGATCAGGATCTTCCTCCTTTTAGTTACTCTGTTTGTTTGGAAATTTTAGGCCACGCAGTTGTCGGATGTTACAGATGTTGGAAGTAAAGAGATGGAGCTTATTGATTAGGTATTGGAGTCTAGATTACTTTTGTGTAGTCATAATGTTCATGTTTGATTTGATAACTAATGGTAATTAATTTTTCATTCGAATTAATATAAAATACAGTTACCAGATCATGGTTGCCTTCAAGAAGATGAGATACCAAGAGTTGGAATGCGATTTGCTCAGTTACAGATGGCTCATGACTTTTATGCGACCTATGCAAAGAAAGCTCGATTTGCAACTAAGATAAGGACGACAACATTTGATAAGATCACAAAGGCTCCCATTAACCAAGCTATACACTGTAATCGCGACGTGATCCGCGAGTCTCGTGTTAAAGCACCAACGCAGAAGAATACGATTTCAGCTACTGGGTGCAAGGCAAGGATATATGTAAAGTTTGATAAAGACGTGCAAGACTGGGTTTTGCTCAAGGTTGACTTGATGCACTCTCACCCCTGTTCACTGAAAAAGGCAGTGCACTACCATGAGTATAGGCAGCTGACGATGCATATGAAGTGCGTGATCGAGGATAATGATGAGGTTGGGATTCGACCAAACAAGATATTCCTTGCTTTGTCAAATGAGGTTGGTGGCCCCTCTAACTTGGGATTCTCAGAGAAGGATTTAAGAAATTATATAACAGCAAGGCTCCGAAATAACAACGTGAATGCGGATGTCAGGGAGATGATGAGCTACTTCAGGAGAATGAAGGACATCAATCCGAACTTCTTTTACACGGTGGAGTTGGACGATGAGTGTAAATTTAAGAGTGCAGTATGGGTCGATGCAAGGTGTAGGGCGTCGTATGAATACTATGGAGACGTCGTGTCAGTTGATAGCACTTACAGAAGGAATAGGTACGTAGTAGTTAAGTTGGTGTTTTTTCCTTTTCTTGATAAAATGCTATTCGATCGTGATTGGCATTTCTTACATCTGGTTGGTTTTTCTGGTAGGCATGGATTACCGTTTGTGTCGTTCGTTGGGGTCAACCACCATGGTAGGTCGACCCTCCTCGGTTGTGCTTTATTGGGGAATGAGGAAATCGCAAGTTATGAGTGGGTTTTTAGCCAATGGGTCAAGTGCATGGGAACTGCTCCACAGTGTATCATAACCGATCAATGTCGATTCAAGTACCATGCGATCAAAAATACTTTACCCGACACACGCCACAGGTGGTACATCTGGCATATTATGAATAAGTACCTTCCAAGCTTGGGGGTTACCGTCGGTACGGAGCTTTGTATGTTGACTTAAACAACATTGTGTGGAACTCTCGGACCGAGGAGTCATTTGAAGATAACTGGGATGATTTTATAGATGAGTACAACTTACATAACAACACATGGGTGTCAGGTTTGTTACTGTACGATTACTTCACACGCTTTTATTGCAATTATTTGGCATCTGAATGTTTAGTATATGGAGAATTTTTTATGACAATTATATGGATGTTCATTATAATATACATTTGGATGTTTAATATATCATTGATTGTGGATGGTCATTTCTCAGGTGTAGTAATATGTTTGGTGTAAGCTTTCTATCCTTAATTTGGGATTATTTATTCCTTGTAGATCTGTATGATGACCGACGTATGTGGATCCCAATATACTTCAAAGGTGAATTTTGGTCAGCAATGCGGAGTACGCAAAGGAGTGAGAGCATGCACGCATTCTATGGTGGATACTTACACAGTAAAACTAGCTTGGTTCAATTTGTTCATGAATATGACAATGTTCTTGGATTCAAGGAGCAGAGGGAACTGGAGGATGATGCTGCAGACTCGAAGGGGGTTATCCCTTGTGCAACCACCTCGCCTATGGAGAAACAGTTTCAGCAAGAGTATACCACGAGCATTTTTAGGGATGTTCAAATTGAGTTTGTGAAGAAGGCTAACTGCAGAGTTTCTACAGTTGATAAACAGGGTTCATTGGTCTGCGTGACGATGGAAGAGGAGAAACTAGTCAACGATACTATTCTATGCGTTTCGTACGATGTTCACTTTGACCATTCCACACAGGAGCTTCGTTGTGAGTGCAATCTTTTTGAGAGTTCAGGTGTGTTGTGCTGTCACTGCCTTGAAGTTTTCCATTCATATAAAGTGTACAAAGTACCTTCATGTTATGTTCTCCCTCGATGGAGCAAGAAGATAAAGCGCAAACATACGTATGTCAAAAGTAGCCATGATATCAGTCGGTCGGATGAGAGTCATGTTGCATTCAAGGGACTGTGTGCACACTTCTATAGTGTTGCTCAAGAGTTCGTCGGTGATGATGAAGAAACAACATTGCCGCATGTTGCTTTGGAAGAAACAATGGCCACGTTGGCTGCGCACCATGCCAAAAAGAGGTCCGAGAGCGTGTCAAAGACGCAGACGAACATTGGCTCATAGAGTTCGAACGATGTCAGTGTTGATGACATCCAAGGCCCATCGAAGGTCACCACAAAGGAGAGGCCAAAGATTAAGAGGCTCGGCGCTATCCTTGAGAAGTCCTTCAAGAATTCAAGGCGGAGAAAACAAAAGAATTCATCCCGGTAGATGTTTGGCTTAATCTCAACTTTGTATGTTTATTTGGTATATTACTATTCTAGAACATAACTTTTGGACTTTTTTCTTCTTTTTTCTGGACAGGTGGTTCGTCGACACGCATTTCAAGATATACACCATGGTTCTGTTGCTGGCCTAAATGTCCCCGAACAAGCCGATGGTTTCATGTCTTTGTTAAGCTCCTTCAACAAAAAGTAGGATTAGTTGGACAAGTTTGTGATAGTGTATATTTTCTCATCTCTGTGTTTAAGGATTATTGTTAGTTTCAAGGTTCTAAGGCAGATGTTGCAAAAGATCCACATGTTATTAATTGCAAGAACCATTTTTTTAAGGGTTAAATTGAACCATGTTACTATTTTTTTTCCTGTAGACTTAATGCATAACGTGTATATTTGATGGTTATTCTGTAATTTACGTTGTAGTTTAATTAAGTTGTTCCAGATTTCTACATGCTTTACTGTATAGTTTATCGGTACGTACCTGTTCGTCATAGACATTATTTTCACGTATTTTTTAATGAACTAAAGTGGATGTTCATTTCTATAGGTGTTCAGATGTTCATTTCTACTATAAACAAGGATGGTTAGCCGTTAGCATTCGTGTGTTTTGATTTTGACCTTGTTAGACTGGATGTTCACTATAGTAAGGTATAAGATGTTCAGTTTAGCTATATTGGTGGATGGTTAGTGGTCACCTATTTCAATATGCACAAATATGGAAGTTTTACAAAAAAAAATTGATAAAGCCGGGATTCTCACATCTAAAAAGACATGGATAATTTTTAGGTAACATAACCAATAAATCATTGTATTGTAGGAAAAAAAAATATGTCATTGAATCAAGTTTTTCTAATGTGACAATAACAAATCCTTAAGCATGTCAGCAGTAAGTAAACTCAGTATAATCTGGTAGTTCAATTCATTGTAACTAATACTAAGTAAGCAACTTCTTCCTCCCTTTGCACATTGCCCCCTTCCGTAATCCCTCCCCACGTTCAATCAGTGATCGTGTGCTAGGTGAAGTGTACGGTGAACTAACATCCTTCTTCTTGTTCCGTGGGGCATTACGACGAACAGGTTTAACCTTGTTTTTCAATAATGAGATAAGTGTCCTACTGATGCATTCTGTGGGCCACAGATAATGTCTAGCATCAACTCCATCCTGTCTGAGCTGAGTGAATCCTGTGGGTAAATTTATCAATTGGTTTAGTATTAAGAACCGTTACAGCGATATTTTTACAAGATCAATAATGACATTTGTGCAAATGTTTAATTAACAAACCTCATCCCATTCACAAAGTTGACGTTCTTCGGTCCAACTTTTCATCAACTTAATGACACACATGCCACAGTCAAAGCTACAGGACAATAAAACGCTATTGCAATTAGGTTGAGAAAAACCAAGTTACATGGTACGACACAGTTTGAATTGAAATATAAAAAAGCCTCAAATTTGGGTTATAATTTCATCTCACTTGTTCGGTTGCTTTGGAACCCTCGCGTACGAACGAGCTGGGCCGTGTGTAGTCCGAACGAATGCAGGAATAGAAATGCTTGCCATATCCTCACATAGTCTCCCCTGAAAATCATGGAACGAACATACGCGAGCAAAATTATATCGACTTGAATTGTGCGGCTGTATTTTGTTTAAAAGAATGATGGTATCTTACCACATATGCATCGAGCTTTATTCGTTTATCATCTTCTGGTCCATAATGCAAACTGTCGAGAATAAGTAAATGCTTTGCAACCACATCAAATGCATATACCCACCAATGGCCCCTCCAACAATAAGGAATTAACCACTGCACCAAGTAGCAAATATGAAGAGATTTTTCATGTGAGGAAAAAAAACAAAACAAAAACTATTGATCTCATTTGACCATTCAAGAACCTGAACATTCTCAAATCATGCAACAACATATTTCCAACAGGTATTTAAATACAAAACAGCAACTCACTCATTTTCTCTTTGCTGCTACTACTTTGTCAAAGAACCTAGTATCATCACCAAAGCTTGGACTAAGACCATCATAAATTGGTGCCACACCGTCCATAAATCTTTCCAGACTATCATTTTTTATGACTGATTCCTGCAGACCCACACATAGTAAGAATCCCAATAAAAAGCCTTTTCCACATAGTAATAAGAATGTAATTACCAATATGCCTGGACACACGCAATAGAACTCTCGCTTGAACCTAGATGATTCAATGTCGTTGAAAGTATAGCACATCCATTGAATTACCTACATAGAGTATTAAGCAAGTGTAATTCAAACACCGATATAAGTATAGGGAATTAAAACACATGCTTAAGTTCATATACGTACACAGCTGTTTACCCAACTGCGTGGTTTCAAGGTCCAGAAGTCCTTCCTTTGTAATACCATGTAGTCCCGCCCTTCATAGGAAGCTAAATCTTGATTTTCATCCAACGACGGGTTAACTATCCATGTTCTGATTTGTTCCTCCTTAGTCTCCCCCAACTTTATTTCTCTTAGTCTTGGATCAATTGAATGTATTGGGGACGGGGTTAGAGTCTTTTCAAGCTGAGTTAAACCGAGTGAAAAGCTCGGTCTACCTGGACTCAGTGTATGATAGGGTGATTTTATTGGAAACACTGTTTGCAGGAGTTGCATGATTATGGCTTTGGTTTGGTGCCCCTGTTCAACATTATTGAGTACTTGGTCAAATTCAGGACACTGAACGATAGAGATGTCAAATTCGCTGCAAACGAATGGGACAAGAATTTAGCTAAGAGAACATGTCATGCCTAGCTAGACAGCTAATCAAATGACATGGGTGTGAAAATAAAAAAAAAGAAAAACATACAGCAAGGTAATCAATAACCCACTAACCGGTCAAAATCATAGTCACTGAGCTGTACAGGTGCTGCTGGCGGTGTGTGTGGAGATCCATTTTTTATGTCAGTTTTTCCTTCTTGATGACTCTCATGATTGCCGTTGAACACTGGATCTTCTTGTCTTGTATCATGTGGCGGAGGTTGCTGTTGGAATAACCGTATCCTTCTAGCAAGCGGCACGTGGTCATCATCATCAGATTCGGAGACTACCAATGGCGCAACAGTGCTTCCTGAGACACTTTCTCTTGGAATTTCTTTTTTGGTGCCACGTCTAGATCGGCTCCTACTAAGAATCAACTTTCTCCTCGAACCAGTCTTGGATTGCTGTTATGTAAATTCATGCATATCATCATTTAAATTAACAAACAAACAAAACCTTACTAAAGTGAACAACCAAATCGTACTAAAGTGTACACCCAAAAATATAACAAAGTGAACATCCAATTCAAATTATCACATGAGCTATCCTACAGAAAGCAGACCACCTTATCCGTCTCCTTATTTCTTGGCTGAGATGTTGTCTTGCCTTTGGTAGACGGAAATTGGTCAATGTCCTTGCAGGGCCTTTTACACCCTCCTTTGTTGTTAACTGTTTTACTCGAAGACTGCTTCTTATGTCTTTTTTCTTTCATTGAATTGTTGACTACGCAACCCTGTGTTCAACATGGGACAACAAATACATGGAAAAATATAATGTGAACTTTCAGCCGTTTGGAAAACATAACAAACTCACAATTGTTCAAAAAAATTAACCATCTATGGCCATACTATATTTTACATCCAAAACCCAACTACAGTGAACATCCTCAATTACAACCACACTAATCATCACTAAAATCTATTTTCACACAATGAATCAACTAGGCAGCCCCATGAAGCAATTCTTTCATACATAAAAAGCCATCCAAATAAATTAATCATAAGTTATCTATCCAGTTCAGATTAGATCCTAATTTGAGCATCCTAAATCCTCTTGTTTAAGTAACAAACTCAACTCAAATAAAACCTTAATAAAAATAAGACACAACTGTATTCAAACAAGCTTTCAACATAAAAACATGTAAATATCATACACGGTCATTGAATTTACCTATCCTAACTGTTCTTTTATGAACTTCATATATCAAAACAAGCCATACAGCCACATAATGAAGTTACTTTACAATTTTGTAATCATAAATTCTATGATAACGATCAATGATCATATCACATAAATAAGGATCTAATTAATTGAGCTCACAAGCTTTCATAAGGAAAGCAAATCACCTTTTCTGCCTTCCTATAGCTTGGATGAGGTGAAGTCTTCCCTTTGGTAGACGGTGATTTGTCAGTGTCGTTGCGGGGCCTTTTACACCTCCCCCCTCGTTAACAGCTTTACTCGAACATTGTTTCTTCTGCTTTCTCTTGTTCCTTCCATGTTTGACTATGCAACCCTGTGTGTTCAACATTTGGACAAAAAAGGATTTCAAAACTTCAACGTGAACTGCCAATTGCATTTTCTGTTCAACTACATTTTATAAGATGCATTAGTAGAGATTGAACCTGTGAGATGACGTAGTCGGCCTTCTTATCAAGCTCATTTGTGGTCCACTCAACAATCCAGAGTTCGGGTACTCCACATGCATGCAACGGACCATGTTTCAAGCACTGAAAATACAAAACCTATAGAGAAATAACTTAAATTTTAGGAATTACACCTACAGTCATACATTGGCTTCAAATTAAAGTAATTTATTGCATTACCAGCAACACGAACATGCACCGGCCGCATGTTTCCCTGTTCTCATCTTGGAACTTCTTTATCGCATCCCGCAGCCACTTTAATATGTGATAAGGCCAATGAAACCTTCTAGGGTTTGACACATCTAAAATCGGAGGGAGGTGCCACGGAGAAATAGTTTGCTGGCTTGTGGGGTTCAGAAACATCTTCAAAACAACCATGATAAAGTATCTTCTAAACCTCATCCTCTGTTGCTCAGTCTCCATTGGACAAGCAAATACAAACTCACGGAGTTGGCTTCTTGTTTTCTTTTGAAACTCCCCGTTAATTGCCAGATGCGATGGATTTTTCTTCTGCAATTCTGGGATTGGTTCGCCTGCGAGGAATGGAACAGTTTTCCACAATCAGTAAGTGTCAACAACGGAGAAAGTAAACCACTCAGAGAAATTTTTTCATCCTACATAACTAACACTAACCATGAGAAGGTATGCCGAATACACTGCCAATAAGTTCGACACTAATGCGAATCTTCCCTGCGTCCACCATGAGCGTGTTTGTGTCAACCTCATAAGCCCTGGCTAGTTGGAGCATGATGCTCTGTTTGACATGCTATTGTGGTACGCGGCGGAGGAAACCGAATCCTATGGCCTCAATCTCGTCCAACTTAGCTCGCTCATGATATCGTTCCAGGTGGGTAAATAAGTTATTGATGTAGCAAGGTGAGCACTGGGTCTCTACTAGTTTCTGTTGAGCAAAACCAAAAAGGATCAGCATAACGTTATGAAAAAAAATCTGTTGCCTTAGTGTTGTAATTTATTCGATACCTTTTTACCCATCTGAGTTTCAATTCAGCCCGTATACAGATTGATTCGTTCGGGCAGCGTGATAATTTGCTCACGCAACAGTCCCCCTGAAACCTTTCAATGTTAAATCTTACAGAAGCCGCAGGTGACCTCTAGCCAAATGACATAAATAAAATCATGATATTATTTACCAATTGATGTAACCTAATTTATTTGAGTTATATGGCACGAGAATATTACACTGATGCATCGAGGCAGATACGAATATATTGGCATCAAGGATTATAGCCTTGTATTAATATCTTCTATGTTATGGAAGATAAACAAATATCAAAGCTAAAACCTTCCCATTAGTAACCATATATAATTAGGATGGAAAACTAATTCATGAACACATATATCAGTAAATACACAATATAACTGACCATCCACACACTTAACTAACAATCAAAATAACTATAGGTCATGTCTATCAACCACACCCACCATCGAATTCCCTATCACAGGGGCTACCCAAACAGCTTTCAAATATCACTAACAAACGAAGACCAAGAGCACATCCGTCAACTACAAGCATACCAATCATCAAGGAAAAATTCTTTCACAAAATGCATCAACTAGATAGCACCAGATATTGTTTTATTCCTTCACAAGAAGGCATGACAATAAATGATTCACAAAAAAGCAATTCACTTCAGGCGACTCCCACATGAGCATATAGAATTGGAATTTCTTTTTTCAACAATCCATAATCATACAAAAACCAAGAAACAAAATAACCTTGTACATTATAAACAGTTGAATGACATAATAAACAAGACCCTTTAGAAATTATAAGGTGCACCAAAGACACATTTATGGTTTCATTCCTCTTCCTAGCACAAGATTCATCGACAGCAGTTAATTGTTCATCAATAGGTTGGAACCAAGATGATAGATACATGTTTCCGGCGGAATGTAAAAAGGACTTCAACCAACCCAACGAATACAAACACATAGACAAAAGACAGCGTAATATCAAGCTGTATAAAACAACATGCATGGTGTGAAAATTAGTATATAAGGAAAACTAAGCAACGGGGACCCACCTAATAGTAGGTTAGCACGCTTTAATTGTTGAAAGCCTGAAGTTGAGATAGTGTAGTTGTTTTACCGCTTCCTAAGGCACACAAAAAAATTAATATTGTCTATTTATCCAGCTCATGTACCCGAAAGCAGGATTTAAATAGATTAAAAAAAAAGACAAGCTTGTTTTACACAAAACAGCATGATACAAAGAGGCATCACAAAGCCACCAACACATTGCTTTGTCCATATTAGAGCTTACTAACTACAATTTTTTCGTTCATGTTTAAAAATCAAGGGGTCCAGGCTTAAGAATAAAATTATTTTATTGTTATTACAAAGCAATCTCATAAAGAGCGGGTAATTATTTTGTTACAGTGTCAAGACAAACATATTTGGTATCAAAAAATGTCTAACCTATGGTAATTATTTTCCAGCATTATTTGCAGTAGTGGCTCACATTTTATTTTCTTTTTATAAAAAAATATATGCGCACTACATGTGAGAGACATAATATCAATTTAAAAGTTTATCTCATTTATTAATAAATAAAAGTTATAAAATACAAATTAATAATTTATCTTATATAATATCTCTTTTTCATAAAAAACCACATTTAATCAAATAGATTAGAATGTTATATAAATATCAAAACCCACATTTAATCAAATAGTAAATAGATTGAATTAATACAATGCTCTATAGAATTGCATGATTAGATAACAACACTTTTTATCCAAGTTAAACAATGCGCCGCAGAGCACTTAGCTTTGTTCCCTTTTGCTTTTGGTTTTATTTCTAAATCTCAAGTTTGGCTTCACATGTGAATTGAAACTAAAATTTCAAGACTAACCATCCTATATCATACTAAAGTAACCATCCGTGACAATATCAACAAAGAGTCAACAATGGTCAAATAAAAAAACGTCAAACTAGATGCACATGGTCTACACAGATACAGACAAAAAATGAAAAAAATTTAATTTAAACTGATATGGAATCAAAACGAACAAAGTTTTTCGACACTTTTCCGCACTAAAGTTAAATCATCATGGATTACAATAACGTCAATGAACTACCTAGCCCACAATCTCCAGGATGATACCATCGCACCCAAAGCTTTCTCACCATGGTTAATCACTCATATAATCAACAATATCTATCTCTAACACAACATGCAACAGCGATAACCATTCTAAAAAGGAACAACTACAGATACCTACATTAGATGGTTAGGATCTTCAGCTGATGATGTTACATGTTTTCCCTGTGACAAGCACGCGGCTGGTTTTCTCAGATCGGATGGTCGGCTGATTAGCGATGGCGTTGCCCACGCGAGTAAAAGTGCTCAGGTGCTCCTTTTCACGGTGAGCGCTCCTCTGCCTTCAGCTCTGATCGGAGGCACAGCGCGGACGGACTCTGGGTCAGTGACGTCGGGATGTTCAGAGACGGAGCACGGACTTCCTCGAGCGGTCACGGCGTGGTGTTCTCGACGGCCACAGTGGGTGCGGTTCCGTTACCTGTTCGCCTAGCGAGGTTGGCGTTTGCAGAGCTGAGGGGTCTGGCTGGTCAAACGGCGCTGAAGGGGGCTACCTGGTTCTCTTCAAAAACTTTAAGGGTTTGGGATAAGGAGTGAAAGGGCCCCAATCTACTGTACTAGGATTTTGGGGAAAAAATGTAATTACTTAAAATTTAGTGGTGTGGTTAACTAAACATCTAGAATAGATTAGGGTTATAAATGGGTTAATTTATCCTGTTAAACTAAATTGGGCCTTCTAAACGGTCCATTGTAGCCATTGTACACATATTTCATTGTCTTCCTGGCGTTACCCTAATTTTTAATGTCTCCGTCCTATTGTCTCTATCTCAGTGTCATGTTCTGTTATGTCTTTGAAAATAAACGCTACCCTAAAAAACCGTTTGATCACTGTTGTTCAACGGTTGGAATGCTTGAAGAAATCGGCAATGCCGATTTGTTGTTGAAGCCATGACTCATGCATGCAGAAAAATACAGTACATCTCTTTTCTTTATATCTCTCTATAATTTGAAGCATTTTTGTTTGCATTCTTGTTCTTTAGATTTTTTTTTAAATGGTGAAGAACAAGATTTTTATAGATAAGCATATTGTGAAACATCTTGATTGTCTTATACATCATAATTATTAAAATCAAACTGAATTGGCTGATTCGACTGAAAAAATTGGTGAATCGAATCTTATACCAATCTGATCCAATATTTGAACTGTATAAGGTAAAAAACCGGTATGAACCGATCAAACCCAAAATGAACAGGTGAAAACTGATTAAATTTGGTGAAGACCAGTCCAACCAAACCGCTTGAAGTTTAAAATTTTCTCAAAATGCTTGAGGTGGGGGTTCAAACCCCTCCCCTCAATGAGAGAGATGTCACTCACAATCACCAATGTATCATGCTTCTTGTTAATTTAGATGCAAATTATAAGTATAATAGATATAAATTAATTAATAAATTATTAAAATTAAAAAATATAGTTATTTTAATATAAAAACAAAATAAAATATTTATGATAGAGTAAAATTAAAAAAAATATTTATTGTTCATATTTCATATTGTTTTAGAATAATTAGATATTCTTACGATATTAATGAAAATATGTACTTTATGTAATACCCGGTCTAACCGAAATTAATTAAATAATGAGTTAAGTAGGAGCGAATATGGTTGGAATATTTGGCAATTGGAATTTGATGATTTAAATATAATATTTGGATTCAGTGAATTTTTCCGAGTCAGAAGACATAGTTTTCTGCGTAAAAGCGCGCAGTG
>NC_029773.3:80590280-80591209 GCF_000817695.3 Arachis duranensis | reverse complement strand
TTTTGTGCCAAACTTGTTTAGAAATGAAATTGGATCCGAGATGTTCATGCCATTCGAAGAACGGGTGAAAAATGTTTTGAAATGAAGAAGTTATATCTGTTGGAAGATTTGGGGTTTAATCTGTGAATTCTGCAGTTTTTAACTTAGAAAATTTTTAGCAGAATAACCCCTTGCGCGTGGGCGCACTTGGCGCGTACGCGCCGATCTTCCAGAAAGCGCCATCCACGCATACGCGTGATGTGCGCGGGCGCGCCGATAGTGCTGCACCCCAATACCCAGCCATTTTCCAGAGAGTTGTGCCAGAACTGTGCCAGCTTTGTGCCTGGGGCACGAGAGTATCCACGCGTACGCGTGGTTGACACGTGCGCGTCGATTTGGCAAATTTTTAATCCACGCGTTAACGTGCATGACGCTTGCGCGTCGATGAGTTTTTAAGGCCATCCACGCGTGCGCGTAGAGTACGCGTACGCGTGGCATTGTTTTCATGCCAAAGTTGATATTTGAGTTTTAAAAGCCAAATCTCATACTTCTATGAATCGAAATAGTATTGTTGGAAATTGGGATGAGGAAGGATGTATGACATGTTGATGTGTTTGTAATTTAGCCATTTGTTTGAGATGGGTAAAAATGGTTATATGGCGGTTTTGTGAATTGTGGTAATGTGTCAATGTGTGAGTTGAGGAGGCTTGACGTTGGATTTGATACATTTCAATTGATTTCAAAGAAAAGGGATGAAATTGGCATGTTTTGATTGATTTTGAAAAGGGTTG
This sequence comes from Arachis duranensis, assembly GCF_000817695.3. Classification (NCBI taxonomy): domain Eukaryota; kingdom Viridiplantae; phylum Streptophyta; class Magnoliopsida; order Fabales; family Fabaceae; genus Arachis; species Arachis duranensis. Next base: position 80,590,439 of record NC_029773.3, on the reverse strand, counting down.
GAAATGGTTTGTTTTGAAATGGCACTTTGTGATTTTTATGAAAAATATGGTTTTTGGGCATACTTTGGTGAGACATAACTTAGACTACGGATCTCTGTTTTGCGCCAAATCTGTTTAGAAATGAAATGGGATCCGGGATGTCCATGCCGTTCGAAGAAC
>NC_029773.3:80588090-80589266 GCF_000817695.3 Arachis duranensis | reverse complement strand
TTAGGATGCTTAGTGAGTTTTTATTGCAGTGCATTGTATTTATTTGGCACTTTTACCGTACTGGGAACCCATGGGCCCGGGGTTCTCATTCCGTATATATCTCTTGTTTTTCAGATACAGGTTCAGGTGCTCAGAAGTGAGCTGCGGTTCGTCCGAGAGACGGCGAAGATATTTATTTTTCCCTACTTTGTGTTTTGCTTAGAATCTCTCCACCTTTGTTTTGAAGATATTATATTATGTGTTGAACTCTTTTGGAACTTGCCTATAGAGGCTCTTATGTTTCCTTTGGGAGAGATTAGGATGTACTGTTGTCAACTACTTTCATACTGTACCCTAGCCGGCCTAAACTTCGCGGGTCGCGACTAGTGGCTATTTACTTATGTTATATATATCTATCTGTTATCTATCTCTTAATCTCCTTTATGCCTTGTCCATATATCGCTTTCGGCTTCATGTCTTATCTTTTCGTTGTCGAATCGTGAGTGATACGTCTTCGCGATTTTATTTCTACTCTTTTCAGGCTTCTCGATTAATACTCCTTTCAAAATTACCTATGTTATATATTAAAAATCCACCTGAGAGTCGTACCACCGTAATATCATTGACTTATGACTCGAGCATAAGGATTTGAATATTAGGGTGTTACACTTTATATTTTTTACTATTTTTTATTTTTTATTTACATAAGATCGGGTTAATCGGTTTAATCAGTAATTTACCGGTTGAATTAGTAACTTAGTGACTCAGTAGTCTGACTAGTTCAATCATCGATTCGATTCTGACAACTATACTATATATATAAGTATTTTTTTTATGTCAAAAAATTATTTGTAATATTAATATTAATTATATATAATTCAATCTACTTATTTTAGTATTAGTATACTTTACATCTTACTTATAATAATAATTTCTAGTGCATTCAACTAGAACTTATCTGCTAATTAGTTAAAGACATAGTTTGAATTTTGGAACATATGGGTCAGTGGGTGTTGTGCATGTTTTATTTTAACATATTTTTGGTTATTCTAGTTATTATGGTTTGTTGTTGTTATTATTATTATTGTTAACTTTTTATAATAATTATTTATTTATGTTGTTAATTATTGTTGTTATTATAATTATTTTTTATTATCATTATTGTTAATAAAATTATTGTTGTTATTATTATGCTAT
>NC_029773.3:80582718-80586874 GCF_000817695.3 Arachis duranensis | reverse complement strand
TATTATTAATTTTTGTTTATAATTTTCAGAGTTTTAGAGTAATTGAATTAAGACACTTATATATTCCAAATTATACGATCAAAGAGTGAACTCTATTTAAGAGTTGTTGGCTTTTATAATGTATTTCAAATTCCGAAAATTTCAGGACAAACGGCCCTGATCAATGCTTTAATAGAAAGATGGAATCTGGTTACTCATACATTTCATCTTCCCATAGATGAATATACTATCACTTTAAAAGATGTAATATTGATTCTCGAAATTCAAGAAAATGGTTTACCTGTTACAAGGCCAACCGCCAGTGATCACAAACTCGTGCAACAAGAATGCTTGTTGAACTTTGGAGTTGCATCCATAGCGAGTGATTGTCGAGGCAGCTACATGAAGCTAATGTGGTTGTGTAAAATTAAACATGATATAATATTGACTGATTATAAGGCTATGGAGCGTTATACCAAGTGCCACATCATGTCGTTGTTTGGTACGATATTATTTTTTGAAAAGTCTGGTGCAGAAATGCATTGAAAATTTCTACCTTTACACCATAATATTCTCAGAATCAGGACAAACATTTAAGGATCGACCTGTCTTGCCCATTTGTACAGGTCTCTGTGTAGGGCTATGCAATATAATTGCAAGGATTTGGATGGGTCGTTAACATTGTTGCACGTATAGGTTTGGAAGAGGATGCCTTTTCTTGCACCAATTCGTCATCCCCCAACTTTTCCGTTAGCTTGTCGGTAAGAGCTTTTATTAAAAAAAGTTTCAAATTTATATTAATGTTATATAATTAAATAATTTTATGTATTTTATTAATGTAACATTTTAATATCACAGGTGAAATGAGTATGATTGTATTTTGATGGAGTATAAACGCTTGACACGTGTGCATGTCAGGCATATGCTTGATAATATGCAGAATGATCATGTATGTTAATTAATGCTTATTTGAATTCCGCATATTATTAATACTATTAGTAATTATTGTTATTATTATGATGTTTACCTAAATGCATAATTTCTGTTGTCACGGTTTGTGTGGGACAGTGGGACCCATATAGTCCATGGATCTTGAACCCCGATTTCGTGCTAGATGATATCTATGAGGATCCACGCTTGTGCTTGTCACCGACTCCTTTCATTTCCTTTGAGTGCATCAAGTGGTGTCTAACCAATAGGGTTAAGCGACAATTTGGGAGATGATAAGATAACATTGAGAACCTGAAGATTCTCGGAGATGCACACAACAAGTTGTTGATGGGTCCAAAAAATTTGAATTGGACCAATAAGTGGAGCGAATGGATTACCTTGTGGCAAAACAAACAATGGATTGTGCTTGGTACTGAGTTTTTTGAAAATTTTGAGTCATCACATGAGTATATTGATTGGCACCATCGAGAATATGCCAATCATTTACAGTTGTCTGCTCGATTTCCTCCGCCACCATCACCACCACCACAGCCATGTCTGCCATCACCACCACTACCACCACCACCACCACCAAAATCACATCCCTTGTCACCACAACTGCAGGAAAATGAGGCGGGATAGCCTCCAACTAATCATCAACAGAGCTACTAAACATGTGTACGCAATTTCTGTATGTCCCGTCATTTGAGGTAGCACATAGTCATTACACTATGTCGTTGATAGAGGCAATGACAGAAACTGCTTGTGATCAAATTGTTGGGTTCATGCAAGATCTAGGAACCTCGCAGATGTCAAATGTGATGGACCTGACCCAACACCTCCTATACCAATAGGAGCATCTAGCTTAGGTGGTGCCACAACCAGCTCGAGTGGTGCCTTGTAGATTGTCTTTCGATGCACGAGTATATGGTCCATCCAGTTCGTCTCGTTTAGCAGCTAGAATGTCACTTGATTCCAGTAGGAGTGAAGGGGGTCGAGGTATTGGTTATGAGTACAACTCTGGAACTAGTGCATATGTACCAAGAATTGATCTTAACCTCATTGATTCATTAATTTAGAAGACAAATGATTTGGTGCATACCATGATAAGATGGACTCTAGTGACGAAAATGATGAGGAAAACAAGACGAATGATGATGATGGTTATGAAGCTGATGATGATGACGAGCAACTGCAGCCTAAGACCAGAGGTAATTCAATTATAGTTATTGTGGCATGATATTGTAGCCTTTGTTACCGTTGATAATGAGATTATTTATATTTTGTAAATCGCATGATATTTAGAGTTTGTACTTAATTATGTTACTTTTAACCTTACTTCTAGTGCTAGTCTGTTTAGCATTGTTCTTAATTATGGAAAAAAATGTTATAGTCTAATTATGTCAAGTAGAATAAAATATGGTGTATTTGTTGGCAGGTGCATATGGTACGCCTACAAAAGAAAAATTGAAAAAATGCCATAATTTGAAAGTAGCTTGGTGCACGAAATTGTGATCACTACAACTCAAATAATCCCCGGTAATGAATCCAAAAACTTGGTGTTCAATACCATGGCATAAACACAACTTTGCACAACTAACCAGCAAGTGCACTGGGTCGTCCAAGTAATAAACCTTACGCGAGTAAAGGTCGATCCCACGGAGATTGTTGGTATGAAGCAAGCTATGGTCACCTTGTAAATCTTAGTCAGGCAAACTCAAATGGTTATGGAGGATGAATAAAACATAAAGATAAAGATAGAGATACTTATGTAATTCATTGGTGGGAATTTCAGATAAGCGTATGAAGATGCTTTGTCCCTTCCGTCTCTCTGCTTTCCTACTGTCTTCATCCAATCCTGCTTACTCCTTTCCATGGCAAGCTATATGTTGGGCATCACCCTTGTCAGTGGCTACAATCCCGTCCTCTCAGTGAAAATGTTCAACGCACCCTGTCATGGCACGGCAAATCATCTGTCGGTTCTCAATCAGGTTGGAAAAGAATCCATTGACAGTTGCTTTTCTGTTTGCTTTAACTGTACTTCCATATTCCTGTTAGCCATTCTTGTTTCCTGTAATATTTCCTTGAATTCGGCTAGCTGCTGAGTTAGAAAGTCTAATTGCTGATTAAATTCATTAGCCTGATCCACCGAACTGAGTTCTGCAGTTACTGTTTTAGCTTCTTCTTTCATGGAAGATTCACTGCTTAGGTACAGATGCTGATTTCTGGCAACTGTATCAATGAGCTCTTGAGCTTCTTCTATTGTCTTTCTCATGTGTATAGATCCACCAGCTGAGGGGTCTAGAGAAATCTGAGCTCTTTCTATAAGCCCATAGTAGAAGATGTCTAACTGCACCCACTCTGAAAACATTTCAGATGGGCATTTTCTTAGCATCTCTTTGTACCTCTCCCAGGCATTATAAAGAGATTCATTATCCCCTTGTTTAAAGCCTTGGATATCCAGCCTTAGATGTGTCATCCTTTTAGGAGTGAAATATTGATTCAGGAATTTATCTGACAACTATTTCCATGTTCTTATGCTTGCTGTGGGTTGGTTATTTAACCACCTCTTAGCTTGATCTTTCACAGCAAATGGAAACAGTAATAGTCTGTAGGGAACGCCGGTTTGGGCCATCAAATCTCGGGCAAAGTATGAACTATTATACATTGCTGGAAAGCCCAGGATGTCTACTTTCCAACGCCGTTGAGATCGCCCCAATTGGGCTTCTGTAGCTCCAGAAAATCCGCTTTGAGTGCAGGGAGGTCAGAATCCAACAGCATCTGCAGTCCTTTTCAGTCTCTGAATCAGATTTTTGCTCAGGTCCCTCAATTTCAGCCAGAAAATACCTGAAATCACAGAAAAACACACAAACTCATAGTAAAGTCCAGAAAAGTGAATTTTAACTAAAAACTAATAAAAATATACTAAAAACTAACTAGAACATACTAAAAACATACTAAAAACAATGCCAAAAAGCGTATAAATTATCCGCTCATCACAACACCAAACTAAATTGTTGCTTGTCCTCAAGCAACTGAAAATCCAATAAGATAAAAAGAAGAGAATATACAATGAATTCCAAAAACATCTATGAAGATCAGTATTAATTAGATGAGCGGGGCTTTTAGCTTTTTGCCTCTGAACAGTTTTGGCATCTCACTCTATCCTTTGAAATTCAGAATGATTGACTTCTTTAGGAACTCAGAATCCAGATAGTGTCATTGATTCTCCTAGTTAAGTATGATG
>NC_029773.3:80579334-80580367 GCF_000817695.3 Arachis duranensis | reverse complement strand
TTGTGGCCTCCCAACACCAAACTTAGAGTTTGACTGTGGGGGCTCTGTTTGGCTCTGTTTTGAGAGAAGCTCTTCATGCTTCCTCTCCATGGTGACAGAGGGATATCCTTGAGCCTTAAACACAAAGGACTCTTCATTCACTTGAATGATCAATTCTCCTCTGTCAACATCAATCACAGCCTTTGCTGTGGCTAGGAAGGGTCTGCCAAGGATGATGGATTCATCCATGCATTTCTCAGTCTCTAGGACTATAAAATCAGCAGGGATGTAATGGTCTTCAACTTTTACCAGAACATCCTCTACAAGTCCATAAGCTTGTTTTCTTGAATTGTCTGCCATCTCTAGTGAGATTCTTGCAGCTTGTACCTCAAAGATCCATAGCCTCTCCATTACAGAGAGAGGCATGAGGTTTACACTTGACCCTAGGTCACACAAGGCCTTCTTTAAGGTCATGGTGTCTATGGTACAAGGTATTGAAAACTTCCCAGGATCTTGTCTCTTTTGAGGTAATCTCTGCCTAGTCAAGTCATCCAGTTCTTTGGTGAGCAAAGGGGGTTCATCCTCCCAAGTCTCATTTCCAAATAACTTGTCATTTAGCTTCATGATTGCTCCAAGGTATTTAGCAACTTGCTCTTCAGTGACATACTCATCCTCTTCAGAGGAAGAATACTCATCAGAGCTCATAAATGGCAGGAGTAAATCCAATGGAATCTCTATGGTCTCAGTAGGAGCCTCAGATTCCCATGGTTCCTCATTGGGGAACTCATTGGAGGCCAGTGGACGTCCATTGAGGTCTTCCTCAGTGGCATTCACTGCCTCTTCCTCCTCTCCAAATTCGGCCATGTTGATGACCTTGCACTCTCCTTTTGGATTTTCTTCTGTATTGCTTGGAAGAGTACTAGGAGGGAGTTCAGTAATTTTCTTGCTCAGCTGTCCCACTTGTGCCTCCAGATTTCTAATGGAGGACCTTGTTTCAGTCATGAAACTTTGAGTGGTTTTGATTAGATCAGAGACCATGGTTGCTAAGTCAGAG
>NC_029773.3:80576620-80579009 GCF_000817695.3 Arachis duranensis | reverse complement strand
ATACCTATGATGCTCCATTCAGAAAGCATGTCAGAGGGACATTTTCTGATTAATTGTTTGTATCTTTCCCAAGCTTCATAGAGGGATTCTCCTTCCTTCTGTCTGAAGGTTTGGACTTCCACTCTAAGCTTACTCAATTTTTGAGGTGGAAAGAACTTTGCCAAGAAGGCATTGACTAGCTTTTCCCAAGAGTTCAGGCTTTCTTTGGGTTGTGGGTCCAACTATGTCCTAGCTCTGTCTCTTACAGCAAAAGGGAATAGCATAAGTCTGTAGACCTCAGGGTCAACCCCATTGGTCTTGACAGTGTCACAGATTTGCAAGAATTCAGCTAAAAATTGATGAGGATCTTCTAATGGAAGTCCATGGAACTTGCAATTCTGTTGCATTAGAGAAACTAATTGAGGCTTAAGCTCAAAGTTGTTTGCTCCAATGGCAGGAACAGAGATGCTTCTCCCATAGAAGTCGGGAGTAGGTGCAGTAAAGTCACCCAGCACCTTCCTTGCATTGTTGGCATTGTTGTTGTTTTCGGCTGCCATGGGTTCTTCTTCTTTGAAGATTTCTGTTAGGTCCTCTACAGAGAATTGTGCCTTAGCTTCTCTTAGCTGTCGCTTCAAGGTCCTTTCAGGTTCAGGGTCAGCCTCAACAAGAATGCTTTTGTCTTTGCTTCTGCTCATATGAAAGAGAAGAAAACAAGGAAATATGGAATCCTCTATGTCACAGTATAGAGATTCCTTGAGGTGTCAGAGGAAAAGAAAAATAGAAGGAAGAAGTAGAGAATTCGAACTTATCAAGAAAGATAGAGTTCGAATTGTGCATTAAGGGATAGTGTTAATCTACAAATAGAAGGATGTGAGAAGAGGGGAAGAAATTTTCGAAAATAAATTAAAAAGATTTTAAAAAAATTTTGAAAAATACTAATTGATTTTCGAAAATCAAGAATAGAAAAGAAATCAAGTGATTTTTGAAAAAGATTTTGAAATTAGAAAATAAAAAAGATATGATTGAAAACCATTTTAAAAAGATTTGATTTTAAAAATTAATAACTTGGCTAACAAGAAAATATATGATTCAAACATTAAACCTTTCTCAACAGAAAAGGCAACACACTTGAAATGTTGAATCAAATCATTAATTGATAGCAAGTATCTTTGAAAATGGAAAGAAATTAAGTTTGAAAAAGATTTGATTGAAAAGATTTGATTTGAAAAAGATTTGATTTTGAAAAGATTTTGAAAACTAGAAAAAAAATTGATTTGAAAACAAAATCTTCCCTCTTGTGCCATCCTGGCGTTAAACGCCCAGAATGGTGCGCGTTTAACGCCCAAAACTCTACCCTTTTGGGCGTTAAATGCCCAGCCAGGCACCCTGGCTGGCGTTTAAACGCCAGTTTGCCTTCCTCACTGGGCGTTTTGAACGCCCAGCTTTCTCTGTATAATTCCTCTGCTGTGTGTTCTGAATCTTCAATCCTCTGTATTATTGACTTGAAAAGACACAAATTAAAAAAATATTTTTGGATTTTTAATGATGAGGAATAATCAAAATGCAACTAAAATCAAATAACAATGCATGCAAGATACCAAACTTAGCAGTTTGTATACTACTGACACTGACAAAATGAGAATGCATATGAGACACATAAACACTCAAGTCAAGAGAATTTAAAAATTAGAGCAATGAAACCATCAAGAACAACTTGAAAATTAATGAAGACACATGCATGAACGCAAAAAGAACAGAAACATGTAATTGACACCAAACTTAAAATGAGACTCTAGACTCAACAAGAAACATAAAATATTTTTGGTTTTTTCGAAAATTAAGTGAAGATGAAATAAAGATATCAAAATTCTTAATGAGAATTCCAAGAATCATGCAATGTTAGTCTAAAGCTTCAGTCTAAAGAAATTAGACATGGCTGAACAAGCTTTAGCAGGACATTGCATTCAAGAGCTAAATTGATGAAAATCAATCAGCTTTGGTGATGATAAGAACATCACCTTGAAACACTAGAATTCATTCTTTAAGAACTCTGAAGAAAAATACCTAATATAAGCAACAAGATGAACCGTCAGTTGTCCATACTCGAACAATCCCCGGCAACGGCACCAAAAACTTGGTGCACGAAATTGTGATCACTACAACTCAAATAATCCCCGGTAATGAATCCAAAAACTTGGTGTTCAATACCATGGCATAAACACAACTTCGCACAACTAACCAGCAAGTGCACTGGGTCGTCCAAGTAATAAACCTTACGCGAGTAAGGGTCGATCCCACAGAGATTGTTGGTATGAAGCAAGCTATGGTCACCTTGTAAATCTTAGTCAGGCAAACTCAAATGGTTATGAATGATGAATAAAACATAAAGATAAAGATAGAGATACTTATG
>NC_029773.3:80562043-80576501 GCF_000817695.3 Arachis duranensis | reverse complement strand
TTGAATCCTACTCAGAATACCACAGACAAGGTTTAGACCTTCCGGATTCTCTTGAATGCAGTCATCAATTCTAGCTTATACCACGAAGATTCCGATTAAGGGATCCAAGAGATATCCACCCAATCTAAGGTAGAACGGAGGTGATTGACAGTCACACGTTCATAGGTGAGAATGATGATGAGTGTCACGGATCATCACATTCATCAAGTTGAAGAACAAGTGATATCTTAAAACAAGAACAAGCTGAATTGAATAGAAGAACAATAGTAATTGCATTAATACTCGAGGTACAGTAGAGCTTCACACCTTAATCTATGGTGTGTAGAAACTCCACCGTTGAAAATACATAAGAACAAGGTCTAGGCATGGCCGAGAGGCCAGCCTCCCAATGATCTAAGAACTAGACGTCCAAAGATGATCAAAAGATCTAAAAATGGTCCAAAGATCCAAAGATGAAAATACAATAGTAAAAGGTCCTATTTATAAAGAACTAGTAGCCTAAGGTTTACAGAAATGAGTAAATGACAGAAAAATCCACTTCCGGGCCCACTTGGTGTGTGCTTGGACTGAGCATTGAAGCATTTTCGTGTAGAGACTTCTCTTGGAGTTAAACGCCAGCTTTTGTGCCAGTTTGGGCGTTTAACTCCCATTCTTGAGCCAGTTCCGGCGTTTAACGCCGGGCAGTTTTGAGCTGATTTGGAACGCCGGTTTGGGCCATCAAATCTCGAGCAAAGTATGGACTATTTTACATTTCTGGAAAGCCCAGTATGCCTAATTTCCAACGCCGTTGAGAGCGCGCCAATTGGGCTTCTGTAGCTCCAGAAAATCCGCTTTGAGTGCAGGGAGGTCAGAATCCAACAGCATCTGCAGTCCTTTTCAGTCTCTGAATCAGATTTTTGCTCAAGTCCCTCAATTTCTGCCAGAAAATACCTGAAATAACAAAAAAACACACAAACTCATAGTAAAGTCCAGAAAAGTGAATTTTAACTAAAAACTAATAAAAATATACTAAAAACTAACTAGAACATACTAAAAACATACTAAAAATAATACCAAAAAGCGTATAAATTATCCGCTCATCATAGCTCCACCTCATCGAAGCCAAAATAGATATATCCCATCAGCAATTAAGAAGATTATGTTTGATAAATAAATAAATAAGTAGTGAATATTGTTAAGAAAAAATTTACCAAGTATGAATGCTAATTTGACTACAAATTGTAAGACTTTAGAAAAAAGTCTTATCTTTGTACTAAGTAATAACTATGTTCAACTGATAATTATTATATGTTGCCTTAGATATTTATTCTTTTTTCCCATTCTATGCCAAATTAAGTTGAATAGAAACAGTAGACACTTTAGATAATAACGATCATTAATAAAAATAATCTCCAATTGTTTCTATAAATTACAAACTAAGTGTCTCACATAATACACTATTATGGTGTTACTTAGTCACGTGAACTCGGTCTGGCACCATGGAGGCATTTAGTACGGCTATGACCCTCGCCTTCACAGAGCCTACAACATCGTGGACCTCGTATTGATCGTGTGTCTATCTCATTCAAGAAACGAGTTTGTTTGGGATGGCCTTTAGTGATTCTCTTAAGATTTGGATTAGGTATCATACTTGGTCCTCCATACACAGGCCATGTTGTTGGATTGCCCAACGGCCTAAACCTCACTCTATATGCCTTTCGAATCTCATCCATCCGATACATCTCGTTTACATATACTTGCCATTCAAGACGTTAGTTTTCACAATAGGCAAAGACATGACGACTTGAAAATGATCTACTTGAAATTCACCACAATCACAGTGTCTACGACGTAGGTCGACTGCATACTCAACCCCATTGGGCATCTCTCGCACCTCAAATACCTCATTTTGTCAATTAAACCAACTCACCATAATGTTTCCATTTGTGATCAAATTTGCCTAAATCTTTTCAGTAACTGCCTCGGAGAATAAGTGTTCGGCTCTAACGCGAGACTCAGCTTCATCTCTCTTCTTTATGAATAGCTCATTCAATCTGTAAAAAGTCGCCTTTACAAGTGTTGTAATAGGAAGATTGTGTGCCCCCTTCAACACTCCATTGATACACTTGACTAAGTTTGTTATCATATGATCCCATCGATGTCCACCATCATACGCCAAGGCATACTGCTGGTGAGGAATTCGATCCAGCCACCGAGTGTAAGTCTCACACCGAGCACGCAACTGCTGGTATCGCATTTCATATTCATTCTTTGTCTTAGAATAACATGTGAAAAAAGATTTACCATAAACACACATTAATTAGCTCATCTAGAAAGTGATTCATGTGATCCATATAATATTAAATAGAACACTACAGTTGATTACCTATATTCACTAAGAGCTTTTTCATGAACAGTGCCCTGAACTTCCTTAAAGGTTGGAAGCTATGTGCCTAATGTAAAATATGTGTATCGTCTTTGGAGGCTCCCATGCTCCGTTACAACGAGCAACGACTAAGCTAATAGAGTTGTATCGATCAGGGATAAGGCCCACTCCATCCCTTGTTACTACATGTGTTCGCAAATGGCAAAGAAAAAAGAACCATGCATCTGACGTCTCACCCTCGACAACGGTAAAGGCAATAGGCACAATATTGTTGTTGCTATCTTGTGAAACTGCAACCAACAATGCTCCTTTATAGTTTTCACACAAGTGTGTGGTATCTACTTCTACAATCGGCTTGCATGTCTGAATGCTCTAATGCATGCGTAGAAGCTCCAGAAAACTCGATTTAGAACACTGACATCTTAAGCCAACCCATCCTCACGGTAACTGTTGCGGGATTTAGAATACCCACAACTGAACCGGCAAGTGCTCCAAGTCGTCCAAGTAATACCTCAGGTAAATGAGGGTCAATCCCACGAGGACTAAGGAACTGAGCAACCATGGTCAACTGATTGGCTTAGTCAGGCGAATAGAAACGTTTGGTTTTGTGGGTTTTAATTACTCAAAGCTAAACAGATTGTATGTCACGTATCCAGATTAGTTCAAGTAATTAGCAATTTAGGAGGAATTTACTTTCAAGCTGTGTTCAGGTGAGAGACCTCTCCCAAGGGTCACAAGAACACATCTAGAATAAGAGTCATACTCTCGTTCCACCCAAATTAATAAAATGAAGAACGAAAGTAATCCTTGAAACTGAACCAATACATTAATTAAAATAGAAAAATAATAGTCTTAATCCATAGAAATAAACAAAGCTCCTAACCTTAACCAAGGAGGTTTAGTGACTCATGATTTACAAAGAAAACAAGGGTTCTGAAAAGTGTGAAAGTGCGGAAGAGAGAAGATCACTGAAGGGTGAATCTTTTCCCTTTTATACTAACCTAATTTAATTTGAAACTAAAATAAAATATTAAATTCTAAATCTAAAAGATTTTGTTTGTAAATAAAAATAACAAAAATAAAAGATAAGATAACAATTAAAAGCTAAATCCCACTAAAGATGCTCCCTTGGGTGAGGTTGACCCGCACTTCTGGCGTTCAATGTCGGAATTGGCAGTGGCTTAGGCACTGGTTTTGCCATCCTAGGCGCTAAACGCCAGGCTCGGCGTTTAGCGCCCTTCAAGGCAGTGATTCCAGAAAAAAAGTATGAACTATTATATATCATTGAAAAGCTCTGAAAGTTAGCTTTCCAACACCACTGAACCGCATCAATTGGACCTCTGTAGCTTAAGTTATGCTCGTTAGAGTGCAAAGAGTTAGGGTTAACAACATCCACTGTCTTCCTTCTTTTTTTGCACAAAACTCTGCAAAATGGATCCGAATTTCGCTTGAAATAATTAAAATACCAAAACAACTCAACGTAGCATCCAAGAAGGATTTTAACACTAAAATATAATTAAACTTACTAAATTCTAACTAAATTTAACTAGAAAATAAGCAGAAAATGGGTATAAGATGCTCACGCATCAGTAACAAGATAATGTTTCATACTCGACAGCTGTTGATGGCTCTTTCTTAACCATTACTTCAAACCATATGGGCAATGCTTCATAAAAGGCTTCCCAACTACCAAAAATTTTTTCCACTACCTTCTACTTAGCCAACCATGCCTTCCGGTAGCTAATCGTATAGTTGAACTTTGATTGGACATCTGCGATCACAGATCGCACCTTTATAGATAGGTCAGCCTCTACCAATTGCCTAATCGCTTCTGCAATCATGTTTGAGTCCAACTTTGAATGGTCCTGAGAAATAGTAGTTCTAGTACAGGTATGGCTACCGTTGTATCGTCTAATCTCCCAATAATTTTTTCTTCGCATCATTATTACCCGGATAATCCAATCACAGCTGGCCCATATTGCACACATTTTACTGCCTTTATCATAGTCTCTTTAGAAATAAATTGCATTTTAATGACAAATTCACCATCTCCGACCATAGGTGGATCTGCAATAACACCGTAAAACATATTTACACAGTGCAAATCTTAATCCATAAATTTAACATTTAACTTACTAATTAAAATATAATGTCACAACTACACACCTGCATTCGCATACTCTAAAAACTCTGGTTCATTCATCACATCGAGATCCAAAACACGTATGAAAGATGGCTCTCTGAATGGATGCTCACTTGCTAGTGCATTAGCCACGTCCTCCATATCTGACTCAACGGTGCAGTCCGCTTGTTCCTTATCTGCATTGGGATCAATGAAATTGTAATTGCCTTCATATTCCCCTTCGCTTTCACTTTTATAACTTCGCCAATCAAAACCCAGACCAGGTTCTTCGACAGTATTAGGTAAATGTTCGAACTCCACATACAACCCAAGGACACACACTTGTGATTGAGTTTTATAGTAGATTGAAAACATCTCTTGTAGACTTGACAAACCCACTGAATACTAATATAGGTTATCTATATAAAATACTTGTCACACCTTCAGCTATTTCTGATAAAATTTTATCATTATGATAAATTTTTAAATTAATATTACTATTATTTTTTATTAAGAAAATCAAAATTATTTTTTAATAGATAAAACAAATAATTTAAATATTATAATAATAAAAAGAAATAAAATATTCAACTGAGATGAATAACAAAAATAAATAACCACATAGAGAGAACCAAGAAAAGAGAAGCAAGAAGAGGAATAAAATAGTAGAAGCAATAGGAAAAAATATGGACATTTGCAGGAGATTACATTCACAAACTCTTTATATAGAGAGAAAATGCATAAATCGTTACTACCATTTACAAATTAAAAAATGTTCAAATTCTGAAAAATGAAATCAATATTACCAATTTTATTTGTCAGATATTCCAAGCAAATTGTGGCCCTCATTTTCTTATAATGAAAAATTTTGTTATTTTTTTAAATCAGTAGTCACAACTTTATGTATTTCTTTTGTAACTTGCTCAAATCGTCACTCATGATTTATTCTAAATTCATCCAATCCCATATTGATCATTACACCAAATTTTTATAATATGTTCGTAAAAAAAAGATTTTACAATAAGTCAATAACCAAAAAAATTAGCCTAATAGTGATCTCCTGTAATTTTTTTATTACTCAAAACTAACCATGATTCACCAAAAGTGATAAATAAAGAATGGACCATAGTTATGAACCTAACTCAGCTCGTCGGATTAATACAACATTGGACTCAAGAACAAATCTAAAAATTTTAATATAGAAGAGTCAAATTTTAGATAATTTTTTAATTATATTTTATATTTTTTAATTACTTAAAAAAATTTGAAAACAAATCATAAATTATTAATTATTTGAAAGGTATAATATCCTTATAAAATATAAGATACAAATATTAAAATAAAATGATAGATGAAATTAAATAAGTTAAGATGAAAAAATAAAGTAAATTTTTTTAAGAATGTAAATTTAGAAAAAAAATTAGCCAAAAAAAAATATAGTACACAATGTGTTTATTAGAACATAATTTTGTAAGTCATTATTAATATTCTATATAATAATATAAATATTAAATATGTTAATATTAAAAGAACAAACAAAATTTTTTAAAAATAGATATAGAGACGAGTATACAAAATCTAATTTAAAAAGTACAAAGATTATTGGGTATATGAAATTAAATTAGTTAAGTGAAAAATATTAATAAGCTAAATAATTGAGACATAAATTCATTATTACATAATAAAAAATAATACATATAAGACTACTAAATTATGTAATATTTTTTATTTCTTTAAACACAAATCTTATATATAGATATAGTTCTTTAAAATTTGGGGCAGAGGTTATTACTCACCCCTTTGCATCCGTTCCTTACATCCGTTCCTGATTGGATTATTAGTTTAATAAGTAGATCATGAGTTGAATTAGTTGATTCGATCTATGTTACAGAATCAACAACATGTGTATTGATTTTCTTAAGCTTTAATATTAATTTGGATAAGCTTTTGTTACCTTCTTATTATTTATAGATGATCTATTAGGCTGGGTTTGTTTTTTAGAATTAGAATTGAGATTGAAAACTGAAACGAAGTATTGTGTTTAGTAATTAAAGATTAGAATTAAAATTTTAATTTGGAGACGAAATTTTTTGTCCTTCCAATATTTTTAAAAAGTAGAAACATAAAAAAGAAAAAATTGAAATCTTTTGGGACAAAGACTACTGAAACTTTTATAATATTTTTTTTTAAAAATATTCTCATTTAACTTTCGAAATTCTAAATTTATTCCTCAATTTTCATATTTATCTTAAACAAAATATATTATTGAGATATAACTCTATTCAATATATTTTATACCAAATCACTTAATTCAGCTTCTGTCTCTCAATTTTTTTTTACAATCTCTGTTTCTCAAATCACAGTCTTTCTTCTAAATATAACTATTTATTAGTCTTTTTACTTTCTACCATAAAATCACGTCAGCTTAAGTGGCTAATTCAAATTAAGTTACTCACACTCACTTTTATTGTGATACATTGGTCAGTTTGGTCAGTAACCACACAAGAAGCATTAGCAATAGAAGAGGGAAATCAAATGCCATCCTTATGTCCTACTGCTTTCTCAACACCAACACAATGAAAATCTAACTTATCCCAAAAATTCTTCAAATTATTAAACACAGTATAAGTCCTAAAGAAAAAGAAGAAAGATGATTTATATATTCTCACCAAAATTTTGCAATATACACGGGCTAATTTGTTAGATGCACCCTTCACATTTCAGGCTATGATATTGAAACTATCCATAAAAAACAACAAAAAGGGAGCTCCAATAACAAATCCGATACTCAACATGATGTCCCTGTTTTCGACGATCCCGCCTTTAACGGACTCTCAAATTGCAACGTAATTTTTTCCATCGAAACTTGTGCCACACCCACTGCCAATGCTCCATCCTTGTCTGTCGGTGAATTCTGCAAAGAGTTTAAGTGAGGACGCTTCCGCACAGTGCTATTTGTTGTCTTACCTTGCTGCTGTTGATGTACATTATGACGGGTCCCCGAAGAAGCCACACTAACCAGTTTTTAATATTGATACCCTTGCTTAATTTTACTTTGGATCTAATAGCATGTGTTTTACGTCGATGATTAGGCCTTGTCCAAGTATTGGTAGTCTTATTAGGAGTCTTTTTGCTTTTAGTTGGATCTGATGGGTGCTAGGAGAAGGCTTTTGACCCATTTTATACTTTTCTTTTCTAATCACTTGAGTCCAACCTTCCAAATCTTCATGTTGTGTATGGTCTACATGAACAACATGCAAATCACTCTCCACCAAATTCGGGACAGCAACAATTACGATCTCACCTCTAAGATTCTTGGCAAAATGAAAACTTGCCGTTTTCACATGCACCGAATTTTTTGAATTTGAACTTTCTGGCTGCTTTGCTACATTGCTGACCACCTTGGCATTAGTTCTTCCTCCCGCGTTGCTATCAGTCTTTCACACCTTCATATCATGACCAAACTTGAGATATGAGCCACAAATACAAATAAGGTGAAGACTTTCATATTCAACCTCATATTTAATACCTTCAAGAAGAATCTTTGTAGTTACTGACAATCCTAAATCTATCTGATCACAGCACAAGCATATCGTCCTCTTTCAACTAATTTTGTTGCCAAATCAACCTTGACGGGGATGTCAACTACAACCGCAGCACGGAGCATTGCATCTTTTTTATAGCACCAAATTGGTAATCCAGAAATTCTAATCCACACTAAAGTTGTTCTAAAACAGTTTTTACTTGATCCGAATTCTTGATCCAAAGACTTCACTGCCACATAATTTCCCTCGATCATACATGGACTTCCTAAGAGAACCTTTTCTTACTCCTCAGCGACATCAAACTTCACAAGAAAATAGTCAAACCCCACATCCAACAGATCAAAACCTCACTTAATCCGCCATACCGTTCAGAGTTTATGAGACAATCTAGTGTAACTATAATGTTTACCTAACACCTTAATCACTGTAGCATTCTTATAAGGTTCTGCTAAACAATTCTTAACTTCTTGGGTAAATATTACACTCGATAGCAAGAGAACTCCTTAGTTCCCAAAAACTACTGCAATGTTATTTCCTAACAAAGTTTTAAAATAGAGTAGTGCTAGGGAGCTAATGGCCTAAACGTACAATGTGTACAATGGGCTAAATCTTTGGTTTAAAAAGCTAATTTTAGGTTCACAAAGGTTCAAACTCTTGACCTTCCGGATCTGAAACTCTAATACCATGTCTTGAAACCATTCATCCCAAAAACGTAACCTAATAAGACAATGTAACACTAATAATCATATCTCTAATACTTTCTAAACCTTCATTGTTCGCTTAGGTCATTGGCTCCCTATACTTTCTCCCCAAAATATGATCCTCATTTTTTCCCGCAAGATCTCTCTTCCGCTCACTCATTTTTTATCTTTAAAATTGTATATAATATGGAGTACGTACTCCCACTAAACCCTAATTTATTTGGAGTCTTAGATTAAGTTAAAATAATGATATTTCTATTTTTTTTAATCAATCATAAAAAATACTTGACCCTAAAATAATTTTATTGAATAAAAATGTTTCATTTTTATTTAATCAAAATTACAATATACATAATTTTTGAAATATTAAATAATTAAATCAAATATTTTTTTGCATGTGAGAATAAATCAATAAGATTTTATATAATTTTTTTTATTTTAAAACTGTATTGTATACTGTTCTAAAATTAAATTCCAAATATTAAATTATATTAGTAGATAAATAGAGATAAGATTTTTTGGTTGGAAATCTGAAAATTAAGCCAACCAAAACCACAAGTTATACTACAGGAACAATCACCATCCTTAAGCAGCAAACAGGTCTCACTGTGGCCCCCATATATTACCACCAGATAAGCATGCAGATAAGCTTCAACCTTATCTCTACCGTCAGATGGATATCCTTCAAAATCTAACCGTCACTAATTTCCACTCCTAGATTATCCTAGATCACTTTCTCCATCAAATACAACTCCAAAATCTCTCTGTAGAAGATACACTTCATTCCTCCCTTCAGAACACACTCTGTCCCTAGTTCCAGGTCCAACGCTTCTCATAACAACAAGCTTGCATAAACATATAACCATGTCTTCAATTGCAATGACAACTGTTGCATCTTCCTTTATTGGAACACGTTTACCAGAGTTATATGCCAATTCAGGTAGAGTACAAGCCCGATTTGGCTTTGGATCTAAGAAAAGTAGCCCGGCCAAAAAAGGTTCTAGACAACCCACTTCAGATAGGCCGCTCTGGTACCCTGGTGCAAAGGCACCAGAATATCTAGATGGTAGTCTCGTAGGTGATTATGGGTTCGATCCGTTTGGCCTAGGAAAGCCAGCAGAGTACCTCCAATTTGACTTGGACTCACTTGATCAGAACTTAGCAAAGAACGTTGCAGGTGACGTGATTGGGACGAGGACAGAAGTGGCAGACGTGAAGGCAACGCCATTTCAACCGTACAGTGAGGTTTTTGGACTACAGAGGTTCAGAGAGTGTGAGCTCATACATGGAAGATGGGCTATGTTGGCCACTCTTGGTGCTCTCACAGTAGAATGGCTCACCGGTATTACATGGCAGGATGCTGGCAAGGTATGTTTATATTAATTATTTACTTTTTGAATATATATATAAATTTTGCTAATCTGTTATTCCTGTTAAATATACTATCAAAAAAGTTTTAATATTATTTATAGTGAAAATATATTTTTTATAGGCAGGATGCTGGCAAGGTATGTTTATATTAATTATTTACTTTTTGAATATATATATAAATTTTGCTAATCTGTTATTCCTGTTAAATATACTATCAAAAAAGTTTTAATATTATTTATAGTGAAAATATATTTTTTATAGTATATTTAATCTATATCTTTAAGACACAGATGGTAATATATATATATATAATTGAAATCAATAATTATACATGTATTTGTACTCTCAGTTATATAATATGTATTTGTACTCTGTATTCATATATCCTTGTGAAATGGACTTGTTAGGTCATTATTTAGATTATATGAGATGTTTTTCATACATGTAAATGTGTTTAACTTTTTATGATATAAACTTTTTATTATGCTAGTGTAGCATACATGTTTATTTTTTTAATTTTAATTTTATATTTTATTTGAAAATTGTTAATGATTATCTTTTGTAACAATATTTAATGAAAAAGAATAGTTAATTTGAAATTTAACCTAAGACATATACAATGGCGAAGCCTTTTATTTATTTTAAGAACTAATACTTTATAAATTAAATATTGGAAATTTGGAATTCAAATTGAATTGATCATGTCCTATGGTATTACAAGATGACTAATCAATAAATTTAGATACTTACATCTAAAACTAGATCTAAGGTAAGGAAGAAAATAATAAAGAAACATGGTATCTAGTTCATAATACATGGAAGTAACTTTTTCACGTGTGTTCTAAACAATTATTTAAATTACAATTTTGAATCCTTTTCTCTCTCCTTTTTTTTTTTTTCTTTAATTACAAATTAATCGGAGTTGCTTGACTTTCAGGTGGAGCTAATAGAAGGGTCACAATACCTAGGTCAACCACTTCCATTCTCGCTGACCACATTGATTTGGATTGAAGTTCTAGTGATTGGATACATAGAGTTCCAGAGGAATGCAGAGCTTGACCCAGAGAAGAGGCTTTACCCAGGTGGTAAGTTCTTTGACCCATTGGGCCTTGCTGAAGACCCAGAGAAGAAGGCCACACTTCAATTGGCTGAGATCAAACATGCTCGCCTTGCTATGGTTGCCTTTTTGGGCTTTGCTGTCCAGGCTGCTGTAACTGGGAAAGGCCCACTTAACAATTGGGCTACTCATTTGAGTGACCCACTCCACACTACCATCATTGACGCCTTCTCTTCCTCTTCTTGAGCCTTTGTAAATCATCATCCTCATGGTCATTAATATAATATTGTGTATTTGTAAAACTCGTATTATGACTTTGGGTTGTAAACATTTTACTTAGCTATATTAGTGCTTGGGGAAACGGTGAGTGAGAATTGGAGGGCTAAGCTATGTTTCTCTTAGATGTTAGTATGATCTTATTATATACATAAGTTTAATTAAGCACAAAATAAGGGCAAAAGAGTTCAGCAAAATATGAAAGATAAAGTTGAGATATTCATAAATGATTAAATGTTATGGTAACTGGTAGAAAGTATGATAGAGACCGTGAGAAGAAAATTCCGGAAGTAGAAGAGATTAGTTCTCAGCGGAGAATAAATTAGGAATAATGCAATGTTAAACAAAGATTTTCGTTAAGCTGTGCACATTGGCTGATTGGCAGAAGCATTGGAAGTTTGTAATGAAGATATATAAGGTAATTAAGAAGCCTTGCAGTTCTCTTGGTTTGACACATTCAACCCTAATTTTCACATGTCTCTAACTCTTCTAACTTAGATGTCGAATAGGGTCCATCATCCACACGTCGAATAGGGCCCACCGTCAACGCAGGTGTTCGTCTTCACCACCTAACCTTAAATCCATCAACTTAATTAGGTACTTTCTGTATAAAAGGTAACCTTTTCTCTAATATGTCCAATAACATATTTAATGGATGACTTATACGTTAATTAAGTTAGCAATGCCTATACTAGCTGATGGGGTCCAAATCAAATATATTTTAGATTAATGTTAACAATGATTTTTTTATTGGAATCTCCCAGACTAATTCAAAATATTATAATTACAAGTATAGCAAACTATAAACAATGATGTATAGAATCTTTCATCTTGCAATGCCTCTTAGGCAAGCCACCTCCACTAAGAGATTGGGCACCTCCTAAGTAAGGCACCTTCCAAGATCTCATAAATAAGGCATCTCACAAAGCCTCTTGGGTAAGGAACCTTTGTTAAAAAGGCTAGGCACTTCTCACAAGTTAAGGACATTCCCTAGTGTAAGTTGGGCGCCTTACCGTTGGAAGGCCAAACACTGAGAAACCGAGTCGTGAAATTAAGACTTGCATTGAAGCAGTAGTAGTAGATAGAGCAAGCTGAGAGCGCTACATGTTGTCAAAGATAGACTTAGTAAAATTATACTGGAGAATTCATTTGAATTTCGGATGCACCATTTCAACATACATCATTTTTATGTAAATTATGGTTAATGACCTTGTGACCCTAAGCGTACGTATAAGACCAAATAAAATGAATGAAGATATAAGGCACACCCGTCCAGTTTTTATTTTTAGACAAACATTAAAATTACCAATAATGTATCCTTTGTGGAATCTATGTATAGTATCATATATTTCAAGCAATATATATAATAGAAGATATAACATTATTATATTACTTGTTTCCACTAAGACTTGAGTGAAGTCAGAGGAAAACAAGAGAAACAAAACCCCTCAGTTGTGTTTTATATATATATTGTGCTCTTAGTATTTTGATACATTTAATCCACCTCCTCAAGTCCAAAAAAATAATAATAATAATAATAATCCACCTCCTAAACTTGCCTCCCAACTATTGTTAAAGATCGAACTCATACTTGCACACCAAGCATACCCAATTGATAGGCTCAAACATCATGAGCATCTCTGAAGAACGCAAAATGGACTACGGCGTTTTGCATTAAAGTTAGTACTCGAACCTACCTACTATGCCTTACTTAACTTAACTCTGTTCTTCTGTTTTGTTTTACTCATCGTTATATTATTACTATGAAAAAATATGAGGAGCCAATGAAATATTTATACAATGTGTACAATGGAGATTTATGGAGTATTAGAGATATAATTATTAGTGTTACATTTTCCAATCAGTTGAAGTTTTTGGGATGAGTGGTATCATAACATGGTATTAAAAATCCATTGTCTCCCTAGCGGGATCCGCTATGCTATTCCATCTTTATTCAGGTATGATATTATCATCTTATTATTCCTTAATCCATTTTTGCTTTCATGGTTGTTATACATACATACATCTTTGTTTAAGGATGAACTTATTTTATAGAAGCATTGAGTTAAAACAAATTAAATCCATACAGTGGTTTCGAGATTCACGACTTCAACTATTTTAATTTATTATATTCAAAAAATTTTATACTGATATTCGAAATCCAGTTTAGATACTATATTGGTCCAATCTCTTTATCATTTTTGACATTGAATTAACTAATAGAATGTTAAGTTAACTCTAACATGTCATGCTAGATACAAGCTAAATGATGTCGTTTCGTTTTGACGTTTAAACATGTAAAAATAAAATCGTTTTGAAGAATAAAAAAAGATAAAATAATTTGTACATCATATAAATTTTTCTTTATCTTCTCGTTTTTGTCTTATTTAAACACTAAAACGAAATAATGTCGTTTAGTCCTGTGTTTAGCGTGATAAGTTAGAGTCACCTTAACACTTCGTTTGCAGACTAAATACTAGTAAGAGTCTAAGGATCAATTAGTAGTAAGAACTAAATTTCGAGAATCAATATAATAAATTTTAAATTTAAAAGACAAACTATATAAGCCATTAATTTAAGAAACCACTTTAAGAATTTAATCGAAAAAATAACTTAAAACTAAAATAAACTAAACTTAATAAAATAAAAGAGTAAAACAGTAAATAAAGTAGATTTGCTGCTACTCTTCAATCTTTCTTCTCTAATGTTTTCTAGACAGTTTGAATAGACCACAAAGCCCAAACAAACGATGGTTCTATAGTGAAATATAACAACCAGCATAATAGAATACAGTAGGAAAAATATATAGAAAATGAGATATATAATGTTATTAATTATATCAAAATAATTCAAAAGGCCTATTTATACTCAAATTACGGCAACAAAAATCAATTTTAGTAGCAAATTTTTAGTGACAATAATATAATAATTATTATATATCTTATTTAATTTTTATTTTTGATTATTAATTATATATTTATCGTTATTATTACTTTTTATAATGATAATTATATACTTTTG
>NC_029773.3:80561681-80562007 GCF_000817695.3 Arachis duranensis | reverse complement strand
CCTTTGAGCGATATAAAATATAAGAATGTTGAATTACCAGTAAATATATTAGTAATTATTTTTATTACTACTAAAGACAAAATAAATAATTACTAAAAATAATTTTTTTAATAAAAAATATGAGATATATGAATTAAATCAAATAACAGATCCATAACTGATTTATAATCAATTTCATTTAATCAAATTTTAACTGAATCGATTAATGTTAAGGACATCAATATTTAAAATAATTCATAACACTTAACTTTGAATGTTCCGTCCCGTGAAAGTCTATAACTTAATTTTTTTTTTTTTTGTGAAAATATTAAATAACTTAATTTGTT
>NC_029773.3:80543559-80561669 GCF_000817695.3 Arachis duranensis | reverse complement strand
TATTAGATAATTTAATTTGTTTCCAAACTTCTATAGAGAGACAATAACTTAATTTGTTGTTTTGAAAATATTATATTTTTTTCTTCCGGTAAATTCTCTCTGTAACTAGAGACACAATAATTTAAGAACTTATCAAATCTACGTAAATACATATCTTAAACAAGTAAGATGCACATCGAGATGTAACCATACAGTGGAAGTACCCAAAGCAAATTGTGATAACTACTTGATGAAGCCACTCATAAATGTTCTTATCAAAGTGGTAATGGATCAACGTGTTCAAACATCATTTTGGTTATTTATATTGAAGAAACATTAAAAACAACTTAGAGCAAAGAAGTTTAGCATAAAAATTATATATAATGGTATTCATATTAAAAACAAAATTTATAAATGGGAGAAAAATACTACACAACATTGGAATGTGCAATTCAGAGACCTCAAATATCCCTGCTAAAAGGGAGAAAAACTACAGTCTTTTCCTTGATAAGGTGTTTGGTGAAGGATGATCTTTAGTTGGAATACTTAAAATTTGCGAGTTGATGAAAATAATAGAATTGCATAATGAAAGATTAAAGAATATAATAGTACAACTCTTTAAAACATGTGTTACACATATTTTTTCTTTAGGTTTAATTTCCCCCTACCAAATTACTATGATGTGCAAAGTAGATATTGACAAATTTTTTGCAGAATATAATGAAAAATACTTTAACTTGTTTCTACACTAACATAATCAAGTCTTACACCAAATAATTGTTTACAGAATAATATTCTTTATTCTTCTTTCTGAAAATGTTGAGATTGATTGCTCAGAAATAATAAAATGTGAAAAATTTATAGACATTGAATACATATAACATGCAACAACGTATTCATGAATAAAAACATTTATTTCAAAAGAATAATTATTCAATGAATTACAACTTTTTAATAAACTATAATTTTTGAATAAGTCACAATTCCATGAAGAGAGATAATCTTTTAAATATAACATTTCACATATTTTATAAATATATCTCACCTGATCGAGGCTCAATTTTAAAACTTGATAAAGAGCAAGAGCCGTTAGAAATAGAATAGCTTTGAATTTGGCATTAGAATCTAGTACGGTGACTTATAGTGATAAGAATGATGTTATATATATTCTACAAGAACAAAATGAAGCTCAAACTCTAAAGAGAAGATAACTAAGAAGGAGAAAACAAGGAGGAATAGACCAAAAATTTTAAATTAGGGAGTGTCAGAAGTATGATTAATATAAGGGGTTTGGTGGTGTTGGGAGAAGTATGATTAAGAGCTTTAAGATGAGTAATAAAGTTAATCTTTTAGGTGTAATAGAGACAAAAAAGAACATGCTTATGAAATTTGATGTGTTAGGTCTATGGGAGGGTGATAATATAGGATGGTAGTTTGTAGGATTTGAAGGGGATTTGAGAGGTTTGCTACTAATATGAGAGGATAATTTTTTAGAAAGACTAACTGTTATAAAGATGTGAGGTGGTTGTGTGTTAAGGATATTTTGGCAAAAATAATTTTTATTGTGCTTTCTCTTTGGTATATATAAGTATGTATAGTTTGGATGGATGTCGTGTAACAGGACAGACAGGATGCTAGTTAGTCTAGAGTGCCTAGAGAAGTTTTCTAAAACACAGTTGAGAGGTGGACTGAGAGGGTTGTTAGATCATTATCTGGTGATAGTGGATGGGACCTTTCATGAGCTTGGATGATTGGCTTTCACATGAAGAATTCCTTAAGGTAGTCAAGGAAGATGACATAAGATAACTTTTGGGGATATACATGGTACCATGAGGAAGTTTGAGCATTGAATTATTAGCTTGATTTATTATGGTAGGACAGATGAACACTAAAAATTATTTAGATAGACTGTGATTATTAACAGGACAGATAATATTTTTAGATTGTATAAAAAAATGTTGAAACAGTTGAATAGCTGATTATTTTATGTGACTATAATTACCTGCATTCAAGAGTATAAAAAATGTTAGCAGATTTCATATTTACGGTGCCTTTTGTTTGGTGTTTAATTTTTGTTTAAATTGTCTTTTATAATAATTTTAAAATATTTAAAATTTTTTAATTTTTATATTTTTAAATTTAAAATTAATTATTTAACCTATTTTAATAATTAGACAATATCTTTTAGATATCATAGCAAACACTGTACGATTAAAAAGCTCTTTAAAAAAAAAGTCTAAAAGAAGTGAGTTATGACTTTATAGTGTAGTGTGGAATGTTAGGTAAGTAGAAAAAATAAAATCTTTTTAACACTCAATAATAAATGTTAGTGAAGTTATTCGTAAATTATTCGTCAGGATAAAGAACTGGCAGAGTTGTGACTTGTGACCATGCGGAAATAGTAAATATTAATAAGAGTTAGAGAATGTTGTTAACTGTTAAAAAATATAAGATAAAAAATTAAACTTTGGTAGTGTATGTTTTATTTGTTTGTTTTCTTTAAATTTCTATTGCAATAATTAATAAGCTCAATTTTAATGTGTTGATGAACTCTTTTTTTTGAAAAAATAAAATAAAATAAAATTCTTAATTAATAATTTTATATTTTTCAAAAACAGTAAAATCACGGAAATGAATTTTTTTAGTTATTTAGTAAAGTTTAATTTTTTTTTTTTTTGAATAAAAAGCTCAACACAATAAGGTGGAGCATCAACTGTCTCAACAAAAAAATACTAAACAGATAAAATAAACTAATTTCTAATCATTTTGGACAAAAGTCATCAACACATTAAAATTGAGCTTATTAATTATTGCAATAGAAATTTAAAGAAAACAAACAAATAAAACATACACTACCAAAGTTTAATTTTTTATCTTATATTTTTTAAAGTGGAACAAAAAAATATGTGAAAAAAATATTAAATAATAAAAAATACACTTTACCAAAAAATTAAAAAAAATTAAGAAGATCTACTTAGATAGAATCACAGGTAACGTACCTTTCAATTTGTGTGCTATAGCAGGCACTCTTCCAGTTTCACGTATTAAATAAGCGCATCTCTATGTAGCATAAGATTTTGTTTTACAATATTGTTTAATTTCTAATATTTTTCAACTCAATATATCCGACGTTAAACCAAATAAGCAATCAATTTCTTATCACTACTGGACTTCTGAAGAGGGAAATCTAGTGTGAACTGTGAAGGCAATATGGTGTCCATGCTATCGCATAGTAAGTTTCAATTCTAAATATACGGTTGATATTATTGTAAGTGTCGGATTTTCTTGGATGCCTAGATTGCATTTTTCTCTTGTTATAGTGGGTATTAAAAATATTTTTTATATATTTATATGTGTTTTATAAATTTTTTTCTAACAAAGTAACTAGCTACAAAAAATCAAAATTTTATAAAAAAGAATCAAATTTTTATAGTAAAGTAACTAAACTCTTTTTTTTTTCCAAAGATAGTAGGTTATATTTCATTAATTATTGAAAAATGAAATACAAAAATGTCCAAAAGCATGACAGTATAATAAAAGTTGGAGATTTCCCAAAAATACTACACTGAATGTATTCATCCAATGGTGCGTGGTCGAGAAACGAAGAAAAATCTTAAAGAAGAAAGAATGATAAATCAAATTGAATGAAACTAAGAGTTTGCTTCATGGAGAAAACGACCTACACTGGGAGTTTTTTGAATTTCACTGAGCAACTTGAGAGAGCTTGTTAGAATGGCAAACGACATTAAAGTAGAACTTTCAAAAATCAACTGGTTGCGAGCTTTCCAGCAGTTCCAGCAAATGATGGCAAGCAATTGAGGATTACGGTCAGCATTCTTCAACGGGTTAAGCATCTCTATTGATGCAGCCACCATGTCCAAAAGTTGTTAGGACTCTGAGGGAGAAGACAATCACGAAGATAACTCTGAGACTATACATCTTTAATTCTAGAGCAATCGATCAAACAATGAATGACTGTTTCTGTTGCTTCATAACAATAGGGGCATATTGGTGATATAGATGGGAGGCAGTGATGAATCTGAGCAAGCACCGGAAGCCGGCCATGGAGAGCTTTCCAGAGAAATAGCTTAATTTTATGAGGCAAGTTCAACTTTCATAAATTAATCCACGGCTTTTTCTGTTGCATATAATTAGGGCAAAGCTCTAGAGGCGGATGGTAAAATAAATAGCCAATTTTGTAACCTAAAACTGTATCATATTGCTTGGATTTGTTCAAATCTCATTACAATTTGTCCATACTCTGCTGAATTTTAACTGACAAAATCCTGTTTGCAACGTTTTAGGGAAATAATTCTTGAATGAGATTCTGATTCCAATTCCTATCTTCAGTAATTAGATCTTTAACTATTGAAACCAACTCAGAAATAGTCTATCTATTTGGTATGTCAGAAATCATTAAAGAATACGGAGGAGGCAGCTAAGGATCCTCAAAGGTTCGGATATTCTCTTCAGTACCCACAGCCCAATTAAGACCTTTTTCAACAATCTTTCGGCCTTCCAGTATGCTCCTCTATCCCCAAGAAGGTAATACTCCAATTTTTACCGTTATAGCATTACCATTGCTAAAGTATTTACCTCTTAAGATTTTGGATAATAGGGAAGTAGGCTGTATTACGAGTCGCCAAAACTGTTTGCCTAAAAGCGCCAGATTTTGGATTTTGAAATCTTTAAATCCAAGGCATCCTTCTCTTCGTGGGCGAGTCATAGTGTCCTAGTTAATCCAAGCCATCCACCTTTCAGAACCTTTTTATCCCCACCAGAACTGAGAAAGTAGAGAGTGAATTTCTGAAATTAAATCATCAGGCAACTTGAAGCAAGACAATGTAGGAATAGGAATAGCTTCTCCCACTGCCTTAAGCAATACATGTCTACCACCTGACGATAAAAGATTGCGCTTCCACCATTGGATTCTTTTCTGAACCTTCTCTTTGATCATACTAAAAGAAGCCTTTTTCAATTTAGAGACTGTAGAAGGCAAACCAAGGTATTTATCCTGAGCCCCAATATGATTAATATTCATAGAATTAGCCAGTAGTGTACAACTAGTGGAGGGAGTGTTGTGGCTAAAGAATACAATAATTTATTAAGATTTATCCTCTGGCCACTGATGCTTTCATAAGAATTCAATAAATACAGGATGTTTGAACATGCTTCAGGATTAGTCTTACAGAATAAGATAGAATCATCAGCAAAGAGAAGGTGGTTGACCTTGGGACATCACCTATGTATCTAAAGACCCTAAATTAGTCTATTTTGTTCTGCCTTGTGTAGCAAGAAGGAGAGACCTTCTGCACAGAAAAGAAGAAAGATAGGGAGATAGATGATCTCCTTGTCGAATACCTCTATTTAGTTTCAAGAAACCATAGGTTTGTCCTTCCACAATAACAGAATAAGAAACAGTTGTCACTAATTTTCAAATCCACATGATCCACCGAGAGTCAAAACCAAACTTCTCCAATATAAACCAAAGAAAGTGTCATTCCACCCTGTTATATGCCTTACTCATATCTAATTTTAGCGCCATTTCATTTTTGAGTCCCCTTTTTTTGTTCTTCAAGTAATGCATACACTCGTGAGCAATTAGGATATTATCAAAGATTAATCTGCCTTTAATAAAAGCACTCTGCGTAGGGCTAATTAGTCTATTCATCATACCCTGAAGTCTATGTACAAATACTTTAGAGATAATATTGTAAAAGACTAATGATAGGCTTATTAGTCTTACCTGAGTCATATCTTTAATATCATAAATCTTAGGAATAAGACAGATTTGAGTGTGGTTAAAACCCTTCAAAATTTTGCCCCCTGAAAAGAAGCTCTTAGCTGGTCGAAACACATCACCACTGAGTATGTTCTAAAAGCTTTGAAAAAATTTTGCTATCATACCATCATCTCCTGGAGCACTTTGAGGATGAATGTTAAATGTTGCACGTTTCACTTCCTCCATAGTCACTGGTCTTTGAAGCCTACGATTCATGTGAACTATAACCTTAGGTTCAAATTCAGTAAACAGAGGTTCAGGGTTCTCATGATAAGTGGAGGAAAAGATGTTCTTGAAATAAGATTTAGCCACAGAAGTAATACCAGCATTTGAAGTAGCTACTTCACCATCACTGCCAGTTAGTTGCCAAATTTTATTCCTTTGAATTTGATTTCTAAATTTTTGATGGAAGAAAGCTATATTCTGATCGCCGGATTTGAGCCATTTGACTCTAGACTTATCTTTCCAATAAGATTTCTCATTTTGCAATGCTTTTTCAAGTTTGTCCTCTATTTCTGAAATGATGCCGCCTCCATGAATTCCTGCTAAACGAAGTTCCTCTAATTCAGACTATAGTAAATCAATCTCCACCTTCGAATTAGATCTGTGTTCTTGCTGCCATTTGACAATCTTATGCCAACAATGCTTTATTTTTTGAGCTAGGATATACATGGTTGAACCATCAATCTGTTCGTGCAAAACCTCTCTAACAATCTATCTTATTTCATCATTAGAACACAATCTTTCTTGGAATTTAAATCGCCGTTTAGATCTCTCAGTTCTCATATTAGAGTCTAAGAGAAGAGGGGAGTGATCCAACCCTGATTCTGACAGTCTAAGAACTGTTGCATTGGGATAGAGTTGCTGCCAATCGATTTCTACCAAGAATCAGTTCAGTATTTTCTATATAAACTCATCACCACTCCGTCTATTCGACCAAGTGAATGGTCTTCCGACCATACCAATATCAATCAGGGAATTATCATCAATAAAACTAAGGTTTCAATCGAAGAAGAGGATTTAACACCCCCACCTACTTTCTCTAATTGATTAGAAATGGCATTAAAATCACCCATTAACACAACCTTACCATTGAACTGTTGGGTGACTGAAGTTAATTCAGCAAACTGAGCCATTCTATGTTGATCATTTGAATTGAGATAAACACCTAGAATACCATATGGATCATTAGAACCAGCTGTCAGAATGGATACCACAATGAAGAATCTACCATGCCGTAAAATCTGAACAGTGTAATCATCCCTCCATGCCACTGCCAAACCCCCTAATAATCCGTCCGGATCCACAATAAACCATTCCTTGAAACCACAAGATCTTAGTCTTCCTTCAACCTGTCGAGATTGATTTTTTGTTTCACAGATAAAACTAACCTCGGGGGAGTAGGATTTGCAAATCCCTTTAAGATTGTGGATTGTCAGGGGTCTTCGCAAACCTTGACAATTCAACGAGAGCAGTTTCATATTTCTTTGGGTGCCACTTGAAAGCTGGCACTCTCCACCATCATAGCATCAGAGATAATATCATTGAGACAATTTTTTTTTAAAATATCTTCAGTACCATTACCTCCACTCCTCCGTTTGAAACTTATCATAGACTTTCTGGCAAGTTGTTTCAGGTTTGACTTTTTGTTCTCCTTTCTAAACTTGGATATGACGTTATTGTGTTGGACATTATTCATAGGATAGGATATCTCGAATAAAGCATTAGAAGAAGAATTAGTATCAGCTGTCGTACCTGTGTTTTCTGATTCACCCTCATTTTCTGCTCTAGAACCCGAATTGGTAGTAATTTTTTCATTGTTCTATTTTTTCTAATCATCTTGCACACTCAATTTTGAGAAACTATCAACAAGTCAAGCAGGTGGAGATTTTTTTTCTTCAGCTGAGCTGGAATAGTACCATCCCGAGGTTGGTTAGGATTGAAGGAAGCTCTCTTTTTAGTTAAACGCCTACCGACTTGATCTGCCTTAGCTTAAGCCATTCACCAACTCTATCTTTCTTGATATTGTTTTGGGCAGAATCATCAATAAAAAATTGGCAGTTCTTAGATTCATGCCCTAATTTTGCACAATAAGTACAGAACACACCTATACGTTCATAGCGTACTCCGATTTCCAGCATTTTCTGATTAGGATCAAGCAATTTCAGTGTATCCCTCACTCTTTTATCACCGTTCAGTTCAACTTTAGCTTTCACTATACGTGTATCTTTGCCTCTAACTTCAAATAGAGCAACATCTTCAATTTGACCAAGTCTCCTACCCAGTTTTTGGCCAACCTCAAGCGTTTTGTATTGTTCAGGCAATCCCCAAAATTGTGCCCATACAGGAAAAGAAGAGATGTGATTATCCTCCATGTTTATTGACTGCTTCCATCTGCGAACATGAATAACAAAACTCTTGAATAACCAAGGCGAACCCTTCTCAATTCGAGTCGGTCATTCTCAAAGAAAAAATTGAAACTGGTTCCTGGATTTTTCGACTATTCTGAATCATTCTGGTTTATTCAATATTGCATAGAGAGCTCCTTCTATGGTACCTACGAAAAAGATCCGATCTGAGAAAATCCTTTCGGACAGGCTCCGTGTACAGGCTCCGTGTACAGGTTTAAATTCCTTCGGAAACATCTTCATAAGCTAAAACGATCAAATCATCCTCCTGATTACTATCAATTATATGAGAATTTTGAGTCTTTGATTTGTTGCTCATGGTGTAGAAAAAAATTAGAATTGATATTTAATGATTCCAGAGAGAAATAAAATATATAGCATAAGTGAATTGAAAAACGGAATGAATTAAAAGAGGAATGAATTGGGAGAGGAAACAAAAATTAGGAAACTAAGTGTGAAAGAAATTAAGAGAAGAAAGTAGAAGAAAATGAGAAAGACTTTGACGAAGAAAAGATAAAAAAAGGGGGAACTATGGGGGCGGCGCAGTAAAACCCTAGCAGGGCGTAGACGAACTCATGGGACGCTAGATAAGGAGTATGTACTCCCAAATTTTTTGCATATTTTTAGACAAATATGCACATCTGAATAATATAAAGTAACTAAACTTGTTCTAATAGAAAATTAGATCTTATATAAACATAAAAAAATTAGTCATTATTGTATTATTTTATACTTTTATTTTATTTAAATTATAAATATAAATTTAATTGTATTGTATTGTTTATGAAATTTAATTATACATAAGAATCATATTTAATTATAGGGTAAAACTGTAAAATATTATTTTAATTCTCAATGTTTGGATCAGTCTTAATTTAGTCCCTAACGTTCTAAAGGTTTAATTTCAATACCAAAAAATTTTAAATAATTCAATATTGTCTCACTCTTAAATTTGATACAAATAATTAGCATATTAAATAGTCATAAATAAAATTGATCCACTAATAATTATTAATTAAAAGATTTTTCTTTGATTCTGGATCATTGAAGATTGCCTGATAGGATTTTGAATGTTTTTTTAACAAGAAAAAAAATCAAAAAGAATAAGTGTTACAGGAATGTTTTGGTTATTTTTTTTAACACAAAGAAAAAAATATGACTTAACAATAACATTATTAATATCCATGTCACTTGTGTTAACTTTCAAGTTTCAACTACATAAAGGATAAGCTGGCAAAGAAGATGAAATACTAAGAACAATCCCTATTCTCAGCTACTGGTCGAGAAATTTTAATTGAAGTTATTGTTATGATAGTACTAATATACACTCTGAGCTGTATTAAACTTGTACAAACTTGAATAGAGGAAATTTTAAAAATGATCATGCAATTTTGGTGGGGCAAAACAAAACAAAAAGAAAAATACAATCAGTAATTGAGTTGGGACATTATTAGCAAACAAAAAAGCAGGGTGGACTAAATTTTAAAGACCTTATTATGGTAACTAAGCAATAATGGAGAGTTATCACCAAACCACGATCACTAATTTACCAAATCTATAACAAGAGATATTATTAGACTCACTCCTTTCCAAAGAGAAGAAGAATTGGACCCAACCCCTCGGAGCCTGTTAGAAGGCAAGAAAGTCTTAGAAAAATGAGCTACATGGGAAGTTAGCAAAAGCAACCTCATTAGGATTTTGGACCACTGAGTAAAGGGATTCAATCCTATTTCAACTTATCAACACAACATACCCAACCCCAAATTATATGGGTCTCTCACATAATAAATTCAGACAAGGAATGGAAAACCCAGGAAATTCCATAAATGTTTTTCCTAGAAATAGCGGAAGCAATTATCCAAATAGAAATCAGGTATGGAGAGGATAGGCAAACCTGGTTGAAGGAAAATGATGCCAATTATT
The DNA here is from genome assembly GCF_000817695.3 of Arachis duranensis. NCBI lineage: Eukaryota > Viridiplantae > Streptophyta > Magnoliopsida > Fabales > Fabaceae > Arachis > Arachis duranensis. The sequence continues at coordinate 80,551,577 of NC_029773.3, read as the reverse complement.
TAGTCAAATCTGGTTAGTCTATAGTTTACCAATTCTTCCAACCTTGAATAGGCCAACACTCTCGAACAGATGTCTTAGGAAGATCTGAAAATCGGTTTGGGAACTCCATTTCCCTTCTAAAGTCAAAATCTTTTTGTGGAAAGCTTTTTATGATGGATTGTCGGTAAATCAACACTTCCATAACCACTTTCCAACAGTTTCTGCAACCTATGTCCACTGTCTTGAAGAAGAAGAGTAAATCTTACGCTTTCTGGTTAGTTGTAGGCATGCCAGCTTGGTCTATGACTTAATGAGTCTTCATTACTGGTTGTTGTCTTATGTTTTATCAGGGTGTAAAGCCCCTAATTAGGCGTTTTCATTCTTTGTTGTTCTTAAATGAATAAAATCCTTGTAGAAAGGAGTATCACTTTTAATACTTTTAACAAGTAAATTGATTTGAAATTGAAATTCGTATTGAAATTACTAAATAAAAAGAGACCGACATCACTTACCTTTTAAATATTATTTTTAACTTAATTAAATAGGAATTAAAATGATCAAAAAATAACACTTCTTAGCTCATGTGAAAATTCTTTTTGGATGAACATGCAAAGTTGATTGATCATTTTTATCTTTGATATTTTAGTTGCAGGAATCTGGATATCAAGTGAGCGACGGAGGCTCGTTCAAGTAGTTCCAGATCCAATACATGAATGGTATGATAAATGGGATCTAAGAATATTAGTTCTGATCTCTTTTGTTTGCCATTATTTACTCATGCACGGTGGAGGATCAAGGAAAGTTGATTATGATACTTACAAAATTATTTGGTCATTATATATGACCTCAGAATGGGTATTAAGTTTATCACTAGGTATTATCTCCAACAAAGTTGGAGAAAATGATAACAATCAGGCTCTTGTAGCATTTTGGAGCACAATATTGTTAGTTCACATTGGTGGTCCACTCACCATTACAGCTGAAGCGCTAGAAGACAATGCTTTGTGGCCCAGAACCTTTCTTCTATGGATATTACAATCAATTAGAGTACTTTACATTATTCTATTGGCTTGGAAAACCAACTCTTGGCTTTCATACTTTAGCAGTGGCATGCTTCTTGTTGGTTTTATCAAATGTGGGGAGAAAACTTGGGCTCAATATAATGCAAACATCCATATTGATAAAAAGTTCACAGAGAAATCTGATGAATCCATTTCAAATAGAAATAATAATAATGAATCAACAATGGACTTTCCAAAAGATCCTCGAAAATTATTTGAACATTTCAAGCTCTTCTTCTTTAGTCTCTTTAAGGATTTGGTCCTAAGTTCCGAAGATCTTGAGAGAGAGCAGTCTCGTTTTCGAAATTTGGACCATAAAAAGGCTTTTGAATTTGTGGAGATCCAACTTTGGTATGCCTACGATGTTTTCTACACCAAGGCCTACGTAATGTTTACTCGTAGGGGTAAAACATTGTGTGCTATTACTGCTTCCATCACTATCACAGTGTTCATTTGCTTCTGCATAGTTCAGGACACAACAATGCACAGGACATCAAGGGTAGATCAAGTTATTACGTGGCTACTGGTGGTTGGAGTTGTACTTCAAGAACTTGTCACTATAGGAAAACTACTATTATCAGCATGGAATGTGAGGATGCACCCTGTGGATATTCCTTTTTTTGAAAAGTGGAGGGGACTGAGGAATTGCAACTTAATAAATTTTTGTCTGCGATATAACTTATATTATTGGAGTTTAGCGGACATAAAGTCACGTCTTTTTGACAAAGTAGATAGAACTTTCAAAGTAAATGAAATATTGACAAAAGATATATTTGACTACTTGTTAGCCAAATCAAGTTCAACCTTACAACAATGCACAGGTAAGAATGGGATGAATTTTGCCATTATGGAGTCAGGTCTCAAGTCCATAGAATGGACCAAACATGTAGAATTTCACCAAAGCATTCTCACATGGCACATCGCCACAAATCTATGCTATCATGGAATTGATGATGTTGAAACCGTTAAAGATAAGGTGGACAACAGTAGGAAGATTTCTGATTATATGTTGTATCTTCTAATCATGCAACGTCACATGTTGCCTATAGGGAGAGGGGTGATCACTGCTCCTGCCACATTCACTGAAACATCAAAACTTTTGCGAGAATTGAAGGCAGAATCTGATAATGTGCGTGAAGCATGTGAGAAGTTGATGCAATTTGATAAAGAAGGGAAAAGAGTCCGACCGGACTCTGCTCTATTTGATGGATGTAGCCTTGCGCGAGCTCTCATAAATGAAATGGAAACTGTAAGGAGATGGGAATTCTTGGAGGCTATGTGGATTGAGATACTTGGTTATGCTGCCACACAATGTAGGCCGGAACAGCATGCCCAGCAACTGAGAAAAGGGGGAGAGTTTCTCTCTCAAATTTGGCTTCTCATGGCTTATCTTGGTCTCATTGAACAATTCCATGTCCATTCTTCCTCCTCAAAAGACCACTCCACTCATCATCACATTAATGAACAAGGTATAAAATTCCAAAACTTTCAGTTTTCGATGGATGATTCAAACTATTTCTATTGTTTCATATTTAATATATATGCCTTGATAGCAGCTATGAGTATTGAATCTAAGACCTTATGTCTTCTATCTAAATCCGGTGTCGTTAGACCAATTAGAGTGGCTTTTTTGGAAATTTTGAGTAAAAATGTAGAATAACAAACAAAGAAATAAAATAATCTTGTGAAAAATAATCAAGCTTTTAATGTACCAGTTCATTAAAATCTCATGTTAATGCACAATTACTGAGCTATCTGAATAACATTCATGTTTTATTTAGTATTTGTCCAGTTTTAAAGAACTAGAGTACATCGTACATTTCCTTTTTTTATGTGTATATTTTTTTTATTAAAGGATTTTGGACTAAACTATTTGATGGCTTTTTGGAAAGGAAACAATGATGAAAGACTTCAAACACCTAAAGATAGAACTGGGGAAGGAGAAGTCAATGATATTGAAGAAGAGATTCCTTGAGTTAATTGTTCCATTGTACTTGTTCTTCTTTCAATCTATTTTTTTCGTGTGTGATTATGACAAACTTGGACCAATGTTATCAACAGCTTGTCTCTATCTGTTGTGTAATGTTATAATTCTTGGCTTGGAAATTGGATCAAATATGTATTGTTTCTAGTTTATTTTGGATCAGAAGCTAAATTCTATGCTATATATTTAACTGATTAATGCTTGTAGAACCGGTAAAGTGAGAATTGCAGGGCTAAGCTGAATGCTTCTCTAGTTGTTAGTAGTAAAAGCATTAAATCTTGGAAATGAGATTAGCAAGCATAAAAAATGCGATACATATAAAGTTGAGACTTGAGATCACTTCATAAATGTTAGTGGTAGGAAGTAAAGAAAAGAAACCTTATTTTGCCGCTTAATAACTTGTGTAATTAGGTGCCTCTGTTAGAATCTTTATATGGGAAAATTAATCTTATATTTAGAGATTAATAATATATTTTATGAAATAGTTTGACTAGGGAATCAATAAAATAACTTAATAATTAGAATCCTTTCTCACAAAGTCACACGTACATTTCCAGGCCCTCTCTTTCTTGTAACACATAGTGAAGAAGAAAAGCAATGCTATCATTTAAAATTTTCTATTTCCAGGCCCTCTCTTTCTTGTAACACATAGTGAAGAAGAAAAGCAATGCTATCATTTAAAATTTTCTATTTTAAACGTTCAAAAATATAAATTCCTTTTTTCAAATATCTTAAAATATCTATTTTGATGATTACACATATGAGATTTGTGAGCTCTCCTTCTCTATCTTTTATGTAGAATGGTGATAAGGTGTAGAACTTCAATTCTCATATAGGTCTTAGATACGAAGACTCAATATTTCCTTATGTGTTTGTGCTCTGTATGAAAAGATTGTATTTTGTAGCTATTTCTAAAGAGGAGTCTAAAGTATCTCACTTGATGTTTGCTGATGATCTTCTTATATTTTGTAAGATAACTAAACTCAAGTTGAGATTGTGATGCAGGCTCTTGATATCTTTAGAAGGCCTCTAATCTGAAAGTGAAAATTTCTAAGTCCAAAGCTCAATGCTTAAAATACATCTCAGAGAACGAAGAAGATGCTTTTGAGGGTTTCTAATATCCGGCTTACTCAGGGCATAGAAAAATATCTGGGTGTAAATACTGGCCATGATAGAGCAAACAGAAAGACGACCCAGAAGGTGATTGAAAAAGTCAGGAGTCGTTTGTCTTCTTGGAAAGGGTGGCTCCTAAACAAAGCTGGAAGGTTATTCTTAGTGAAATCAACCCTTCCCTTAATCCCTATCTATCAGATACAGGTCTCACTTTTATCGGTCTATGTTAATGAGAAAATAAATTCTATGATGAGGTAATTTCTTTGGAAAGGTAGTGTAGAAAGGAGGGGTCTTTCCCTGCTTAACTGGACCGAGATTGCAACTCCCAAAAAGGTGGGCAGGCTTGGCATTCAAGACTCATATTGTGTGAACTATGCTTTGCTTGGAAAACTTATTTAGCAGTTTTTTCATTATAAAGATAAGTTATGGGTTCAGCTTTTATCAATACATGAAGAATTTGGCGGATCTAACCCCTGAAGGCACTAAGAATGCATCTAATGTGTGGTGTAGCATGATAATTGCTTACTTACAAATTAAAGAGGGGTTCATGCGGTGCTATGGAGATCTTCAACAATCCTTGTGGTATCAGCAATGGAGCTCAATTGTTAAGATTGGTGATACCCTTCCTTATATTCACATTTTGGAGTTGTATTTTAATATTCCGTATGTTTCCGACACTAATTCTTGGCATCTAGATAACTTGATATCCCCTATGTTGGAATATGTTGGAGTTATGATTTTGAATCTATAAACCCAGTGAAGTAAATAAATAATTAGTAAATAAGTTAATTATTATTCAAAAAATTAGGAAATTAATTTTTTATAATTTAGAGAAATTGAAATATTAAAAATACGAATTTTGACATTAATTTTAAAAATTTTGACCCAAAAATAAATTAACGAACCGAATCGATTGAACCAGATCCAAATCAAACCCAAGACCCAACCCATTCACCCTCATTTAATTGACTCCGGCCATTCCTTTTCCTTTCCATACTCCACTTCACACAGGGGATGAAGCAAGCTAAGAAAACCCTTAGCGTAACCCACTTCCAATTTTTAATCCATCATAGCTTTCAATCCAAAGCTCCGATTGACGAGTTGTTTGCAGCCACGCGTTTATCTCAAAATTCTCTTCAATTCTATCTGAACAAAGTGGTAAAAAAATTGTATTTTTCACCCAATTCTTTCCCTCCTCAATATCGTGATTTTTGAGTCTGGGTATTGAGGAATTGAATGATTTTGATGGTTTAGGTGAACTCTAGCAGTGAAAAATCACTGGGTTTTGTCTAATTGACCCGTGCATAAGGTAGGAAACTATTGAACCCTTTGTGAATCATTGAATTAGTGGACCCTATGATGATTATAGTGATATTGTGTGAATTAGATTGTATTTTTGTTGATCTAGAGTTTAATTAGGTGGTTCGGAACGAACCCGGGTGATTAAGCTTGAGGAATTAACATTTGGAAGCTTGAAACTTGTAAAAGGAGAGGTCTTTTAGGGAAAAATCGGCCAAAGTATGGTTTTGATTTCTCGTTGTTAATGTTTAATGTCACGTGAAAACTTAGGCTAAAAGACCTTAAGATAGGAATGAACTGAATAAATTATTGATGAATTGTGTATATGGTATGTGATGTGTGATTCAATTTTGTAAACGGTTTACTGTTGGAGTTGGTTGGTTTTTGGAAAAGATTTAATATTGGAATTGGTTTGATTTTGAAATAATTTGATCCTGGAAATTATTTGAATGACTGAGAGGTGTTTGGTTTGGTGGTTAGGACCCTTGAAAGGTGGCAGAAGTTCAAGTTTTAGAAAAGATACTGCCAAAATTTTCATAAAAATTGGAGTTTTAATTTGAAGTGTTATTTTAAAAAGAAAAAGATTATTATATGAGTTGTATATTTGAGACTAATTGTTGACCCTATGTTGCAAGATGTGACCGTGTACTTTAACTCCCTGAGTTCCTCCATGGGTATGGGTATATATAAATGGAATATTATACTATTGGGCTTGGAGTTTGACTCCATGGAATATTATATTTGAGTTTGGAGTTTGACTCCATAAATATTATTTTTTAGCTTGGGATGCGTGCACAGAGGGACTGTCCAATGGTTAGCTTTCAGGACATGTCGGGTTGGCTATATAACTGATAGATGAGACTCATCAGCCATAACACAAGCATACATCATATGCATTTGTTTGTTTTGCTTGAGTGAGCATTGTTTTACTTTTCTGAACTACTTAACTCTGTTTATTTGCTACTTGTTCTACTTGTTGTAATTGCACTTCTATCTATGTTTTCCTTGCTTGAATTGTATGTGTATATTTTCTAAGAGACCCCTCTTGGTGGAGGTGTGACGGGGTTTCCACCGGTGATTCGGAAGATTGGAGGAGATAGAAAGTGAAGTATTATGTTAAAGTTAGATTTAGAACTTAAATACCTTAGATAACTTAATTAATTTCTAATTTAGTTGGATATTTAAGCTAAAACCTGAGTGTCGGAGTTCTAGGAATGCCTATGGTTTTTTCGGGACCTTTTATATTAACTATGCGGGCACCTTTACCATACTGAGAACTCTCGATTCTCATTCCATTCATATTTCTGTTGTTTTTCAGATGCAGGTCGAGAGGCACCTCCTTGAGCGTCTGGAGACCCTCCTTTACAAGTGAAGAACTGTCTTATAGCTGTTATATTTTGTTTTAGTCTATGTATCTATGTATATAGAATCTTCGCATGTATATTTTGTATTTTTTGCCTCCTAGTGGTTGACTTGGAGAAACAGGTGTTTATTCTGTAGTTTGAGTTATATTATGGGTTGTATAAATATATATAATTACATACTCTGGTCGGCCTTAGCTTCACAGGTCGAGTCTAGAACTTAATATTTGTATTTTGGAACTTCGATCTGTATATTATGTTATTATCCTTCTTTTGATCTTACCTATCCATTTTACGAATAACCATGCAGGAATGACACGATTTTTTGTTTTGGCTTTTGCTTAGCTTCTTCTTCAAGGCTCCTAGTTAAAAAATTCTTTCAACTATACTTATATATGTCTTTCCTCTTAGAGGTTGTAACACCTCGCCACCTTTGCTTTACGACTTAAGCATAAAGCTCTGTGTGTTAGGGTGTTACATTATGGTATCAGAGCAGTTCATTCCTGTAAAGCCAGAGAGATGGACTGACTATGCTTCTTGGCATACTGTGGGTGTTGGTATATGCTAATTAGGATATCTAATTGATACATGTGGCATATTTGTTTATGAGCATGCATTAGGGACTTTGAAGCATTAGAATTGAGATATTGAGATTGATCATCTTGATATCACTTTTTTGGTGTGAACAGGAACCAAATGAAGACTCATGAACGCGGACGCAGTCAAGGCATAGGTCGGAATACTAATGCAGAACCTGAAACAACTGCAAATAATCCCATGAATTTTATGAATGCCCTGAAGAATATGGCAGCTGCTATTGATGAGCGGATAATTTGTACGCTTTTTGGCATTGTTTTTAGTATGTTTTTAGTATGATCTAGTTAGTTTTTAGTATATTTTTATTAGTTTTTAGTTAAAATTCACTTTTCTGGACTTTACTATGAGTTTGTGTGTTTTTCTGTGATTTCAGGTATTTTCTGGCTGAAATTGAGGGACCTGAGCAAAAATCTGATTCAGAGACTGAAAAGGACTGCAGATGCTGTTGGATTCTGACCTCCCTGCACTCGAAGCGGATTTTCTGGAGCTACAGAAGCCCAATTGGCGCGCTCTCAACGGCGTTGGAAAGTAGACATCCTGGGCTTTCCAGCAATATCTGATAGTTCATACTTTGCCCAAGATTTGATGGCCCAAACCGGCATTCAAAGTCACCCTCAGAATTCC
>NC_029773.3:80542091-80542176 GCF_000817695.3 Arachis duranensis | reverse complement strand
ATCTTTAAATTCTCTTGACTTGAGTGTTTTATGTGTCTCATATGCATTCTCATTAGTGTCAGTAGTATACAAACTGCTAAGTTTA
>NC_029773.3:80540294-80540509 GCF_000817695.3 Arachis duranensis | reverse complement strand
CAGAAGGAAGGAGAATCCCTCTATGAAGCTTGGGAAAGATACAAACAATTAATTAGAAAGTGTCCCTCTGACATGCTTTCTAAATGGAGCATCATAGGTATTTTCTATGATGATCTATCTGAACTGTTCAAGATGTCTTTGGATAGCTCTGCTGGAGGCTCTCTTCATCTGAAGAAGACGCCTACAGAAGCTCAAGAGCTGATTGAAATGGTTGC
>NC_029773.3:80537233-80538643 GCF_000817695.3 Arachis duranensis | reverse complement strand
TGACATTAAAGAAGCGCTTGTTGGGAGGCAACCCAATGTTTTATAATTAACTATTTTCTTTTGTTATTTTATATTTTTTGTAGGTTGATGATCATGAGAAGTCACAAAATCAATGAAAAAAGCAAAAACAGAATGAAACGCAGAAAGAAAAACAGCACACCCTGGAGGAGAGCGTGCTGGCGTTTAAACGCCAGTAAGGCTAGAAGTTGGGCGTTTAACGCCCAGTCTGGCACCATTCTGGGCGTTTAACGCCAGAAAGGGGCACCAGACTGGCGTTAAACGCCAGAAAAGGGCAAGAAGCTGGCGTTAAACGCCAGAAATGGGCACCAGCCCGGCGTTTAACGCCAGAATTGGCATAAAACGCAATTTTGCTTGCCATTTGGTGCAGGGATGACTTTTCCTTGACACCTCAGGATCTGTGGACCCCATAGGATCCCTACCTACCCCACCACTCTCTCTCTTCTTCACCCATTCACCAATCACCTCAACACCTCTTCCCCAAAAACCCTTCACCTATCAAATCCCATCTTTCTCTTCACCACTCACATCCATCCTTCATAAAACCCCATCTACCTCACCATTCAAATTCAAACCACTTTCCCACCCAAACCCACCCTCAATTAACCGAACCCTACCCTTTCCCCACTCCTATATAAACCCTCCTTCACTCCTTCATTTTCACACAACCTAAACACCACTTCTCCCCCTTTTTGGCCGAACACAAAGCCATCTCTATCTCCCTCATTTCTTCTTCTTCTACTCTCTTCTTTCTTCTTTTGCTCGAGGACGAGCAAACATTTTAAGTTTGGTGTGGTAAAAGCGTTGCTTTTAGTTTTTCCATAACCATTCATGGCATCCAAGGCCGGAGAAACCTCTAGAAAGAGGAAAGGGAAGGCAAAAGCTTTCACCTCCGAGTCATGGGAGAATCCCTGAGATACCTCAAGGGATGCACTTTCCTCCACAAAACTATTGGGAGCAACTAAACACCTCCCTAGGAGAATTGAGTTCCAATATGAGACAACTAAGGGTGGAGCATCAAGAGCACTCCATCATCCTCCATGAAATTAGAGAAGATCAAAGAATCATGAGAGAGGAGCAACAAAGACAAGGAAGAGACATTGAGGAGCTCAAGCACTCCATAGGATCTTCAAGAGGAAGAAAGAGCCGCCATCACTAAGGTGGACCCGTTCCTTAATTTCCTTGTTCTTTATTTTCTGTTTTTCAAAAATTATGCTTATGTTTATCTATATTTGTGTCTTGTGATCATTAGTGTCTTAGTGTCTATGCCTTAAAGTTATGAATGTCCTATGAATCCATCACCTTTCTTAAATGAAAAATGTTCTTAATTAAGAAGAATTGCATGAATTTTGAATTTTATAACAGTTTGATTATTTTGATGTGGTGGCAATA
>NC_029773.3:80513713-80535685 GCF_000817695.3 Arachis duranensis | reverse complement strand
CAAGGCTTGGGTGAATATCTCTTGGATTCTTTAACCGGAATCTTCGTGGTATAGGCTAGAACTGATGGCGGCATTCAAGAGAATCCGGAAGGTCTAACCTTGTCTGTGGTATTCTGAGTAGGATTCAATGATTGAATGACTGTGACGAGCTTCAAACTCCTGAAGGCTGGGCGGTTAGTGACAGACGCAAAAGAATCAATGGATTCTATTCAGGCTTGATCGAGAACCGACAGATGGATAGTCGTGCCGTGACAGGGTGCGTTGAACATTTCCACTAAGAGGATGGGAGGTAGCCACTGACAACGGTGAAACCCTTGCTTAAGCTTGCCATGGAAAGGAGTAGGAAGGATTGGATGAAGACAGTAGGAAAGCAGAGAGACGGAAGGGAAGGCATCTTCATACGCTTATCTGAAATTTCTACCAATGAATTACATAAGTATCTCTATCTTTATCTTTATGTTTTATGCGTTTATCACCATACCCATTTGAGTTTGCCTGACTAAGATTTACAAGGTGACCATAGCTTGCTTCATACCAACAATCTCTGTGGGATCGACCCTTACTCGCGTAAGGTTTATTACTTGGACGACCCAGTACACTTGCTGGTTAGTTGTGCGAAGTTGTAGTGATCACAATTTCGTGCACCAGCTATGCAGGCAACGAATGAGGTCCTTGGTCAGCAAGTTAATAATGAAAACGAGGATAACAGAGATAATAGGCCGATGACGTTGGCAACTTTTCTGAAGATAAACCCACCAACCTTTAGAGGAACTACAAATTTAATAGATGTTGATAATTGGTTTCAAGCGATGGAACGAGCTTTACAAGCGCAATAAGTGCCTGAGGACCAATGTGTTGAGTTTGCTACTTACCAGCTGGTGGGTGAAGCTTAGTATTGGTGGCAGGGAACCCGACACTTGCTGCAGCAAAATAACACCGTGATACCTTGGAATAATTTTCAATATGAGTTTTATAAAAAATATTTTTCAAACTCAGTAAGGATGGCGAAGGAGCTTGAGTTGCTAAAATTGAAGCAGGGTCCTGTGTCAGTGGCAGAGTATACCAATCGGTTTGAGGAACTATGCTGATTCTCTAGGATTTGTCAGGGTGTACTGAGGAATTTTGAAGAGTGTAAATGCATAAAATATGAAGATGGTGTGCGAAGTGACATCTTGAGTACAGTGGGCCCGATAGAGATAAGAGTTTTCTTTGAATTGGTAAAGAAGAGCAGAGTTACTGAGGATTGTGCAAGAAAGGCAGCATTGGATAAGGGTGATCACCGAGCTTTTGTTAGGAGAGATCAAGGGAAAAACTTTGCTCCTAGAGGATAGAATTTCAAGCGAGGAGGCTATGTTTCACAACCACATCAGGGCCATAACACCTTCTGGAGATTTAATAATAACAACAACCAAGGACGAATCAAAGGAAAGCAGATTCAGAATCCTCCCAACAACTTGACATGTAGGAGATGTGGGGCGTATTATCCGAACACTTCGTGCAGAGCTTGACTGGGTGTATGCTACTACTGTGGTAGAGCTGGGAATCTGTCTTGGAATTTTCCAAAGAGGAAGAGACAAGAAGTTGAGGGAGTTCAGCAGTAGGGACGTGTGTTTACCATGTCGGCGGTTGGTGTTGTGAGGTAGACACTCTTATTAGAGCTAATTGTGAAATCAGTGGTAAAATCTTAATTGCTTTGTTTGATACTGGGGCATCACATTCATTTATATCATCTGAGAAAGCTAATAAGTTAAGATTGAAGATAAACATACCAGCCTATGATTTGCAAGTCCATATTTTTGCCTCTGAGACTGTTGTAACTAGATTTGGTTGTCAACAAGTTCTGTTTCGAATTAGGCACCGAACTTTTGTCCATGATTTGATTTGCTTGCTGATGATTGGACTCGATCTAATCCTAGGTCTGGATTGGCTGTCAAAGCATCACGTGCTGCTAGATTGTTTTGAACGGTCAGTGCAATTTATATCGGAAGGACTGGTGGTGGCGAATGGATATTACTGGAATCCTGTCATGGTAATTGGTAAATTATAGTGGAAGTGAGTGTTCGGAATCATACTATTGGCAGCCAGTGTGTCGGGTGATGAACAAAGTTTGAATTAGATTCCAGTTGTGAATGAATTTTCAGAAGTATTACCTGAAGACATACCTGAGTTTTCTCCTTCCTGAGAGATCGAGTTTGCATTTGAGCTGGTTCCTAGAGCAGGATCAATTTTAATTGCGCCTTACTGAATGCCGCCATTGGAGATGGCTGAACTTATGGTTTAGCTGGAGGAGTTAATGAGTAAGAAATTCATTCGTCTGAGCGTTTTGCCGTGGAGAGCGCAGTGTTATTGGTGAAAAAGAAGGATGGAAGTATGCAGCTGTGCGTAGACTACAGACAACTAAACAAAGTGAAAGTAAATAATAAATCCTCGTTGCAGAGAATTGATGACGTGATGGACCAGTTGCAAGGAGCTGGTGTCTTTTTCAAGATTGACTTAAGGTCTGATTATCACCAAATAAGGGTGAGAGATGAAGATGTCTCGAAAACATTTTTTAGAACTCGGTATGGTCACTATGAATACACTGTGATGTCATTTGGGTTAACCAATACCGATGCAGTGTTCATGGACTATATGAACTGAATATTCTGTCCATTCCTGGATGAATTCATCATTGTCTTCATTGATGACATTCTAATCTACTCTAAGACTAAGGAGGAGCACGCGAAACACTTGCGGATCGTGCGGTAGATTCTGAAAGAGAGAAAGTTGTACGCTAAACTTTCTAAATGTGAATTCTGGAAGAATGAGGTGAAATTTCTAGGTCATGTAGTGAGTAAGCAGGGAATTAGCAGGATATTATCAGAGGTTTATCAAGGACTTTTCACAAATTGCGTTGCCTTTGACAAAGTTAACTTGAAAAGATGTGCCGTTTGTCTTGACATTAGAATGTGAGGAGAGCTTTCAAACTTTAAAGCAAAAACTAACTACAGCGCCTGTTCTTGTGTTACTCGAGCCTAATGAGTCTTTTGAGATGTATTGCGATGCTTCGTTGAAGGGTCTGGGGTGTGTGCTGATGTAACACCACAATTTTGTGGCAGATGCTTCACGATAGTTGAGACTGCATAAAGTAAAATATACGGCTCATGACCTGGAACTCACTGTGGTTGTGTTTGCCTTCTGTGGAGGCATTACTTTTATGGAGTTAAGTTTCAAATTTTCTCTGATCATAAGAGTTTGAAATATCTCTTTGATCAAAAGGAGCTTAATATGCACCAAAGAAGGTGGATGGAGTTACTGAAGGACTATGATTTCGAACTGAGTTACCATCTAGGAAAAGCTAATGTCGTGGTAGATGCTTTAAACCGGAAATCATTATATGTTGCTTGGATGATGCTAAAAGAAGAAACGTTATTGAAAGAATTTGAGAATCTGAACTTGGGCAATAGAGAGGTAGCTGGGAATATGTGCTTGAATCAATTACATATCTCCAGTGACTTCAAGGTTGAGATTCAAATGGCTTAGCAGAATGATCAAAAGCTGCAAAAAATGTTACAAATCATTGAACAGAAGAAACAACGAGAAGTTAGTAAAGACAGAGAAGGATTTTGGAGGTACACGGGAAGGATCTGTGTATCGAATGTAGGAGATTTGAGGCAAGATGTGTTAATAGAAGCTCACCGGAGAAAGTTTTTGATCCATCCAGGGACTACTAAAATGTATCATGACCTAAAAGCAATGTTCTGGTGGCCGAGAATGAAGAATGATGTGGTGTTGCATGTTTCAAAATGTTTGACTTGTCAGAAAGTAAATATTGAACACCAGAGACCATCTAGAACGTTACAACCTTTAGAAATTCCAGAATGAAAATGGAAAAGTATCACAATGGACTTTGTGTCTAGATTGGTGAGGACTCAGCCAGGATTTGACGCAGTATAGGTGATTGTGGATCGGTTGACAAAGTTTGCACACTTTTTGCCTATATGAATGAGTTATACCTTAGAGGAGTTAGCTTGTTTGTATATCAAGGAGATTGTAAGACTGCATGGTGTGTCTATAACCATAGTTTCTGATAGAGATCCTCGTTTTATTTCAAGATTTTGGGAGGCGTTTCAGAAAGCGTTTGGAACTCAATTGAGCTTAAGCACTACGTACCTTCCTCAAACCGATGGTCAATTGGAGAGGATGATACAAACCCTAAAAGATATATTGAGGGCTTGTGTTATGGACCAACTGGCGAGCTGGGATCGTTATATGCCGCTAGTGTTGTTTGCGTACAACAACAGTTACCATGTGAGCATGGAAATGGCTCCGTATGATACTTTGTATGGAAGAAAATGCCAATCTCTACTATATTAGTATGAAACTAGAGAGTCAAGTTTATTGGGGCCTGAGTTAGTAGCTGAAACCACAAAACAGATTAAGAAATTTTGCACAAAATGCTTACCGCTCAAAGTCACCAGAAAAGCTATGCCGATTAGATACGGAAACCGTTAGAATGTGATGAAGGAGATCATGTATTCCTAAGAGTCACTCCAACAATAGGAATGGGTAGAGCGATCAAAGCAAAGAAATTGAATCTTCGTTATATCGGTCTATTTCAAATCCTGAAGAGAATTAAACGGGTGGCGTATCGAATAACTTTACTACCACATCTTTCAAACCTGCACGACGTATTTCACATTTTGCAACTTCAGAAGTACACTTCTGATGCTAGCCACATTTCAGAGCCTGAATCAGTTCAATTGAAAGAGAATCTAACGCTTTAAATTACTTCGGTGCGAATTGACGATACTAGTATTAAGCGATTGCGGAGAAAGGAAGTCTCATTAGTAAAAGTTGCTTCGAGTCGAGCTGGAATCGAAGAGCACACCTGGGAACTTGAGTCAGAAATGAGAAAAGACTACCCACACCTAAATTTAGGTAACTGAATTTGAATTTTGAGGGAGAAATTCTTAATTAGGTGGGTAGGATGTAAACCCCGCGAAATAAATAAATAATTAACCAATAACTTAATTATTATTCAAAAAAATTAGGAAATTAAATTTTTATAATCTAGAGAATAGAAATATTAAAAATATGAATTTTGACACTAATTTTAAAAATTTTGGCCCAAAAGTAAACTAACGAACCGAACTGATTGAACCGGGTCCAAACCGGACTGAAGGCCCAACCCATTCACCATCATTTAATTGACTTCGGCCATTCCTTTCCCTTTCCATACTCCACTTCACTCAGGGGATGAAGCAAGCTAAGAAACCCTTAGCGTAACCCACTTTCAATTTTTAATCCATCATAATTTTCAATCCGGAGCTCCGATTGATGTGCTGTTTGCAGCCACGTGTTCGTCTCGAAATTCTCTTTAATTCTATTTGAAAAAAGTGGTAAAAAATTTGCATTTCTCACCCAATTATTTTCCTCCTCAATTTCATGATTTTTTAGTTTGGGTATTGAGAAATTAAATGATTTTGATAGTTTAGGTGAACTCTAGCAACAAAAAATTACTGGATTTTGTCTAATTGATCCGTAGTTAAGGTAAGAAACTATTGAACCTGTGTGAATCATTGAATTAGTGAATCCTATGATGATTATAGTGATATTATGTGAATTAGATTGTGTTCTTGTTGATCTGGAGTTCATTGGCTGGTTTGAAACAAAATCCGGATGATTAAGCTTGAGGAATTGACATTTGGAAGCTTGAAACTTGTGAAAGGAGATGTTTTTTAGGAAGAAATCGGCCAAGGTATGGTTTAAATTTCTTGTAGTTAATGTTTAATGTCACGTGAAAACTTAAGCTAGAAGACCTTAAGATAGGAATGAACTGAATGAATTATTGATGGATTGTGTATATGGTATGTGATGTGTGATTCGATTTTGTAAACAGTCTGCTATTGGAGTTGGTTGGTTTTTGAAAAACATTTATTGGAATTGGTTTGATTTTAAAATAATTTGATACTATAAATTATTTGAATGACCGAGAGGTGTTTGGTTTTGTGGTTAGGACCCTTGAGGGTGGCAGAAGTTCGAGTTTTAGATGAGATACTGCCAAAATTTTTATAAAAATTAGAGTTTTGATTTAAAGTGTTATTTAAAAAAAAGATCATTATATGGCTTGTATATTTGAGACTAATTGTTGGCCCTCTATCGCAAGATGTGACCGGACACTTTAACTCCCCGGGTTCCCTACGAGCAGGCGTATATAAAATAGAATATTATATTATTGAGTTTGAAGTTTGACTCCATGGAATATTATATTATTGGGCTTGGAGTTTGACTCCATGGATATTATTTTTGAACTTGGGATGCGTGCACAGAGGGACTGTCTAATGGTTAGCTACCAGGACATGTCGGGTTGGCTATATAACCGACAGATGAGACTCATCAGCCATAAGATAAGCATACATTATATGCATTTGTTTGTTTTGCTTGAGTGTGCATTATTTTGGTTTGCTTAACTGCTTAACTCTTTTTATCTGCTATTTGTTTTACTCGCTGTAATTGCATCCCTATCTGTGTTTTTCTAGCTTGAGTTTTATGTGTATATTTTCTATGAAACCCCTCTTGGCGGAGGTGTGGGGGATTTCCACCGGTGATTCGGAGGATTGGAGACAGAAAGTGAAGTATTTGGTTTAAGTTAGATTTAGAAGTTGAATACCTTAGATAACTTACTTAATTTTTGGTTTAGTTGGATATTTAAGCTAAAATCTGAGTGTCGGAGTTCTAGGAATGTCTTTAACTTTTCCCGGGACCTTTTATATTAACTATGCGGGCACCTTTACCATACTAAGAACCCTCGGTTCTCATTCCATACATATTTCTATTGTTTTTTAGATGCAGGTCGAGAGGTGCCTTGTTGAGCATATGGAGACCCTCCTTACAAGCGAAGAACTGTCTTATGGCTGTTATATTTTGTTTTAGACTATGTATATATTTATATAGAATCTCCGCATGTATATTTTGTATTTTGTCCCTCCTAGAGGTTGATTTGGAGAAACAGGTGTTTATTCTGTAGTTTGAGTTATATTTTGGGTTGTATAAATATGTATAATTACATACTCTGGTCGGCCTTAGTTTCGCAGGTCAAGTATGGAGTTTGATATTTGTATTTTGGAACACCGATCTGTATATCATGCTTTTAGCCTTCTTTTGATCTTACCTATCCGTTTTACGATTAATCATGTGAGTGTAACACGATTTTCTATTTTTGCTTTTGCTTAGTTTCTTCTTCAAGGGTCCTAGTTATGAAATTCTTTCAACTATACTTATATATGTCTTTCCTTTTGGAGGTTATAACACCTCGCCACCTCTACTTTACGACTTAAGCGTAAAGCTCTATGTGGTAGGGTGTTACAGAATCTGCCTGCTTCCAAGCAATGCAATGATTCTCCTGGTTAGTATCGGAATCCAGATAATCATAAGGATTATAGTAGTAAAGCTGGTTATCTCGGATTGATAACAGAAAGTTTCAATGGAATTATGGGACTAACTGGTCTTAGCTCTAGAATTTAAAGATTCTAGAAAAGTTTAAAATGCTTATTGGGGTAGCGATCAAAGATGCTCTTCCAACTATTGTCCTTAGATATAGAAGAGGTCTCGCTGATTTTGATTTATGTCAACGGTGCAATATGGACCAAGAGTCGGTGATACATTGCCACAGGGAGTGTGAGAAGGCAAAAGTCATTTGGAGGCTGGTAGACCCTCAATGTCTTGTGCCCCCGATAGATGTTAACTTTTATGATTGGTGTTGGTGTGTGAAATATATATAATATATCATTAGTTACTAAGAGTTTGACCAATAGAAACAAATTCTATTAATTTAATTTGATAGATGGCAAATTACTATTGGCTAGATAGTGCTGTTAGTTTTTGTTTTGCTATAATCATGTGATTCGGTTGAAGCTATAAAATAGTGGTTTTAGTCATTATAAAGGGTGTAATCTTTTTCATCTAATAAGAATCTTGATTCTCTCATTTTTGCTTTTTCCTTCTATTGCATCATAATCTGTGGCTTCAAACGGGTTTTATCATGGTGCGGTGAAGCGTGGATGCTGCAGATTAATGAGTGCATAGAGAATCAAGTTTTTGCCCCTTCTCTCTGCATCTTCCATGGCAGAATCCAAAGAAATAGTGAAAAATCCAGCGAATTCGCAGAACATGAATAAACAAAATCAGAATCTCTCTACATCAAACTTATAAACATTGGCAAGATTGATGAGTCAAATTGCATTCCTATAATCACAAGTAGCAAGAACCAACATCAATCCAATTCAAGATCCAACATCACCATACTACCTACATCCAAATGAAATACTAGGTTTGATTCTTACCCAATCTCCATTAATAACTCAAAATTATCACTCTTGGGCATGGTCTGTCTGGTTATCCATCAAATCCAAGAACAATTGAGATTCATTGATGGAACCCTACTAAAACTAGAAATAAGCGATCCCAATTTCGAACTCTGGGACATATGCAATACCTTTGTGCTATCGTGGATACATTTCTCTTTGAGCAAAGAAATCTTGCAAAGTGTTTTGTGGTGTAATGTTACCTCTGAACTTTGGAATGATCTGAAGCACCGCTTCTATGAGGGAGATCTTTTTTGTGTCGCAGAACTTCAAGAAGAGATGTATCTGATGAAACAAGGAGACTTCTCCATTACTGCATATTTCACCAAATTAAAAGGGATTTGGGAAGAACTTGATGAGTTCAGACCCATCCCAGACTGCAATTGCGAACTACAACGCTCGTGTGGGTTGAAAATTATGTGAGAATATCGCGAACAAGAGCATGCTATACGAATCTTGAGAGGTTTGAATGATTAGTACAGCACATTTAAATCACAAATTATGTTCATGTCCCCACTTCTTAATATAAACTCCATCTACTCCCTACTCTTGCAACAAAAAAGACAACTCATAGGATCTGACCACAATAAATGAAAAGATAGTGGTGAATGCTGTAAACATTAATGCTGGTAGCAAAAACCCTAACGATTTCACTTTGAATTTCAACCCACCCATGCGTGGAGGAAGAAGCGGTAACAACAGATCGAATAGAGGAAGAAGCGTTGTAGGTAGAAGATCATTGAGGAGCTGCTCTCACTGTGGAAAAACTGGTCACACAATTGAAACTTGCTACCATAAGTATGGTTTTTCCCCATCTACAAAGAAGATTTGGCACTCCCGCTATCAACAATCTTATTGTTACTAAGATTACCCCTGATGCAAGCAACAATCTCGATAACATCTCAGCCCCAATTGAAGACAAACAAAGCCTTGATTCCCTACTTACTGAAGGCCAAAAGAAAGCTCTAATTGCTATTTTTCAACAAGGAAGTGATCACCCTCACTCACTGCTTCAATCTCAAGTCGTTAACACTGTCATAGCACCATCAAAAGGTGTCTCCTACATGCTTTCCACATCTCATATATCCTTACACCCAAATAGTTGGATAATAGACACTGGTGCTACTACACATGTCACATTCTCCCTAAAAATTTTCAAACTTACAATGTTGTTGACCCTGTTTTAATCAAATGTCCCAATGGCACTGAAACAATTACCAATATTTATGGAACAGTTGTGCTATCACAGGATTTTATTTTAACCAATGTTTTTTATGTTCCCTCCTTTAAATTTAATTTAATCTTTATTTCAAAGGCCACTGATCTCTTATATTGTGAATTTTTGTTTAAAAATACACATTACGAGATACAGGTCAACCTTTCTTTGAGGATGATTGGTCATGCTAAGCAAAGAGGTGGGCTATACATTTTGGATAAAGAGGCATCTTCCACTAACTCCTAACCAAAAACTGCATATACAGTAAATTCAGATAGCACTTCACCAACCATCACTGCTAATACTACTAATAACTCCATTGATCAAGATACTTGGCACTGCAGACTAGGCCATATTTCTACTAATAGGTTATTAGAAATGCAAAAACATTATCCTTTTATTGTTTGTCTCTTAAATAATACCCCTTGTGAACCATGTCGTTATGCTAAACAAAAACGCATGTCCTTTAGCTTAAGCCAAACAAAGTCATAAAAATTGTTTGATTTAGTCCATATGGACATTTGGGGACCTGTTTCCACCCTATCATTCACTGGACACAAGTATTTCTTGACTATTGTTGAAGACAAAAGCAGATTCACATGGGTCTTCTTTATGAAAAATAAAAGTGAAACTTCATCTTTTATTGAGTATTTTGTTCATTTTATTAAATTCCAACATGGCATGAATGTCAAGTGCATTCGAAATGATAATGATGCTGAATTTAAAATGGCAATATTCTATGCATCAAAGGGTATCCTCCACCAAACCTCATGTGTCGAAACTCCTCAACAAAATGGGATGGTGGAGAGAAAACACCAAGAAATCTTAAACATAGCTAGAGCACTCTTATTCAAAGCAAACTTACCAAAAATCTTTTGGAAGCATGCCACTGCTCATGTTGTTCACATTCTTAATAGAGTGCCTAGCTCTGTTCATAAGAACTTTTCCCTTTATCAGCTTCTTTTTAACGAAATGCCAAACATCCAACATCTTAAAATGTTTGGATGTCTTGCTTTTGCATCAACTTTGGTTGCTCATAGACAAAAACTTGACAAACGATCACGAAAATGCATTTATTTGGGTATACAATCCGGCACTAAAGGTTTTCTTTTAATGGATGTTCATAACAAGCAGTTATTTGCAAGTCGAAATGTCATTTTTGATGAGCATATTTTTCCTTATGTTAACTCACAAAACACTGCATCTTCATCTCATTTCAGCCATGTTTTACCTATACATCCTCAAAATACCGCTTCTTCCAATGATATCACATATTTTCATAGTCTAGATAATTTCATCACTCCTGACATTACATCTAGTATCCCTCCCCCACACACACACATCATGATACATTTCATTCATCACAAAATCATGATAATGCCATAACAAGTGATATACCTCCTCCCACACAATCCACAACTGGTGAAAGTGCTATTTTGAGAAGGTCTACAATGGAAAGGTATAGACTAAGTTATTTGGAAGATTATCATTGTATGTCTACATCCACCTTTCTAATTCATGACCAATCGTCCACTCCTCAGAGGTATCTTATGTCAAATTATCTATCCGATGATTATTTATCTCAGTCACACAAAGCTCTTTCAATCACAATTACAACAAATCCCGAACCAACATCCTATGAAGAAGCAATCATTTATGATTGCTGGAGACAAGCTATTAAATCTGAGTTGCGTGCCTTGGAGAATAGCAACACTTGGAGGCTCACCTCTCTACCACAAGGGAAAAAGGCAATTGGGTGCAAATGAATTTTTAAAACAAAATACAAGTATGATGGGAGCATTGAAAGGCATAAAGCCATATTAATCACAAAGTGGTTAACACAAACTCAGGGTTATGATTACTTTGACACTTTTAGTCCAATAATTAAGATGATAATTCTTCGAGTGCTTTTAGCCATTATTGCAAGTAAGAACTGGTACTTTCACCAACTCGATATCAATACGACATTCTTACATGGTGACCTACTTGAAGAAGTCTACATGAAAGTGCCTCCGGGGCTGAACGGTCCACCAGGGACAGTTTGCAAGCTTCAAAGATCCCTATACGGCCTCAAACAAGCAAGCTGCCAATGGAATTCAAAATTATGCTCAGTATTGATCCAATCCAGTTACACTCAATCACAGAAAGATCATTCCTTATTCACTAAATCAACACAAACAGATTTTATATCAATCTTGATCTATGTAGATGATCTAGTCATAGCAGGAGACAACATCAATGAAATTCAACATATCAAGAAGAAGCTTGATGATCTATTCAAAATCAAGGACCTGGGAGAACTCAAATTCTTTTTAGGCATGGATGTTGCATGAAGTAAGAAGCGTATAGCCCTATATCAACACAAATACACCTTAGACTTGTTAAAAGAGTATGGATTGTTGCACTGTAAACCAACCAGATGAACTACTCTACACAACTCTCTAAGTCTACTAGTACACCTTTGGAGGATGTTAAGCCATATAGAAGACTTATTGGGAGACTTATCTACCTTACAAATACAAGACCTGACATATGCTATGCTGTTAGCAAGCTAAGTCAGTTCTTAGATTGTGCTACTGATGAGCACTTTAAAGCTGCCCTGCACATCTTAAGATATCTAAAGCATGCTCCATCCAAAGGGTTACTGTTTGATTGCAGTTGTGATTTGTCTTTAAGAGGCTTTACCAATTCTGATTAGGGAACTTGTCCTGTCACTCGAAGGTCCGTGTTTGGGTGTTATTTTTTCTTAGGAAATTCATTAGTCTCGTGGAAAAGTAAAAAACAACAAATCGTAGCTCGCTCCTCCTCTGAAGCGGAATATCGAACCATGACATTGGCCACTTGCGAAGGAATTTGGCTCATCTATATTCTGAACAGCTTTAGAATTACGTTAGTCAAGCCCATGACACTGTTCTGTGACAGTCAGTCAGCAAGACATATCGCATCCAATCCTGTGTTTCATGAAAGAACGAAACATATAGAGATCGATTACCACAAGGTCAAGGAGAAAGTACACGATGCAATGGAAGCCTAAAGTTAATGTCAATTCCTTCCAAGAATATATAACAGATGTTTTGACTAAGCCGTTACCTCCAGGACCATTCGAAATCTTGTGCAGTAAACTAGACTAGACATGTATAACATATACCGTCTTAATTTAAGGGGGATGTTGGTGTTTGAAATATATATAATATATTATCAGTTACTAATAGCTTGACCAGTAGAAACAAAGTCTATTAATTTAATTTGATAATTGGCTAATTACTATTGCTAGATAATACTGTTAGTTTTTGTTTTGCTATAATCATGCGATTCAATTAAAACTATAAAATAGAGATTTTATACATTATAAAGGATGTAATCTTTTTTATCTAATAAGAATCCTGATTCTCTCTTTCTTGTTTTTTCCTTCTCTTGCATTATAATCTGTGGCTTCGAACAAATTTTATCAGCTGGTTAAGAAACGCTGTTAAAGGAAGAGAATTCATCTTTGCATCAACATTATGGTAGATTTGGAGGCATAGATGCCAACATATTTTTTATGTAGTCGATGTTTGGTCAGATAGGAAGACGGCGGCACTCGCAAGGTCAACGACGGATGACGTAAAAGGTTAAATGCATAATTTCTCATCTTTCAACTTCTATGAGCAGAGTCCAATCTAAAAACCTCCTCCATAGATTGTCATAAAAATTAATTGTGATGCTAATATTTACCGTGATGAGGAGTGTGCTAGTTTTGGATGCCTTTTGAGGGATTTTGCTGGTGCTTGGATTCTAGGTTGCTCTGATTCTCTTCCAGTGTGGTCCATTAACAGGTGCAAGCTATTCGCGGTTTAGCATGACCTTGTTCTGGTGTAGGAGTGTAGCATCAAGCAAATTATTTATAAAACTGATTGCCTCGAAGTATTCCTTCTTTCTAAAAGCATTTGAAACTCAGAATGCTTGTGATTGTGATCTTCCCAGTAAAATCTATGATCTCCTTTATGATTATTAACTTTAAATTTTGTTATAATTGTGTGTGTTCAACTATATGATTATTAAATTTTATTATAATTGTGTATTTTTTTAAACTATGTTAGATATGTTGGAATATAAAATATATAATGAGAATAAATTAAATAATTAAAAATATAAAGAGGGTATCAACATTTATTGTTTAGTCGTTACTCAATCATTAATTCAATTTTTAGTTCTTTTTGTCTGATAATTCAACAACACACTTTATTTCATATTTTCAAATATTGATAGCTAAGATTGCCTTTATTTTTTAGAATATGATAAGATAAAACACTGAGAACAAGACATAAAGAATACAGACATAGAATTTAATGTTCTTGTATTTTGTTTGGTAATAAAATAAAATAAATTATAAAAATTTAATTTATTCTCATTTTTTTATTCAAAAAATTTGAGGAGAAAAATATAATAATAAAAAATATAATTATTAAAATTTAACAAGAATAATAAAAGAAAAAAATAAAAAATAAGTTGTGTTCTTTATTAGTGATAGACACAAAATACACTATTTTAATATTTTTAGACACAATATCACTATTCATATCTCATCTGTCAAAAACGATTTTATATTTTTATATATATATTTGGTCAGAAAACAATATATATTTATACACAATAATATAGTATGTGATTTTTTGTGATAACAACTTACCATAGTATATTTTTTTTAACACGGAGCCACGGTCTAGGCCCAAAACAAGAGGCAAATGAAAAACAGAGAAAGGAATCTGCTCTCCTACGTGCACGGTAGTGCAGAATTCCAGCAGCAGCAACCATTGAAACGCCGCTAGCCTTCCCTCCTCCAGGTATGTTGAAACGCCACTTCCCGCTCTAAATTCTTTAACTGAATAATTTGGTTTAGGATCGAAGAAGTCTCTTTTTGCAAAATGCCCTGTGATGCAGTTACCGAATTACTTCCAATCATAATAAGTAAAACCCCAAACTATTGTTAAACCCTGATTCCTAAATTATGGGAAACGAGTTCTAGAAACTGCTAGTGTTTTTCCTCCATCATCCTTCAACAAGTAGCACGATTGGTTCTGAGAGTCTGATTTTGTCTACTTTGATCTCATTCCTTTGCCCGTGCTTCACATTTTTTATGCAATTTTTGTGCTTCATTATTATTCACTGAATTGACATCTTATAATTATGTGCAGAACCGAAACTTGTAGTGAGAATTGGAGTCAAGTAAAAGAAGAAATGGCGTTCAGAGGCAAAGAGATGATGAAGAAAGTGTTGAAGAGAGTTGGAGAGAACAATTTGAACCCAAGAGTGAAGGAATCGCTGGAGAAATGTATACCTCGAAGCAAGGTTGTAATGGGTCGTGCCAAACGCGGTCTATTTGCCGGTAGACACATTCAGTTCGGCAACAGTGTTAGTGAGGATGGCGGTAACAAGTTCGTAGCTTGATGCTTTTTTAATTTTACTTTTCTTATTTGCAGCTTCTTCTTTAAATGATGTTGAAAATGTTTGTGCTTTAGCTTTTAGTTGTAGATACATATTTTTGCGGATTCTGAATTGTTTGAATGCCATAGGTTAGTGTTACTGTTTACGTGCCTCTGTTTAACTGTTGAATTTTTTGAGAAGCGTTTTAGGATATGGTATTGGAGCTTTTTAGGGCCAAGTGGTCTTGAGTTCTTTCTTCATTTTTACATTTCAGCACTAGCTAGACTGCACTTGTGTATTGCTAGAGGCTAATGTATCTTTACTTTATACTATGTCCATGATGATATTTAAATCCTCTGTTATGAGTCTACTTGAAGTTACTTTTTAAAATGGATTTGGCTACATAATGGTATGAATGAGTATGCAGTAGTTTCAAATGGCTTCAGTCCGTAATCAAAGAATAACTCCTTTACAGCCATTCAGAATGGTATAAATGGGTATTCTTGTGGTGGTACATATTTGAGTCATTTTGTTAGTACATAGTAGTGATTTATTTTCAGAGTTTCAGTGCTAAAACAGAATGACTCTTTATATTTCTTATTCTCGTGATAAAATTTTATGTAAATTTTATAAAGAACTAAGATGTTTCTGTTATATCTCGGTTTATCTCTAGATTCCCAATAGTCAATAGTATAAGAACAAGGATTTATTCTTCAAGTTAGAAATAGAACCTAGTTGCTAATTGTCTTTGCTAGGAAAGTACTGTCACGGCCCATCCCTATAGGTAAGATTTATAAAGAGAGGTGATTGTCCTCTCACTAATCGCTCACTTATTGAGCCATTGGTAACCAGATGCAATCTTGCCAATCTCACTTTTGAAGAGAGAGTTGCAACCATTAGAAATTACTGTCTATTTCATGGACTCTGAGTTGGACTAAACACTGGATAAACCTTTTCAATGGACTAAACACTGGATAAACCTCTTCAATTGACTTGGTACCATTGGTTACATAAACCTCCTTGTTGACTTTCTTTTCTCATAGTTTGAATCTATCCCCATTGTTGATAATTAGTGTCTCAATTCATTGGATGATTCTTAAACTTAAGTTTCTGAAGGATTCTAATTGGATTGGAGCCAGTAAATTCATTAGTCTTGCCCTTGGATGTTTAATAATACCAGTACTTTAACAGTTGAGTACATTTGTTAGGCAGGATATAGATCCAAATAGTTGTGCTTGCAGCATTACACCACATCTTGCAACATCTTGTTTATCACAGTAATTGATGATAATTACATAATTGTTTATCATTATGTTTGTTTAATGATCCCAACACAGTTTAGAACTTGCATATCATCGTTTGTTTCCTTGACTGTGTTGGGGCAGTTTCTTCACCTTTTGAATATGTAAGAGAAGAAAGAAAGAACAAACCAGACGTCAATATTGATGAGAACTTGTTTGTTAAATGATTTGATAGGACAAGGAGAACGTGGAAACCTAATGTCCAAGAAAAGCGGCTCTTCAGTTACATCCTGGATCGTCACATTCGGGTCAAAGTGACAACCCATGCCCTTCGTTGCATAGACAAGGCTGGTGGGATTGATGAATACTTGCTGAAAACTCCTTACCAAAAGATGGACACTGAGATCGGTGTCTTCTGGAAGGCAAAGATGGAGAAGCTCTATGAAGAGCTTGGCGAGAAGGAGGTTGTGTTCTTTGCTCCAGAGGATGAAGCCAAGTTTGAACAAGGCTTTAAAGATTTGAAGCTATCTGAAAAGGAAGCGCGTAAGGAAACCAGAAGAAAAATGTTTGCCGGGATAAGCAAGCACAAGCTGATTGGGGTAGAAAGTAAAGATGGTCAATCTATTGAGAATGGCGAAGAAATCTCCCATGGTGCTCAGAAACAGTTGGTCCCAGTTTCATATGTGTTGGCTGCTGACAAGCTCAAAGTTGGCAGTTATGTTTCTAATCAATGATGTGTTACCTGATAATAGTGGTGGTGTAATCTGTATCAGCTCATGGCTGTTTCACTCAAAGAGTATTGAAGCTTTTCACTCATTGCATTTTCATGGTGTAGTTTTTACAGCCAAAAGCGGCATTCTAAATAATGAACAAAGAAGAGTATTGTCTTCATGTTGTTTCTCGGTTGTTCAATTTTGGTCCTTTGGGTTGTGTATTGCCTAAATTTTTTACTGTTTTCCTTAAGCGGGAGAATGCTTTTGAGCTTTCTGGCCATACTAGTTAAAATGACGCATAAAATAACCGTCGATTTTTTGGACGTAAAATTAGATCTTAGAAGTATGCATCGTGAAATAACAATATGGTTATTGTTAACAGAAGTAACAAGTAGTAACCTATTACTCAGATCCTATATTAAACATTAATAAATTGTGTCAATCATCGATGTCTAATTAGATGAAAATAGTTACCTAATTCAAAAACACATAGAAATAGTGAGTTTTAACAATATATACTGCAAGCATAACGTGGTTAAGCCACAAACGGGAGATAGCATCCATAATAAAAGGTTCTAAGAGGAGAATATTTACCGATACATCCATAATAATATTTACCGATACATCCATAATAAAAGGTTCTAAGAGGAGAATATTTACCGATACACTATGCAAGCATAACCAGTACATATATTTACACATAAACTACTGACAGACTAGCAGACTAAGATGAATAGACGATCGCAAACTTAAGCTATCAGTTCATCACAAACTAGACAAAATCATATTTACATATAGATTAATGATCTAGCATAAACTTTTCAAGATGCCGTTACAGTCTCAGGAGTTGCTGCTGGCGCACCACTGGGAGGTGAAGTATTACTTGTACTAGCACCATCAGGGGGCCCAGTTTTGGCATCCTTTTTGGATTCTGATGATGGTGGTGGCTTGGCGTTCATATGTGGAGGGGGATTATGCTTGAGCTTCAATAGTATCTGGCGCATTCTTGAAAGGTCAGTTGGCTTCCCTGGCTTTGGACCCTGAATTACCACAATAGAAGGCTTCTTCTCTTTATCCTTCTTCCCTCTTTTCTCTATAGCTGCAACTTCACGGGGTATGAGTTCGCCAATTGCCTTCCAGTAGTTCTTGTCGGCTTCAGCATGAAACTTGTCTCGGTTTTCTAAAAATAGCTGCCATACCACAGACATTGAATAAAATCTTTCAACACAGTGCCTTTAGAGTTAACAAAACTAAGATCCTAATAGAATTGCAGCTTAAAATAGCACAACATTAAGTTTATAGTTGAGGTAGTTGCACAATTTATTCTATTTTGAATAGAAGATGTAGTTGCATATATTACCACCTGTAAACATATAGCAGCTAAAAAAACACAAGACTACAAATCTACAATACAATATGCTATTAGCACAACTAAGTAATTGAAACATCAAGGGCTTGCAATATGCTAATTCTTTCATAAACTGGTAAAATAAATTGAGTGAATGCTTACATGTGAAATTCAATCTTGTCAGGGTCAGTGAAAGTGCAACTTAAACTAAATGGTAGTCAAAGTGTCAGAAATGAGTTAAAATTGCCTAGGCTTGAAGCAAGCATGGCCTCTCAAAATAACAAAATATGATACTTAGACTAAGCCCAGGTTTAATACATATCAAGTCTAAGACTCTGATTATCTATATCAAATACTTAAATTTTTATTCTGCTTGGTTGATGCAAAATAATATTTGTAAATCCTCACAATTTTAACCTAGTTATCAACTTAACATTTAGAAATTAACATCATATGCTTTTAAGGTCAAAATGAAAATGGCACTGAATCCATCATCATTACACTCAAGAGTCAAGAGGACCATAACTAAAATAATCTTAATCCAGCATAGTTCTATAGGATTTCACATTTGTTTTTGGATTGTTAACCAAAACTCAAGAGTATAAACATATTTTTGCATTCCCTGGTACATTTGCCAGCAGTATCCACATTTATATGCAACATTTACCAAGCATTTTGCCATTAGATAAAATCAGCTACAAAAATCAAATGATGCCATTGTACCCTATCAGAAACCAAAACATTTATGAGGCCATAAAAAATAAGCCACCATGTATTTTTTACATAAATACATATGTTGTTTAACTTTATTTTTTAATATATATTCTATATGAGTAGCTAATTTAATAGCTGTTTTTTGGATACATGTAATATGGTTATTGTAAACCAAATCTAGAAGCAACACATTTACTGTTAATCGTTTTTGTGTTTTGTCTATAGTCACTTACAGGTATCTTTGCGACATAGCGTTCACGCAGGAAAACACCATCTTGTGAATACTGTTATATGATATCAACTGCCCTAAGCCCCTAACTATGTATATCTCCCTTTAATCACAAGATCAGTAAACAATGTAAGGCACTTGTTTAAAAAAGTGTTATTTGTGTTGGGCATCAGAGTGAGCGGAACATAATAACACAACTCAAATTTGAAAGTGAAAAAATGGTGAAACTTATACAATAGTTTATCTTTAGACAATAATATCCTTGCGATGCCACATCATCGACATATCTTTGTGATTTGCAGATGCGACTACAACCTCCAAACACTAAGTAGGGATTAGTTGTCAGCCTCTTGGCTTTCATGATGACATGAGCACCATTTGACACCATCAAAATTCCTCCTTGTGTTGATCTTGTACCCTTGAGCATCCAAGAGCCCAACAAATAAATTCTTTTCTAGGCCCTTTACATGTCTCACACAATGAATTGTGCGTATGAAACTTTTAAACATTTTGATTTTAATGGTACCAATACCCACAATTTCTAAGGAATGATCATCTCTTATGAGCACCGATTTTGATGAAATTGATTCATAGGTGCTAAACAAATTCCGATGCAAAGTCAAATTATACATTACAACAGAATCCAACAACCAAGAATAAGCTAGTTGTTCACCACCTTCACAACCAATCGCCGCTTGACTGCATAAAACATCTCCATCGCCAGAGGTATATGCACCGGGAATGGATCCTCTCAATTTTTTTCCTCTCAATTGCTTAGTCAAGTGTGATCTCTTACTAGTTACTATTCAACATTTTCTCTCACATGTTTTCTCTTGGTCCCATTTAAAAAATGTATGATGAGAGATCACACTTGACAAAATAATTGAGAAAAAAGAAATTGAGAAAAAAGAAATTGAGCCATCCCCTATATGCAAAACATCCTTGTGAGATTGTTGCACCAAAATTTTTTATGTACTTTTCTTATTAAACCAACAATCTTTCTTTAAGTGACCTTTCTTGCCACAATTGTAGCAAGTAAAATTCTTCCTCTTCTAATACTTTGATCTAGTACGACTCTGACTCCCACTAGAGCCACGTTCCGCAGATTTGCCTCTCACCCAACAAAGCATCTGCTTACCTTGAACTCTCTGCTCGATTGTTTTTGTTTTTCCACCTGCTTTCTGATTCAAGAATAATGCCTGTGACATCACCAAATTGGAGTTGATCTGCAATTTTGTTGTTGGTGATGTTGATGATGAGTTGATCATATGAGTCTGGTAAACTCTAAAGAAGAAGCTCAACACATTCATTTTCTGTAATTGGACACCCCATAGTTGTTAGCTGTGAAAATAAAGTATTCAGATCGTTGATGTGATCTGTGACTGATGTAGACTCACTCATACGAAGAGTATAGAGTCTCCTTTTCAGGAATATCTTGTTGTGTAGCGACTTGGGCTCGTACAATTTAGTGCGTGCATCCCAAATTTCCTTTGCTATCTTTTTCTCTAAGATGCTTGACAATACAGAATCTGCCAGACTGCCATTGCCAAATGTAAGTTGGGAACAACGTTGCTATCCATCTCCTTCCACTTGTCATCGGCAATACCTACAAGTCTACCTTTAATTGTATCTAAGCAATTTTCCTTCCTCAAATTTGCTTTGATCTTCAGTTTCCAAAAGGAGAAGTTACTTCCATTGAGTTTTTTTTATCTCAAATTTTGTTGCCATGGTTTTGGCACCAATCTGCTGATTTACAGCAGAAAAATTAAGAACCTAAAGCTCTAATATCACTGCTAGGCACCACAGTAATAATAGAAATATTTATTCTCAACACACTCACTAATTGTGTATTAGACATATATGTATATATTGTTAATTAAGGCTGCAGCATAAAAAATATCTTGTAGCAGTTTAGTTATTACACATTATTTGTAACTAATCATTATGCTTCATCTTTTGCCAATAATCCACCTCCAAATGAAGCTTGTGCTGTCAATACATCCCTTACCTTATCACTTGTAATTAATAGCTTTCTTATTCTCAACATTAACCTCACGCTTCTTGTAGAACTCAACTTTGTACTCATCCGCTTCCTCTATAATCTGCATCCTCATCTCCTTCTCCTTCTTCTCCTTCTCCTCCAATCGAATCGCGTTTTGCCTGAAACATCATCAAATTCTTCATCATCATCACATTTCACCATCAAAATTAAACCTGTAAATTCATACGTAATAAAAAATAGCCTTCGAAATATTAAAATATCTAAAAATTGGAAAGAAAATAATATTACAGTTTTTCAAAAAAAAAGAAAAAAAAATCAATATTGTGCAGACGGTATGTGATCACTTCTTTCACCTTCGCCACTCCCTCAAAGCAAGCCCCTCGCCGGGAACGACATCAGAGACACCGAAACCTCTGCCAACGTCCTCCCCGTTCTGCTCCACCGAGAACGCCATGAATCCCCAGCGGCAGAATACATAGACGGCGGAGAAGGATACAAAACAATTAATATGAAGGAGAGATGGTTTTGTGTTCGGCCAAAAAGGGGAGAAATGGTGTTTAGGTTGTGTGAAAATGAAGGAGTGAAGGAGGGTTTATATAGGAGAGGGGAAGGGTAGAGTTCGGTCATTTGAGGGTGGGTTTGGGTGGGAAAGTGGTTTGAATTTGAATGGTGAGGTAGGTGGGGTTTTATGAAGGATGGATGTGAGTGGTGAAGAGAAAGAAGGGATTTGATAGGTGAAGGGTTTTTGGGGAAGAGGTGTT
>NC_029773.3:80502644-80512739 GCF_000817695.3 Arachis duranensis | reverse complement strand
AGATATATTCGATATTCAATCTAATCTGGATCCAAACTTAAAAAACGTGGATATTGAATCCGATTCAATCTAATACTTGTGGTGCAGATTGGGTCGAAATTTTGGCTATATCTAATCCGATCTACGTCTATCTATATAAAAAATGATATAAAATAATTATTAACTCCATTCACATGAATATAAAATATCAACCATGTTAGTCACAAAAAATATCACCCATATATATAAACATCGAAAATTAACTATTAATTAGCTACTATATGCATATTTAATAATTCAAAAAAATAATTATGTTACTATAAAAAATTTTGATTATTTTGTTTTGACATATTTAATTATTCTACATATTAAGTTTAATTGTTTTTAACTAAAGATAGAGAGATTTAAATCTGCAACCTCTTAGGTGAGTATGAGGAAACTATGCTATTTGAGCTATAACTCATTGACTATTAAATTTAATTATTTTGTTAAAAAAATGGAAAATAATATATATAAATATACATNAATATTTATACAAATTTCATACATAATAGAAATCAAACTAATTATCTCACATTTGCATAATTCAATTCAACTCAATAGTATTTTTTCATACCATTTATATTTTTCTGCATTGAATTTTCCTCACAAAAAATTTAATTAACAAATTTGAATTTAAAACCAACAAAGATTAGACACTTGTATGTTATATATATAAAGAAAAACACTTTTATAGAAAGAATAAAGTTTTAAATTTTTTAATGATACAAATACATAAAAAGTATCTACTTTTGTAATTTTAGCATAACGCTTAAGTTTTTGTATTTCGTATTAACAAGATGATTAGACTTGCTTAATTATTCAATATTCAATATTAAATATACGTGGAATCTTAAATAAATTAACTGAAATGGATAAGAAAAATGAAATAATAGACAATAAAAAGGCATTGCACTTTTGAAGAGAATCAAACATATACATAGCAAAGACATGCAAAACATAGAAACAAAATAAAGAGCCATATAAACAAACAAAAATTTCAATTTCATTTCTTAGTTTAGAATGGATTATTGTTCTTAACTTCTTATAAGAACGCCATTTTAATCTTCTTAAGTGTAGTTATGACATCTTTCATATTGGTCCTTTCTCGAGGTAATTCTTTGGTGCAATCCAAAGCTAGTTTCATGATGGATGATAAATACACTTTCTTGGAAGCTAGTTCTCCTTCTTCCATTAACAATCTAGCATCAACTATGTCAATTAGGGAATCAACCCAATGCTTGATGCTAAAATCTCCCATAAACATTTCATCAGTGGGTTTCTTTTGTGTGAAGATTTCCATAAGTAAAATGCCATAACTATACACATCACCTTGTTTGGACACCAAGCCTTCTAGTCCATACTCTACATTAAAAAAATGCTAGAAATGAAATTATAAATCAACCTAAGAAATTTCATCAATTTTACAATCAATCATGTTATGTGCATACTAAAAAGTAGCCACTAAATCAGTCATTTATATATAATATATGTTAAATTATAAAATATATATTAAAAATAAATTAAATATCACGTGTGTTTATACATAAATACATAATAACTAATTTAGTGAATAATTTTTTGTGTGCACATAATATTTTTATTTTACATTATTTTCTTAAAAATACATCCTTGTAATTGAAACCTCTACTTAACCATATTAGATATAGATTCTTACAACTGATTAATTAAATTAGGCTTAATATTAATTGCACAAGATTATTATTCAACCAATCTTGAAAACTCATACATATATGAGATTATCAATTATTTTAATTTATCAATATCCGAACATGGTTCTTTAAAAGAAAAAAAAAAGGTATGAGATTGAATAAGAAATTAAACATCACCTGGAGCCATATACCCCATTGTGGCTAAAGTCAATGTATGTGTCATGGAATTTCCACCATTTAGCAGCTTTGCAATGCCAAAATCTGTGACATGAGCAGCCATGTCTTCATCTACCAGTATATTGCTTGCTTTTAAATCACAACGCACAATTGATATAGAACCACCATGGTGAAGATAATTAATTGCTTCTGCAATATCTATCACTATGTTAATCCTCTCTATCATACTCAAACTATGGTCTTCTGAATGTAACCACTTCTCCAAACTCCCATTGACCATGTAGCTCATAACCAATGCCTTGAAATCCAAGTTACTACAACTGCTTATGATTTTGGTCAAGTTTCGATGGCGAATATTGCGCAATACTTCACATTCAAGATCAAAACTCCTAAATGCTCCTTCTAGCCCCAAATTGAAAACCTTTATTGCAACATTCGTCCCGTCCGAGAGGACGCCTTTGTAAACTTTTCCAAAGCTCCCTATACCAAGTAAGTTGTCACCATTAAACCTATCTGTTGCTTGTTGAATTTCATAATATGAAATTCTTCTCCATCTTGCCATTGCTTGATCCACTTCAAATTTTTGAAGCACCTTATTATGATTTTGGAACTTTAAGATCCTTAGGAATGCCAATTCAAGTATGGTGGCCACACTACTTATTGGTAAAATATATTTCAAGAAAATGTAGGCAGTTGTTTTTCGAGATCTACCCATTGTTTCACATTCTGGGAATTGCAAGCGCGAAGCGCCACAGAGTCCTCTGTTCATAATGAATGATTGAACAGAGAAATTAGCAAATGGTCCACCATGAGGAATTTCTCCTTCCAACTTATTGTAAGAAACATTGAAGTAGTTCAAATACAAAAGTGACTCCAATGACTTAGGAATAACACCGGACAAGTTGTTTTTCACAAGTCAAGACGTTCTAGACTTGCCAAACGACCAAAAGATTCCGGAATAACTCCTTCGAATTCATTTTGTGCTAAGGAGAGATCACCCAAATGGACAAGGTTTCCAAGGCTGCTTGGAATGCTACCTGATAATTGATTTCTTGATAGATAAAGCCAAGTCATAGCATTTAGATTGGATATATTAAATGGAAGAGATCCACTTAGGTTATTTGAAGATAAGTCTAATAATAACAAATTTGATAAACTCCCCAAAGTTGAAGGTATTGTTGAGTTTAACACATTTGAAAAAATCCAAAACTGTCTCAATGATGAAAGATTACTTAAGCAAGAAGGTATTGGGCCATAGAACCTATTGCTATCTAATGCTAATGAATCCAAGCTTTTTAGTTGACAAAGTTCATGTGGAACAAAACCTTCCAACTTGTTATCACTTAACATGAGACCTTGTAGTTTCTGTAATTTCCCCATTCCATTTGGTAATGATCCAACAAATTGATTTTGACCAAGGGAAAGACTTATTAAGCTGCTTAAATTGGCAATACTTGTTGGAATGCTACCTCTCATGGAACAACCTGTGACTCTCAATTACCTAAGAGAAGTAGACAAGTTTCCTATAGAAATTGGAAGAAGGGAATTTAGTGGGTTGTTAACTAAGGACAAAAATTTGAGATATCTACAATTGGTCAAAGAATTTATGATCATTAACTCTGGATTTGATGGATTAGTAGTCAAATTATTCTCATCAAGGTTAAGTCACTCAAGGCTTCTTAAATTGCCAAATATGGGGAATTTGTCCGGAGAATGAATTGAAGGCCAAATCTATTCGAATGAGGTTTGTGGCATTGCACAAAGAACTTGGGATTCTTCCACTAAGATAGTTTTTTCCCATTACCAATCTCTCAAGTTTTGGAAGCATAGATCCTAAGCTTCTTGGCAAATTACCTGTCAAATGATTACCATGAATATAATTGCCTTTATGATAGAAACATTAAAGGTTGGCTTTTCTTATTTGTAATTTCATTTGAAAAATATACATAAATATATCTAAATTTCTTATTTTCCAAATAAAAAACTAGAGAACAAATGTTATTTATTTATTGAAAAATAAAACTCATAAAAAACATTTTATTTGTGTAAAATACTATCTTAATTCTTATGTAAGCTAATAATTATTGAGAGAAAGAAAGTTATTATGTAGGTATTAATATTTAATAGTCTATTTAATATATAAGATATTGAAAGTACATAAATATTTTTGTGTAAATAAAAATTGGAAAGTAATTATCTTCATTAAAAAAAATGAAAAATACCATTCTCTCTTACTTTTATTTTTTATTAAAAAAAATTATGTACCTTTACATGACTTCAATCAACTAAAAAATAAATTCAATAAATAATTGAAAGACCAAATTAAGTTATGACTTATGACTCAAATTTAAAATTAAAAAACTAAATTGAGTCACAGAATTAACTTTTAAAAATTATTTTTAATTAACTAAAATTTAAAAAAATTTGGATTCTCTAAATTTTAAATTTTCATTTTAGAGGGTAAAGTATGATCTCTCACTCTTGAATAGTTTTTCTCTCATATTTTTTGTTAGTCTCATCTATAAAATAAACGGTGAAAATCACATTTTACCTTCTAAAGTAAAATTAATTTGAATCTTCTAAATTTTGAATTTTTACTTTAGAGGATAAAGTGTGATCTCTCATTCTTAAATGATTTCTCTTTTATATTTTTTTTTTAGTCTCATCTATGAAATAAATGACAGAGATGTCCAAAGATGTTGGAGGGAATCTCAAATATCATAAAATATCATTTTTCGAATTGAAAAGTGCACTAAAGCTAAGCATACCTCCAAAATTGTTGGATTGAAGGTAGATATATTTGAGGTGGGTTAAGTTCCCAATCCCAGGAGGTATGTTTCCACTGAAGTTGTTGTTGGACAAATCTAAATGCCATAGCTCTTTGCAGCTGAACAAGCTATCTGGAATCTCACCAAAGAATCCATTTCTAGATAATGAAAGCACTTCCAAGTAAGGAAGATGACGGAAAATGTTTCGGGGAAGTTCCCCAAACATCCGGTTTTTGCGTAGATCAACTACTCGCAGCTGCTGCGAATTGTTGGAAACAGAGGAAGGGAGAGTGCCGGAGATTTTGTTACCATAGAAAGTGACATATTCCAAAGAAGGTGACAAGAACATGTTGGAAGGTAGGGAGCCCCAGAGATTGTTACCCCTAAGATCAAGAATTCGAAGTGATGTCATGTTGAATAAGGAACATGGAGTTGTGCCGGTGAAACTGTTCCATGCAAGGGACAAGGTTGTGAGTTTTGTCATTGAGACAAACATCGATGCAATGATGTTCCCCCTAAGGTTGTTGAATCGAAGGTCAATGGTTCTCAATCTATGTAATGAAGCTAGTTCGTAAGGGAGATTACCTTGAAAGCTATTGTTTGGAAGGATCAACTGATTAAGGAAGGACAAGTTTGCTAAGTTAGGTGGAATGGTTCCAATAAGGCCCATGTTGGAAAGGTTTAGGAAACAACTCTATGGTGGGAAGAGCCACATGTGATTCCGACCCAATTGCAAACGTGGGTGTTGTGAGACCAATTCTTTGGCCATATAGGAATGACGGACAGTACTCAGTCAGATCCGGATACCACGCAGCGAAGGAGGAGAAAGACACAAGGGTAGAAGCAACGATCGGCAAAGCTTCGACAAGCCAGAACTCAAAGGAGGTATGGGAGAGGATCTGGAGGTTACCGGTTCCAGAAAAGGTAAGACTATTTTTATGGAAAGCGGTGCATGGAATTCTGCCAGTGAACACAAAATTACATCAGCGCAAGAGTGCACCTACTCCGATGTGCAGCATATGCCACGAACAAGAGGAGACTATTGAACATATGTTACTATTATGCCCGTGGACTAGAGCGGTATGGTTTGGATCTAGTCTACAAATTGTGCCTACGGCTCGTAATGTGGGATCCTTTGAAAATTGGTTAACGAGTACAATTGACAAAATCAAGACTGTGGCAGGAAATGAACAGGACAAAGTATTGTGCAACCTAGGTTGTGTGTGTTGGTGCATTTGGAAAGCAAGGAATCAGCACATATTCCAACAGACAAGACTCAATCCACATCAGACAATAAATCACTCAGAACAGATTGCAGCAGAACATATTATTGCAACAAAGGAGTTAAACAGAGACAACAAAGATAAAGCAGGCAGGAATGGGGAGAGTAGAAGAGTTACCTGGAGGCCTCCTCCACGCAACAAGGTAAAAGTGAACGTAGACGCGGCCTTTCACAGGGACACAGGAATTGCAGCATCAGCAGCAGTAATCAGGGACTGGCAAGGCAAAATCATTACAGGAATAACATCAAAATTCAGGACAATATCAGTCTTAGCAGCTGAAGCACAAGCATACAGGGAAGCTATTATTCTCACAAAAAATCTACAGATAAGGAATTGTATAATCGAATCTGACTGTTTACCACTAGTTCAAGCGATCAAGGCAAAAACGCCCTTAGCCGAAGCAGACGCAATCATCAGGGATATCCTGCTAATGCTGGAAGAGGCGCCGGATGTGGGAGCTACTTGGACTCCACGCGAAGGAAACATCTTAGCTCACCAACTGGCAGCGATGGCAGCGGGAAATCAATTACTGAGGCAGTGGGCAGTATCTCCGCCTGTACAGGTCAGGAACATAATCAGAAAGGAAGCAGGATTCACTAAGCTTCAGGACAATCAATACAATCAAGCACAAGGCAACCAGGTTTCAGTTTCAACCAACTTTCAAGAATGTCAAAGGGATGAAGGATTACCGGGGCGGGTGGAAACGGAAACCAGGAATAACCACGAACCACAGGGGGAACGGCGTCTTCAATCCACGACTTCACAAAGGCCGAGGAATGAATCTAGCAGGGACAATAGCAGCACAAGGAAGGAGCACAACGAAGGGACCGAGGTCAGATTTCAATATGGGCAGAACCTTGCTCGTCATAGGGGCTGCAGCGAAGAAACCATTAAAGCGAGTTCAGCATTTGCCAGAAGAGTCCAACGACGCCACCAAGAGACCCAACGACGGACG
Organism: Arachis duranensis; assembly: GCF_000817695.3. Classification (NCBI taxonomy): domain Eukaryota; kingdom Viridiplantae; phylum Streptophyta; class Magnoliopsida; order Fabales; family Fabaceae; genus Arachis; species Arachis duranensis. The sequence continues at coordinate 80,505,865 of NC_029773.3, read as the reverse complement.
GACACCCCGCCGGCTGACCAAGGAACAACAACAACGAATGACACCGGAAATGGAGCTGCTGAGTCCGCCCATGAAGAAACAATACAGGATCATCACCATGCATGAAGGTTCCGACCTAAGCACGGAGGTTCAATGTCAATGGCGAATCGAGGACAGCTCCAACTCGAAGAAGAAGAAGATGGGTTCCGCAGGCTAGGATCGGGTAGTGAGGGTTGAGAGATTAGCGAATCTAGTTTCTGGGTGCAGGGTTATGGACCTGGGTGGGTACGGGTTGAGGGCCGGGTCAGTCTTCTGGCCTGTTGCCAAGTCCAAAAAAAAAAAGAATTGATGCCATGGCAACATAGTAGTGTAGTAGTAGTAATGATACTATGGTTACATAGTACAACATGAAGCTATGTTTTGGGTTCATTGTGGAGATATAATTCAAATGCTTTTAGATCACACAACCGGCTTATGAAATAACGCGTTTAAATAGGGTTAGGACTTTGAGTAATTTAGCATCAAGTTACATTAAAGTAACTTTAACCTATTTTTAGATGAAAAAAATAAAATTTGTTAGATATACAATAATTTTTGTGAACAATATGAATATTGAGTTTTAAAATTGGTTTAATAAAATAAAAATATACTACATTCTCAAATTTTTTACCTAAATTTTAATATTAGAATAACCATCTACATATCTAATGAATTGAACATCTAATATATTTATTATTTACATTGTTTAATATTTTTATTGTCTATCTATACTTAAAAAAAAAAGGATAATTACTATGGTGTCTACAATTTTATTGTCGAAATCAAATATAAAGAAGTGGATACTACGTCAACATATGTCCATAACATCGTAGGTGGGTCATATTTTGATAAATTCAGCAAATATTCTCATGACAATAGAGAATTCGCCAATTTTTAAATGGTTTATTACACTAAAATCAAAATGTGATTATAAGTTTATTGAGCGTTTATATAAAGAGTAATTATTTAAATTAGTTTCTGAAGATTTTGATTTTGAAAAAATGATAAATAGATTTTTAAATTTTTGGTTTGCGTACATTTAAATTTTTAAAAATTTAAAAATATATTTAAATTTCTGATCTTCTCAAAATCTGGACATATCGATCTTTGGATCTAATTTGTCTCATTTTAAAAATTGTCTCATATGTGCACCTGTATATTGGCCAAATTAGGACAACAGAAGCCATATTAATTTTTTCGTTGGGTCTGACAGACCCAAGTGAACAGAGGGATCGATGTGTCCAGATTTTAAGAAGGTCAAGAACTTAAATATATTTTTAAATCTTCAAAGAATTAAATGTCCATAGGCCAAAAGGTCAAGAATCTATTTGTTATTTTCTCTGAAATCGGACATTTTAGTTTCTCAGAATTTAAAATACACAAAACAGTCCCCCAATGTTTACTTCTACTAGACAATACAATTCCTCTCCGTCAGTCACTAAAGTTAACTCGTACATGAGACCGTTAAGTGTTTACGTATACATTCTAGACAAATCAGTCCCTAAAATTAAAGTACAAATAGTCTTCAAAGAATTTAAAAATTCTAAAAACATTCCTGAAAAATTTTAAAATGGTCTTTTCGTATTATTTATATATAATTATTGCTAAATTAATAAATTTTAATTTCTAACATTTTAAGTTTATTTATCTCAAATTTAATTATTTATATACAAAATTTTTATATGTATTTTTGTTCGATCGTCGGGTACTGAACGGGTAAGGTGGATAGAATGGGTGAGTCAAATGAGGGAAATCTGGATCTGGATGTTGACGAATGGACAGATTTTCTGGGTCGTGGTGGTAGAGAACGGAGGACAGAGACCTTGCGATTTCCCAAGCTATTGAGGTGTGAGGGGGGAGCCACCTGCAATGATATTCCGACGCCCAAGTCAGTTCGTACAGATGGCAGTGAGAGTAACAGGATAGTGACGTACCATGGAGAGGGGTAGGGCCCTCCCCATTTATACTCTGTCAATAGGGTGAGTCCCACAGGATAAGTCTTTTTCCTGGAAGCTTCCTCGCCTAGCTGTCATGTGGCTGACTGCTAGGGTGTAGGTGTCCGGGTCGTGGTCCAGACATGTGACGCCCGCTGAGTCGATTGCTTAGGTTAGATCATCCTGTATGTTGGACCGGGCTGGAATAATTTTTAAAATAAATTATAAATTAATTTTAAAAAAGTATTTTTTAAAAAGAAATTATTTTTAAATAAATAAATTCATATCTATTTTTTATCATGCAAGATATAAATTTAATGTAATTTATAAATATTATATTCTATAATTATTTTTTAATAATGAAGAAGAGAATGAATTATTATTGTTTAAAGAGATAGAAAAATTCTCATTAATATTTTTTAAATATTTAACATAAAATTTTTTATATAAATAATTAAAAATATTTGTGTAAATACTTATGAGTGCAACACTTTAGAACTTACATGCAATATAAATAAAGTCATTTATGAAATCAAATTTGTAAGTGTTAGCCAGCTACAAGATTATTATGTAAGATGATTTACAAAATCCTATTGTTAAGCTCCTCATACTTTGTAATACTTGAAAAAAAATATCTTGACAAATTTAAATGTTATGTTCATGTTCTTTAAATAATTTTGGAATTTAGTTATTATAATGTTGCACAAAATAGACTTAGAATTAGAATTATTTGTGTTATCACAGTTAGTAAGTAATTATAAAAAAAACATATTTTTTCTCTTGAAAATATTTTTTTAAATTTATTTAGTGTCAATATCTTAGAAGGTTAGGTTATACATAATGAGTTTCATAATTCAATAATCTCTTAAATTTAGTTATTATTATTATTTTTATATTGCTTCGATGTAGGTATTATATGTTAATGATTAAATAATATTATTTATTATAATATTTTAGTATTAATAAATAAAATTATATTTTAGTATATATTTGTTATTCTTTTGTATTTTTTATTTATTATATATTTTTTAATAATATTTTATTTTTTTATTAACAAAAATATTATAAGACGATAATTTTTGAAAAATATTAAAAATATTTAAAGAGACTATTTTGAAATTTTTAAATTTTTAGGGACTAGTTTAAGATTTTAAAATTTTTTTAGAATTATTTTGTACTTTACCATAAAAATTGATTTGTCCAGAATACACACGTGAATACTTAATAACTATATTATGAATTAATGTTCTACTAATAAAAATTATATTA
>NC_029773.3:80476169-80502530 GCF_000817695.3 Arachis duranensis | reverse complement strand
CCTCCTAGAATATATACTTTTCAATTTACCATAAATCTCAATTTTCTTTGGCTAAAAAACACGCCCTATAGAAATTATAAATGATTACATGTAAATTGATTCTAAACCGATTAAAAAACATTGTCCAAAATCACGTTATTTTAACATGTAATTGATTGTTATAAATCTTATTAAAAGATACGAATGAATTACACTAACTAATCTATACCCCTTTTTAAGTCATTTATCATAAATGATTATATCATATCAAAATTTAGATAAATACTAATTTAGTATTGGAAGAATTTAAATACTAATAAAATAATATTTAAAAAATATTATTAATAAAATAATTCTTAAATAACTTTAAAATTTAACAAAAATAACTATTTATCGTTTAATTCTATTTTTATTATCAAAAAATACTGAATTAGCCAACAAATTTAATAAAATTTTTAATTTATTCTTAATTCTATTGTTACTCTCTCTCAGTTTTTCTTTTTCTACTAAATATATCTTTTTTTTCTTTTGGTTCTCAAAATCAAAAATAGAAAAAAATCTACAATCTATTACTCAGGAGTTTCTCCGTTATTACTTCAGAGCGGTGATAACACAACGAAGTTCTAGAAGACACAATAAATATATCATTAATAAGGAGTTTTTTTAAAATTCTCCTCTTCTCCTCCTTTCTCGCGAATAAAACAATCACGACAAGTAAAGGACGGTGAGCAAAGGGAGCGATGGCGGCAGAAAAGTCCTTGTCAATCTGGAATAGAAAATGAGAGAGAGGAAATAGTTTGCTCTCTCTTTCTCCTAGCCTCTGCCTCTTTTGAATTTTTTATACTCTTCCTATCTCTCTCTAGATTTGGATTTTTTTTGTTTTAGATATGTATTTTTTATTTTTTTTCTATAATAAAAGATTTAGTTTTCGTATTGTTAATGAAGAATATGAAGAATAAGATGATAATGAAATTGTGTAGTAAAAACTTAAAGTATTGGTAGAATTGGAATAGAATGAGAAGTTTGTGACTACGGTGAAATGAATTGGAGTGGTAGAAGTGAAAGAGCCTAGCAGCGGAAACGACAACAATGTCCAACACAAGAACAATATGGAAGCACTCACAACACAATATTGCAGCAACTATAACAAGCAAATATAGCAAGTAAAGCAATAACAAGAACACACCAAGATTTTAACGTGGAAAACCCCCTCAATGTGAGAGGTAAAAACCACGGGTCATCCAGACCAATGAAATAGCTCAACTATAATCAAATGAGGTACAAGATAGTCTCAAACAAAGCACAAAAATGTGCATATAACCAGCCAAAACATCAAAGTACCAAAGCTCACAAATAAGAAGCAATAAGATGAAATATACCCAAAAAAATAAAGCTGATGTCGAAGCCAATTTCTCCCACTGCAGACCTCCAATTAAAATCTCCACCGTTCAGAATGAAGAACAAGATGTGAAGAATCTACAGTTTAAATTTCAAGCCGATCCAACAGTGAACAACTGAGAAACTGGCATTTGAAATTTACTGCTTTGGGAAAAAACGGGAATTCTGTTTTCCCTCTTCTCTCTCACTTGGTGGCTATTCTCTCTCTCTCTCAAAAAACCTCAAAAAACTGAATTAGGGTTGTGACACTAGGGTGTAAGAATACACCCCCAAAATGTTGGGCTTGGACCTCACAAAGGAGAGAAAAAAACCCAACAAATCTCCCCCTTCTCGACTAGGTGGAGGCCCTCGCCATTCTGGCGATCAAACAACATGTTTCAAACTTTTCTCTTGACAATGCTTTTGTCATCATATCAGCACCATTGTCATCAGTGTGAGATTTCTCAAGTTCCAACAACTTGGAATCTAACACATCCCGTATCCAGTGATACCTAACATCAATGTGTTTAGATCTTGGATGAAAAGTAGAATTCTTGGCAAGATGAATAGCACTTTGGCTATCACACAACAACACATAATGATCTTGCTTGAAACCAAGTGCTGCAAGAAACTTCTTCATCCACAACAACTCTTTACATGCTTCAGTTGCTGCAATAAACTCTGCCTCTGTAGTAGAAAGTGCAACACACTTCTGTAACCTTGACTGCCATGAAATAGCTCCCCCTGCAAACTTGACCAAATAACCTGAAGTAGACTTTCGAGAATCAATATCTCCTGCCATGTCTGCATCAGTAAAGCCAACTAGCAAAGGTTTCTCATCACCAAAACTCAAACTCAAGTTAGTTGTACCTTTGAGATATCTCATAATCCATTTAACAACATTCCAATGTTCTTTACCTGGATTAGAGAGAAAACGACTCACTGTACCAACCGCATGAGCAATGTCTGGTCTAGTACACACCATAGCATACATCAAGCTTCCAACAGCTGAAGCATAAGGAATTTCATTCATTGCTTGTTTCTCCTCATCAGTGGTTGGACACTGCTTGGTACTCAACTTAAAATGAGAAGCAAAAGAACTAGCAACACATTTGGCATCATTCATGCCAAACCTTTGAAGCACCTTCTTTATGTACTTCTCCTGTGATAAATAAAGCTTCTTGAAATCTCTATAACGATTAATAGTCATGCCCAAAATCTGTTTGGCAGGACCCAAGTCCTTCATAGCAAAGAACCTGCTCAACTGTTTCTTCAACTCATTAATCCTCAAAGCATTCTTGCCCACAATCAAAATATCATCCACATAAAGCAAAAGAATGATAAAATCATCATCAGAAAATTTTTGCACAAATACACAATGATCTGAAGTTGTCTTACGGTAACTATGCTCCCACATAACAGATTCAAACTTCTTGTACCACTCTCTTGGAGCTTGCTTCAACCCATAAAGACTCTTCTTAAGCTTGTACACAAAATCTTCCTTTCCTTTAACAACAAAGCCCTCCGGTTGCTCCATGTAGATCTCCTTATCTAAATCACCATGAAGAAAAGCTGTCTTCACATCCATTTGCTCAATCTCTAAATCAAGAGACGCTGCTAATCCAAGCACAGCATGAATGGATGACATCCTCACAACAGGAGAAAAGATCTCCTCATAATCAACACCTTTTCTCTGGCTAAAACCTCTAACAACCAATCTAGCCTTATACCGAGACTTAGAATTGTATTCTTCATTCTTGATTCTGAATACCCATTTGTTCTTCAAAACTCGCATACCCTTCGGTAGCTTCACCAACTCATAGGTATCATTCTCAAGGAAGGACTTCATTTCTTCCTGCATAGCTTCAAGCCATTGAGCTTTGCTTTCATCTTCAACAGCCTCTCCAAAGCATTCAGGTTCTCCCCCATCAATCAACAAAACAAACTCATATGGAGAATACCTTGATGAAGGCTTCCTCTCTCTTGTAGACCTTCTGAGTGCATTTGCAGAAATTTCCAAAGCTGGTTCTTCATCTTGATCATCATCACCAACTTCATCAAGTATCGGATCAACTGTTCCATCTTCACCTGCACTTGTATCATGCTCATTATTTTGAGCTTCAACTCTACCATCTTCTACCATAGGCATAGAGGGAGTAATATCCATCTCAGAAAAATCAACACTAGGCTGAACCATTGGCTTCTCTGCATGATCAACATCCTTCAATGTTTGGTCTTCAACAAAGACAACATCTCTACTTCGAATCACCTTCTTGTTAACAGGATCATAAAACCTGTAACCAAACTCATCCATGCCATAGCCAATAAAAATACACTGCCTAGTCTTTATATCAAGTTTAGATCTCTCATCTTTAGGAATATGAACAAAAGCTTTACATCCAAAGACTCTTAAATGATCATAAGAAACATCATTACCTGACCATACCTTCTCTGGCACTTCAAATTGCAAGGGAACACATGGTGTCCGGTTCAAGACATGAACAACAGTGCTCAAAGCTTCACCCCAAAAGGATTATGCCAATCCAGATTGTGACAACAAGCACCTAACTCTTTCAACCAGTGTTCTATTCATCCTTTCAGCCAAGCCATTCAACTGAGGAGTCTTTGGAGGAGTCTTCTGATGTCTTATACCATGCTCTTTACAATAAGCATCAAATGGACCTGAGTACTCACCACCATTGACAGTGCGAATGCATTTCAACTTCTTCCCATTTTCTCTTTCAACAGAAGCTTGAAATTGCTTGAACACATTCAAAACTTGATCTTTGGTCTTCAAAGTGTAAACCCATAATTTCCTGGAATGATCATCAATAAAGGTTACAAAATAGATAGACCCTCCAAGTGTTCTTGTCTTCATTGGCCCACATACATCAGAATGCACCAAGTCAAGTATCTCCGGCTTCCTTGAAGGTGGATGGCTCTTAAAAGAGACCCTGTTTTGTTTTTCAGCAAAACAATGATTGCACTTTTGCAAAGCAACCTTACAACCAGATAAAAGATTCCTCTTAGATAACATATTCATGCCTTTCTCACTCATATGACATAATCTCTTATGCCATAAATCAGTTTCATCAACAAACTTCAGCAACATTAACAACATCTTTTACAATCTTTGCTTGAGTTAAATAAAGAGTATAGTGTCTTGTACCTCTAGCAACAACCATGGAACCCTTGGTGAGCTTCCAGCTATCATGAGAAAATGAGCTATCCAAGTCTTCATCACACAACTTACCAACAGAAAGTAAGTTCAACCGAATATCTGGAACATGCTTCACATGCTTCAAAGTCAACTTGGTACCGTTGGAGGTTTCTAAACAAACCTGTCCAACACCAGCACATTTTGCAACACCTTGATGAGCCATTTTCACATCACCAAAATCACCAGGAGTATAGGACGTAAACAAATCCCTCCTAGATGTAACATGAATAGAAGCACCACTATCAATCACCCAACTAGTGTTATTATCAACAAGGTTAACAGATTCAAACTCCTCAACAACAAGAAAATCATCATGAGTTACATTAACCTTGTCTTCCTTGCTACCATCATCTTTATTTGTGCTCTTGTCTTTACTTGCATTGGCTTTCTCCTTCTTTAGCTGCCAACAAAATCTCTTCACATGCCCCTTTTGACCACAATGATGACACTCAATATTCTTATACTTTCCTCGAGACTTGCTTCTGCTTTGATCTCTACCTTTAGGACCTCGACTTTTGTTTCTTCCCCTAGACTCAGAAACAAGAACATCTGAATGTGTAGTCGATGTACTTTGTGACTTTCTTCTCATCTCTTCATTCAAAACACTACTCTTGGAAAGATCCATAGAGATTACACCATCAGGAGCAGAATTGGACAATGACATTCTGAGAATTTCCCACGAGTCTGGTAAGGAGCCAAGAAGTAACAATCTTTGAACCTCTTCATCAAATTTGATGCCCATGGAAGATAACTGATTCATAATTCCTTGGAAATTATTCAAGTGATCTGTCATTGATGTCCCATCTGTATACTTCAAAGCCAACAACTGCTTGATCAAAAACATCTTGTTATTCCCAGTTTTTCGAGCATACAACTGTTCAAGCTTAATCCAAAGGGTTCGAGCATGTGTCTCTCCAATAATATTGTTCAACACATTATCGTCAACCCACTGCCTAATATATCCACAGACTTGTCTATGCAACAAAGTCCAATCATCATCAGACTTATCATTAGGCTTCTCTGTACTAAAAACTGGTTGATGAAAATTTTTAGATGAAAATTTTTGACATAAAGCAAATCTTCCATCTTTGACTTCCACAAATCATAATTAGGACCATTAAGAGTGATCATCCTACTAGTATTAGTATTAGCTTCCATTGTTCACAGAATCACAAGCCCAGAAAAATACCAACAAGCTCTTATACCAGTATGAAAGAGCCTCGCAGCGGAATCGACAACAATGTCCAACACAAGAACAATATGGAAGCACTCACAACACAATATGGCAGCAACTATAACAAGCAAATATAGCAAGTAAAGCAATAACAAGAACACACCAAGATTTTAACATGGAAAACCCCCTCAATGTGAGAGGTAAAAACCACGGGTCATCCAGACCAATGAAATAGCTCCACTATAATCAAATGAGGTACAAGAGAGTCTCAAACAAAGCACAAAAATGTGCATATAACCAGCCAAAATATCAAAGCACCAAAGCTCACAAATAAGAAGCAAGAAGATGAAATATACCTAAAAAAATAGAGCTGATATCGAAGCCAATTTCTCCCACTGCAGACCTCCAATTAAAATCTCCACCGTTCAGAATGAAGAACAAGATGTGAAGAATCTACAGTCCAAATTTCACGTCAATCCAACGGTGAAAGAATGAGAAACTGCCATTCCAAGATTGCTGCTTTATGTAAAAATGGAAAACCTAATTTCTCTCTTGCGAAGCCAATTTCTCCTACTTCAAATATCCAATCAACATCTCCACCGACCAGAATGAAGAAAAAGATGATAGAAACACGCAGTTTAAAATTCAAGCCGATCCAACGGTGAACAATTGAGAAACTGCCATTTGAAATTTACTGCTTTGGACAAAAACGGGAATTCTGTTTTCCCTCCTCTCTCTCACTTGGTGGCTATTCTATCTCTCTCAAAAAATCTCAAAAAACTGAATTAGGGTTGTGACACTAGGATATAAGAATACACCCCCAAAATGTTGGGATTGAACCTCACAAAGAAGAGAAAAAAACCCAACAAGAAGAGGATAAAATTATAATTTGACTAAGAGTAGATTAAAGATTTTATCAAATTTGTTGGTCCAACTCAGCATTTTCTTTTTTAAAAATGGAGTCAAAAGAAGAATAGTTATTTTTTTTTATCAAATTTTAAAATAATTTAAAAATTATTTTATCGATAATATTTTTTAGATACTATTTCATCAGCACTTAAATTTTTTGAATACTAAATTGATATTCATCTTTACAAAAATATTAATACAGAACTTAAAACATTATTTTTATTATTGGAAGTTTAGAATACATTATTTATTTTAGAATAAATTATTCTATAACACCTATGCCTTCTAAACGTTTTTTTTTTTTCAATTTCTAATGCCAAAAGTGAGTGTTAATTACGATTTAATAGTAAAAAAAAATAGAAATTCAAATCTTGAAATATACTGTGAATAACATGAAAATCTAACGATAATAATTATCTTTGTCTTGTCATTTTAGCGAAGGAATATAGATGAAAGATGCTTGGATCAAAGATTATTGCCCTTCCTATATATCTAAAACCTTAACGAACCAATACATTCAAGAAGCAGACTTGATAGCCGTCAAACTCTCTAAACAGCCACAAAACCTGTCCTAAGAGGGTTTCCAATTTCCATTCCTCTTCCCACTCCAAAGGTTAAGTAGGTAGCTAACTAAATATATTAACAAAAAAAAAAAAACAATTTTAAACTTACCAAAATGGATGCAGATACTTATTTGAGCTGTAGAAATTTCTGACTTTGCGTTAACATCTGTCACATTTATAAACGAAAAGAATAAATAAATAAGAATATACGATATGCACTTCCGTATGTGTAATTAAAATAAGAGTGCTCCTAATACTTCGAATTTGAATCCTTTCAAATTTCAATTTTATTTTAGAGAATAAAATATAATTTTTTATTTTTGAATAATTTTTTTTTTATATTTATTCTTAGTCTTACCTATAAAATCAATGATGAGAGATCACACTTTATTCTCTAAAATAAAATCCAAACTTTAAAAGATCCAAATCCTAATACTTCTGCTCAAAGTGAGTAGTGATTCAAAGTGAATAGTAGGATCACTAATAGTCAATTTAGTTAGAACTTTAGTAAAAGTTTGTTTTAAAACTGTTTTAGTAAAAATATCTGATAAAATTGTGAAAGAATAAGAAAAGAAAAGAATGTGAACTTTTATTAATTGCTGATTGATTGAATTGAATTGTAGTTTTGTAAACTATGAGGGTACAACTAAATATATATAGATCATTGTCCTATGAAAGATAAAAGCAAATAAAGATAAGATAAGAACAACTAAGGATAAGATAAAGATAAGATAATAAAGACTAAAATTGTAATTGAATTTATGTATTCTGTTGGGCATTTGTGGGCCACGAGACTTCTTCATTGTTATCATGGGCTAAGGTAGAAGAGTAGTTTAATATGCCCCCACAAGCTGGTGGATGGAAGATGTTAATAATCCACAGCTTGGATAAGTTCCAATGAAATTGTTGAGGAAGACGCGTCTTGACGTGGTGACGTGGAGGAAGATGCGTGCGGCGGAGCTTGAGCTGTCGGCGGCAAAAACATAAAAGGAGATGCTGTACTTGAGCAGCGATTTAAAAAAAAAATGCGTACGTATGACGCAATAACTTCAAATAGCTCATAGAGCGCGATAAAACAAGAAGGCGCGTGGAGCGCAATAAGAGTGCAGATGAAACTGCTAAAACATATGCAGATTAAACTGCTGAAACAAAATGCAGATATGACTGCTGAAACAGAATGCAGACGAAATTGTCGGAAGAAAGGAGGCGCAGACGGAATTGCTGGTAAAGAACTGGGGTAACCAAAACTGGGGTAGGATTTTCACTTGGATACCTTTAACAAAGATTGGTCGGATCTTTGAACTGAATTGGAAGATTGATTATTCATTGTGAGAGGAGATTAAAAAAGAAGCATAGTGATTTCTCGCTGGAAAGATGATAGCTTATGTATCCTCTTCAAGGAGGATACCAAGGCTCTGATACCATGTTAAAATTGTGAAAGAATAAGAAAAGAAAAGAATGCGAACTTTTATTAATTGTTGATTGATTGAATTGAATTGTAGTTTTGTAAACTATGAGGGTACAACTAAATATATATAGATCATTGTCCTATGAAAGATAAAAGCAAATAAAAATAAGATAAGATAATAAAGACTAAAATTGTAATTGAATTTATGTATTCTGTTGGGCTGAATTTGTGGGCCACGAGACTTCTTTATTGTTGTCATGGGCTAAGGTAGAAGAGTAGTTTAATAATATCAGTCAATTAATTTTTTAATCTCACAAATAAAAATTCAATAGTATCATTTTTAATTTTTTTTTTGTTAAAGTGTCAATTCACCTCAACATACTTTGTTCTATCATATTGTACGGTATTCTCTAAAATGTTGATTGCGCATTTGTTGTCACATTTTAATTGGTTTGATAATTGTGGTGAAAACCCAATCTCAGTCATCAATTTTCTTATCTACAATACTTCAGTTATATCTTTAACGATTTTCCTAAATTCTGCCTCTGTGCTTGAAAGTGCTACAACTTTCTGCTTCTTGCTTTTCCAAGTTGATCTTTTATTGTTTGGGTTGCCGTCTAATCTGCGTCAGTGGATGCCTCAACCTTTAAATGGCCTTTTCTTTTGAATATGATTCAATTTTCTGGAGCTCCCTTCAAATATCAAACTATCCTCATAGTGGTTTTCATATGATCTTCTTGCGGCTTATACATAAACTGACTTATTATTCTCACAACACAAGCTATGTTAGGCCGAGTATGTGATAAGTAAATTAGTTTTTCAACCAGTTGCTGGTACCTTTCCTTATCTGCTAGGGTGGCACTTTCTACTATTTTCAACTTGGGATTAACTTGCATGAGCATATCTATTGGTTTGTAATCCACCATTTCTGTTTCTTCCAGCAAAATATACTTTTTTTGGGAGATAAAGATTCCTTTGCTGGATCGTAGAACCTCTATTCCTAAGAAATATTTTAGTCTTCCTAAATCCTTCATTTCAAAGACTGTAAATAGGTTCCTTCTCAATTTTGTAATTTCTTCAGCATCACTTCTTATTATGATCTTATCATCCACATAGATTATTAGGCAAGTAATTAAATCTCTCCATTTAAAAAAAAAAAAAGATATGGTCAGAGTTGCTTTGCTTGTATCCATACCTTTTCATGGCCACTGTGAATCATCCAAACCAAGCATGTGGAGATTGTTTAACCCCAAAAAGTGTCTTATTTAACCGGCAAACTTCATGTTTTCTAAATTCCGTTGAGAAATCTGGAGGAGCATCCATATACACTTCTTCTTTCAACTCTCCATGCAAGAAAGTATTCTTCACATCAAATTGATGGAGTGGTCAATCTTCATTTGCTGCTATTGAAAACAACACTTTGTTGGTGTTAATCTTTGCAACCGGTGAAAAAGTTTCAGTGTAGTCGATACCATAGGTCTGTGTATAACCTTTGGCCACCAACCTTGCCTTGTATAGTTCAATGGTGTCATCTGCCTTGTGTTTAATGGTAAAAATATATTTACACCCGACTAGCTTTTTTCCTATCGGTAGGATACACTTCTCCCAAGTTTCATTCTTCTCTGGAGCTTTCATTTCTGTATTCATGATTTTTTCACCATTTAGTTTTTTCATTAGCTTCTCGGACAGTTTTTGAAATGTCTCCTGTCAAGAGTGTAGTGAAAAAAATCTTTACAATATTTGCTATTCCTTCTCTAGCCACCCTTATCGGGTATCGTGAGTTATAGAGAACATGTTCTAGTGAGTACTGATCAGGAGGCATACTTCTGTTTCTTCTTGGAGGAAGAATAAAAGTATTAGATTCTGGTTTTTCATGTTCCAATGCTATACTGTTATTGTTAGTGGCCTCATTAAAAATAGAGAGTAAATTACCAGATTGCCAATTACTTACCTCTTGCCTGACATTCTTAAAAGAACTTTCACTGGTTGTATATACTGAGTTGTTTCCTAGGTTGAGTAAAATATGCTTGGTGACTCCATTTACTTGCTCTGTTTGAACAGTTTTTGGACAACAAAGGTTATTTAGCCAATTTGGTGGTTCGTTATTTTTCTCCTCTTGAATGCCATGTTGGCGGCTAAAGTAAAATTCGAATTCTAAAAAATCACAATCCATGATCACATGAACACAACGAGTGATTGAATTGAAGCACCTATACCCCTAAAAAATACGCATTGATTGATTTATAAATTTTTTACCATTATCTGAGCAAAGTACTTGAATTTTTTTGTTGAATTGAGTTTGAATCATTTAGTAGAAAGTAAAGAATTTATCAGGTACTTCAGATTTGTGTTTTAAAAAATATACCCAAGTCATGCGAGAAAAATTGTCCACAAATAATACAAAATATTAAAAATTATTATGAAAAAATAAGGACTGGGCCCTACACATCAGAGTGCATTAGAGAAAAAATAGAATTAATTCTAGTGTTGGTGGAAGAAAAAGAAACTCTGTAATTTTTGCATGAATACAAGTTTCATATTTGAGGGGTTCAGTGCTACTTGTAAAAAGATTAGAAAATAAAAACTTGAGGTACCCAAATGAAGGATGTTCGAGACGTCTGTGCCATAACCAAAGTTGTCTAGTAACCGTTCCGTGAGCAAGTATGGCATGACCTTGGTATGCTACTTCATCAACGTAGTAAAGACCTTCTCGCTCAATACCATGCCCAATGATCTCCTTCGTAAGAATGTTTTGTAAAAGACAAAAGGTAGAATACATGAGTACCACACAATTTAGTTCCTTTGTTACTTGACTAACAGACAATAATTTTGATGATAGTATAGGGGTATAGAGGTAATTTTTTAATTTCAATCTTTTTGAAAAAGTAATGGAGTCTCCTCCTTTAACATCAATTAATTTTCCATTAAATGTTTCAATATGAACTTTTGAGAGTATAGTCAAGCTGTTGAAATCATGGAAGTCATGAGTCATAGTATCGGTAGCCTCACAATCAAAATTCATTCATTAATTTTTTTAATTGGATTCTAATTTTGGGTCTCTATTTCTTCCTCCTTACCTTCTAGCACAGTTTCAGCCCTTACTGCCGCTGCTGCCCTGCTATTGCAATTTGCTTCCTCTCTTCTGGTCTTACTGCCGCTGCTCTGCTGGTGACCTCTGGGATGCTCAAGCGGTGACTCCCTTGTTCTGATTTTTCGATGACTTGGAATTATTTTTTCACCAATTTGGGTAACCCACAATCCTAAAATAGTCTTTTTTGTGTGTTTTTTCATTCCACCGTGTGTGAAGAAGAGATGACTTTTATCTTCCTTGTCCCGTAGTAACGAATGCTTGAAAGCAGTTTCTAAGTGACTATGTCTCTGTACGTCTCGGTTTGCTCTATTTTTTACAACTAGTCTGATCCCAATTTCTCCTTGTGATGCATCGCCTACGCCGTCGATGGTAGGCTTCAAGATCTGAAGTCGGGCCGCCTCCCTACGAATAGTGGCATAGGCGGATTTGACCGAATGAGATGTTTCTTGCTTCAATAAATCCCTTCATTGTTTCGAATTTTTCATCAAATTCTAGTAAGGAACTGATCTTGTTTTAATCGGTTAAAAATCAGAATATCTTCAGGGCATTTAATGGGATTTGGTTGTTTTCTATCAATGGCCATCCATATGGCTTGCAATTTGTTCCAAAATCCCTCTAGGTATCATGTCCTTATTTCTGAGTGTTGGCTCGTCGATGTAGGTTGTAGATCTACATCGGATCGGTACCGCTTCCATAAGTGGTTGTCAAACCGTTCTATAGTGTCTTTGCAGTTGAAAATTAAGACACGTTGTTCATCAAGTTTGTTTCGATGTTCTGGATAATCCAAGTAAAAACTGTTTGATCTGCTTGTTCCCAATGATTATATGCTAGTTTCGTCTCTGTCGGTGCCAAAAGTACCCCTGTTAGGCGAGCCTTCTTTCCTCTTTCACCAATTATTTTTTTTATCAGAATTGCCCATAATGGATAACTATCTCCATTTAATTTCAAACCAATTGATAAATTGTCAGAATTAATTTTTGATGATTGCATTCCAAGACTATTGTGTAGCATATTTGTAATGTCAATCGTCAGAAATGATTGATTTTGGGGTGGTAATGTTGCTGATTTCTTCAGATATGGACATGTTAGATTTTGGTAGTATTGTTAAGACAGTGATAATACTTTTTTTCAGAACCTAACTCTGCTGTAATAGCATGTTATGTTGGTACAAAAGATTTAAAAAATATAAGAAGAATAATTTAAAAAAGTATCATCTTTATTTCTTTTTTTGATTACAAAATTCTTACCAATATATAGACTAAGAATACGCTAATTATAGAATAATATTCTAATAAATTACATTAATTTTTTTTTAGTTTTTTTATATTTTCTTAATTTTGTTCTTAATTATAATATTTTAATACTCTCCGGTTAAAAGTTAACTCATTCTTGAGAACCTGCAAAATTCTTAATAATGAGTTGGATTTTTATTTACAACAGGCTCGAAGTTGCATGAAGAAACAAGTAGATAAGCACCGCTGCGATAAACAATTTCAAGAAAGGGAGTGGATTTTTAACTAATTTAAACACAAGAGTTATATAAAATTTGGTTTTAATTTTAATTAACGAATTAAAAATTGATTTTTAAAATTAATTTTAGTTAATCACTTTCTAATAATATGAATATAATTTTTAAAATTATTTTATTAAATTGATTAACTAAAATGCGGTTATAATTTTTTAGCTTATTAACCACAATTTAATTATTTTATGAACATCCCTACAAAGAGCATCCAAAACTACGGAGAAAATTTTTTGGCCCCTATCGAGAGCAGCGGCGTGTGGGAAAGCTGGCGCACCGATTGGAGCTCCCTGCTGGCAGCACTATTCAGTATTCACCCAGTGTTCCATGTTTCTATGTTGGAAAAGTTTCATGAAGAGCCGCCAGCAGATACGTCCTTGCGGCTGCACCCGCGGCTTTTCAGCCTCTTCCATCTGCAATCATTGCACGCCGCACGGTGATCAAGGAGGGACAACCAGTTCAATAAGTTTATAAAGCACGGGTGTGACTGCCGCGGCGGTAGGATTGTTGGAGACGAGTCCGCCATGGACGGTGGAGCAAAATTTCTTTTCTGAACTCCAACAAAACAGCTTGAAGCAACTAGAAGTGGGGCGCGGCAAACCTTCCGGAGCTCAAAGTCAAAGCTGGGAGATTCGTGCACGTTGGCGCATGAGAACACCAAAGGCGCTGAGCTCTTGAAGTCCAAGCACAGAGGCTTTCGGCTAAATCTGGACTAATATGCAAAAAATCAATATGTATAAACTAACCCCTGAATTTTAGCTACTTTGTTTTATAACTTGATCCTTTATTTTTTTTTTGGTGACTATAACTTTATCCTTTAAGATCCTTAAAATACTTTCACTACTGAAAAAATCTCCTTGTGCAAAACAGATTACTATGCCTTTGCAAAATATAGGAGGTGGATCCCTCCAACCTAAAAGCAAAAGAAATTTCCAGAATAATAATTATGGCAGCAATCAATAATTATTAATTAATAACTGTGTCTTATTTTGGCTGTTATCTAGTCCAATACTATACTATGTAAGGTCTCAAGTCTCAACTCTCAACTTCCCTTGCCGTACGTTTTAGGCTTCCCGTTTATCACGGACCACTGACATTTTAAAATTGACCAGTTTCCAAGAGTGTATATTATATTTATATAACTTGAGAGTTTTCAATCTGATTAAAAATACTATATGCTTTGGAGTTTGGACACCTCGCTAGAGGTAACATGTTGCTTGAATTCTCTTAGATTGAGCATCACATATGATCTATGATTTAATTTAGGTGAATATTATGGTGCCTTTGAGATTGTGCCTAACTTATTAGAAAAGATAAATAGATAATATTTAATAAATTTTAAATATTTTATTTTTTATTTTAAATATTTTATTTTTTACTTTTAAAAATTAAGTTAGACAATTTAAGTATCATAGTAAAAAACATCATAGAACTCACTTTTAATTTAAATAATTTCTAGTAAAACTTTGGAAACCAGAAAGCTTGGCGAAGCAAAAGTAATACAATTTATATTTCAAATTAAGTGATTGATTGTAGGAGTCGATACATTATTATTAATAAGGAATTTTCTTTATGATTATTAATTAATGTAATAAAATACATTTCTATTGTTACGATCCAATTTTTAATCAACTTAAAAACGTCTTAAACTGGTTTATAAAGAACATTTAAATATATACACTTAAGATCCTGCATAAATTTTGTAGTGATCTATTCAGATCTTCTTCATATACTCCTCCAAACTTTATAAATAAAAAATTTACCATATATTCAAGATGTATTATCTAGTCATCATCCCTATACTTTTTAGACTGTTATTTACTTGAACGTTGAAATCTCTTGTATGTACACCCATTACATAAAAATGTTAACCCAAAGCAATGAGATCTATTGCACCTTCATGTCTCGATCATACAATAAAAGGGAATCCTATCTCACAAAAATCTTAAAATGTCGTTAAGACAGATAACTTTAAGCTTTTGTCTTTTATTCTCTGCTAGAACGAAACAGAAAACATAAAAAGAGCATTCATAGATTTTATTACAACAGATAATTATAGAACTACAAATATGTTATGTGGTCTACATAACAAAAGCTCTCTCTATTGCAAATGAAACTCCTAGCATGCTAGTTCTATATACAAAAAGTGGCCAAAACTGAATTGAATGATACATGATACATTATACAGCTAAATATGACAACATATTATACAACAGCAGCAGCATTGTCTTCAACAGACAATATGGCAAGGTAATCAAATCCGATAGTTTATCTAAACTCAGTAGAGTTTACTGGTAAAATCATGAACTCAATTTGGATACCTAAACTCATAAACTCGTTCGAGTTTGAGTTTACCAGTGAAATCGAGAGTAGTTGATACCTTGATAATAGGTATGTAGACACAATCAACAAGCCATCATCAACAAACTTCTTGAGCTCCTATCCATCTTTCCCAGGACAACAAAAATCTAGGCAAATGGATCATAACAATCACACAACTCATGATGAGTTCCAGGGAAGTTCTTCCTTCTACTTCTACTGGTTCTTCTGTAAAGTTTCACACATTCAAATCAAATCAAATCAACCCAAGTTTTGTTAGAAACTTCTTTACTGTTTCACGGCCCCATTGGATGTCGTTTTGCAAGACATTACCATCATCGTCATCATCATGTGTCGGGGGATTCGATCTGTCCTCCATCGACGGTGCTAGATGAAAATGCTGCTCATGTTCATTGTAATGGTGATGTGGCTCGTCCTTGATGGTTGCAATTATCTCTTGGGGTGCGCCGTTGTTGGATTCTTGCTCCTTACTGAACTGAACAGTTTCAGATTAAGCACATGAAAAAGAAAATAAAATCAAGGATATATTAAAACTAGTCTTAACTCTTGAAGAATTTAACAGCTGCATCAATTTGAAGAATCCATGATTCTATATTGCCTTACAGACATGATGCTTGTAGTCAATAGTTAAGAATTACTCACCAGTCACTTTGACTTTTTCGGGACACTCAAATTAACATATCTGATACATTCATAAATGATTGTATCTGATTTATGAATATTACAAGAAAGTTAAAACGACGATCAATATGATATGAGAGTATTGTATTTTAAGCATTGTTCATAACAGTTGGCTCTTTGGCACTTCATGATGGTTAAGTTTAATCAATGCTAGAAGCTAAATTGATAACACGTTTTTTGTTTTCAGTCTCTTCTCAGCATTCAGATGCCTTAGTGTTATGTATATATGAGAAACAAGTTGATGCGCTATAGATATGAATGAATTTCACTTCATTGATAAACAAAGACCACGATACAAACGAAATGGAATCAAAAGTCAAAACATAAAATAACTTGTCACTCCTAAAGAAACAAAATCGAGCAATTCCCTACAAACGGTAGGAGATAGAGAAGCATCACACTCATCAAGCCATTACCTCTGGTTTATTCTGATCCATAGGCTCAAAAGCTTCACTTGAAGTTTTCATGGTAGTCCTTTCTTGAACTTCATCATCCTTAGATTCAAAAGTTTCACTTGAAGTTTCCATTGTAATCCTTTCTTGAACGTCAACATCAGGACCTTCTTCTTCAAAAGGCAACTCTAAACCAGGTACAAGAACAGGAGCTGGTTCTAACTCGAATAATTTAGTCTCCTTAACTGTTGCCTCCTGATTCATTAGTGGTTCAGCATTTCCATTGTCCACCAGATTATGCATTATACTTATATGTCCATTTCTGGAACCATCCGCAGATTGTTCATTCAGTTGAATATTGCTTAAATTGTTCTCATAGCTTGTATTGTTGCTGGAATCCTCAAAAGAACCTATGTTTTCTGCAACAATAGCCAATGGCATGATTATATGAAGAGATTCACATCTTAGATAACCTTTCTTTAGACAATATTCCTTTCGTTTCAAATTGACTGTCGTTATGAAAAAAGTGATATATTAAAAAGATTATCTAATTCAATGCGATGTATATATATGTCCAATCATGTTATATTACATTAGCAAAAAGTGTTATACAAATACAAGCATCTAAGTGGATTATAGTGCAAAACTCACTTATATTGTCAGTGCATAAAAATTAATCTCATTTTATATGGCATCACTTTGTTCCAACTGACAGTTATTTTGAAACAAATAGAGTAATTTTATGTGTTGAAGAGGATACTCACCAGATTAGCAGTCCATACATGCCCATCAGACCAGGCCATTGGTAATCCCTCTAAAGGGTCCCAAGAACCAAGCATAGGATCTTCTCCAACTATTAGAAACTGTTCGCCAAAGAAGCAATTCTTTTGCAACTGAAATGTTACGTGTACAAACTTTGATTCATCTGCAAACAACATATTTCAATTATTGGAATCTGAATGTCAGGGAATATCCAGTGGAAAACTTAAGAGGCAAACAGAAGTAAAAGAGATCCATCAAAACTAAGAACTGACTTGTTTGTTCACTTTTTTGAGCTTGAGGCTCTACAGTTTCCAAATCTGGCTCTGATGGTTCCAATTCCACCTACAACAAATTTTTTGCAAACCAAGAAAAAGAAATCAAAGTAGCTTATATATACAAAACAAATTTTTGCAAACCAACAAATATGCCAAAATCTTATATACATCCAATTCTTTTGTAGCTTGTATAGAGCAATTACATAAGACTTTGAATAACAAATTTCTCCTTATAGTAGTAGAGGTTACAAGTTTGTTGCATAAACAAAAGAAATAAGAAAAATTTGTTAGTTTGATTCATATCTTCCGAAGTTCCACTAACAGAAAAAGTAAACTGATGGCAAGAGAGTAAAATAGGAACAGTAAGAATCTCCCCAACTTGAAGGCAATCTAGAAGAAAGTAACAAAATCACATTTTTTTCTATCATTTTCTGTCACTTTCCCAACCAAAAAGAAAGGAAAGTGCATGGATATTCCAAACAGATAAACACCCCACAAGAACTCAAACAAAGAAAACCAAGTAACATATATATTATTATACCTCAGTTTTTGGTGGCACTGAATGAATTGGGGTTACACCCTTTTTCTTAAGGAACCAAAAGCTGCAGCCCCTTTTGTCATTTCTTGATCTCAGTGAGAAGCAGAACTCAACTCTCCCAGGAACATGAGCAGCAACAACACCACCACCACCTCTCCTATGATAAATATTTGATCCAAGGCTCCCAACTATGGCCTTGGAACAAGAACTGCTTATGAGGGCTTTCATGAGTTGAAAGTGTTTGTGGTGTCTGTGAACCACACACAACAGAACCAAGTTTGATGGGTTGAGACACTGGTTTCTTATGATTCAATAATTAGGTTTTGTTGGTTAGTGAGATGAAAATGAAGAATCTATCTGATCCTTGTGGAGAGGGATTGCTCTATTATGAGGTGATGTGGGCTCCTTTTATAGAGTGGTAGAGCAGAGCCTTTCTAGGAGTTTATACTATGATGATACTAATAAATATAAATAAATACTATACTGTATAAGAAAGTTGTAGAATTAGAATAATAATATAATATGACAGCACGAGTTACTTATGATTCCGTTACTACATACCAACAGTTTGACTCGGTTTTTTATGTAAAAGTCAACCATCTAACTATAGAATTAGTGTGACAAAATTTAATTAACAAGATTAAAATTGAAAATGCAGCTGCTGTGAATATTCAAAAAGGATATAATTTGTATTTGTATTACATTATGAACGGTTGAGATCGTTGGTAAGAGTTGGAAGTTAGAATACATACAAATATACAATACAAATTCTGATCTTGGGAAATGGGAACAATCATCCTGATCCGTCTAGTGGAAAAGGGTAATACCGTAATCTCAATGTAGGGAGAACAGGCTTGGATTGCGGTTAAATGAAAGACAGCCATGAATTTTACCCTGATACTATATCGGGATTGAAAAAGTCTTTTATGGTGGAAAATCACATCCCCCCCTATACGTGAAGATATTAGTTGTCAGTCACTATTGACTATCAACTTTGTATGAACAGTATATGAGTATATAAACTTAAGCTGAATTTTATGGTATAAAAAAAAATTATATTTATAAATTTGTGTTGTCTTAATAAATAATTGATAAGTGTCCTTTAAACAAAAAGATAAGGTCTATTATTTTAAGAGTGAGATACAATTTTATAGAATTTTCTTTCTCTATTACACGTGAGAATTAGTTAGACTGATTAATTATATTTAAAATTATTAATTATTTTAATATAATAGTATTGAGTGTTGATTTTTTTTCGTATTTGAATTATTTTACAAAGAGAAATACAAAATGAAAGTTTGAGTTTATAAATTTATAAATTTATAATATTATGTCATTACAATATTTTTAAGTTATTGCAACATATGCTATAAACAACACTTAAAAAATGTTGTTTATAATAGTAAAAAATAACACTTAAAATTTATTGTAAAAAAATAAGATTATTACAACTCTTTATTAATAAGTGTTCTCTTTGATCAATTTAAAGAACATATAAAAAAACGTTGCTTTAGTGAATTAAAAAAACAACATTTATAATATTCATATACTACACTTTATAAGAGTTGCCTTTAAAGATATATAATAAACTTGTGATGGTAAGCGTTGCTTAAATATTTTTCATCATATTTTAATTCCCTCCAAATATTTTAATAGAATTTACTTTCCCTCCTAAACCAAAAACAAGAAAGGAAACACGAGCAATAATTAATTCATCACCTTCCTTACTAACATGTCAAGTACACTTAGAAACACAACTCAATTCATACCATTTTAGAATCAAAATCCTAACCGCAACCCTAGCTCAATTTCCCCAATTTCACGATATTGACTCGCGTTCTGCGTTCCTCTCTCTCGCCATCGTGGTGTTCTTCACTGCTCTGCTCACGTCGTGTTATGCTTGCATCGCATTCTGCTCTGCTCGTGTCATGTGCTTCTTCTCGCATCGTGTTCTGCTCTGCTCCGCCATGTTCGATTTTCAGCTCGTGTCATTCTGAAACACTCACTTTGCTCCGCCGTGGTGTTGTTCACATCTTTCTCTCAAATTTCTCAGGTATGACAAAAATTTCTCTCAAATTTTACTTACTAGTGGTTAATTTGGTTGAATTGTTGAAATAACAAAACTACTCCAACTACTTTGAATTTTGATTGATGTGAGATTTACTCTTTTCTCTTCGCATTCCTTGTCACTGCTTGCGATTTACTCTTCTCTATTCGATTTCCTTGTCATTGCCTGTGTTCCTCATTGCTGGCGTCGCTGTTGGCGTCTCTGTCGTGTTCGTCGCTGCTCGCCTCGCCTCGCCGTTGGGTTCGTCCCTCCTCGCGTCACTATCTATTCATTGCCTACTACTTAATTAATTCTGGTCTTGTAAAATCGCTACAATGTTTCATTGTTATGATATATTTATCTATTGCTGCTTTAATCACTGAATGATGGCAATTTTAGGGATTGGAATTTAATTATTGTTGGTGGAATCTCAATTTGGGAATTTAACAGTGGATTCATTGTTATTGTAGATGTTGGAGTTGGCTGGGAATTTCTTCAGTTCAATTGAGTTAGCGCTAAGTTTTTCGCCATGCTTCCAATTACGTTCACTTCTTTTTTTCTGCTTCTCTCTTTGCAAATTAGGTTTGCTTTCATAGCTACAATATTTGGGGAATTCTTGGAAGCTTTGTCTTGGCTACAGCTACCTCAAGTGCTTAAACATTTGATGGTTTTTGAGTGCAATAGCTATTTCAATGGTTTTATCTTGTAAAGTTGTAAACAATGGTTTGGCTGCTTGATGGATTTTGTGTGCAATAGCTATTTCAATGAAAAACTTGTTTTACTACTTTAACTTATAAAAAATAATTTAACTTCAACCTGAAGGCTGCTCAATGTGATCATTGATCAGTTTGAAATTTACATATATGCTGTTGTTTAGTATTTTGTAATCTATATATTATTTGATTAGCTGAGTAGTTGTAGGGTCAAGTCTTGTTCTGTTTCCTTTTTTAGCTAAATTGTGTCTCCCATTTAAATATAAGGTATTGGTACAAATCAGAATGTTCCGTGCCTGCATTTGTTTTTTGCTCTTCCTTAGATTGCACATGCATAGATAGATACTCCTTTAATTTAAGCCATTAGTAATTGTAATTATTTAATTTAAAACATTAATTAGTGGGCATGTGATTCATCTACTACTAAATAATATGTATGGACAGATTGGAGCGAGAAGTAAGCCATGTATGTTAATGGAAATTAATCTAAAAATGGTTCATAAAGCTAAGCTACACATTGCACATGTGCCTCCACAACTTTGATGAACTATACACAATACAGACGTGCATTGCATAACTTTGTATTTATGTTCGTTATATATCATATGTGTGTTTGTTTGAATTAAGTGTAATTAAAAAACCTGAGTACCTCATCACTGCATTGTAATCTCCCCATTTAGTTAGAGGTCAGTATTTGTTTAGATATAAAAGCACATGCATTTCTATGTTTAAATTTTCATATAGAATCAGTGTTTTTGTCTTCGCTAGTTGCTACTTAGTAATAAATTTCATTGTTTTTCATGGTATCTCCAAGTACTAGTCATTTCAATTAATTGGATGTCCTTTTGACGTTAGAATTTTACTGCATGCAGATCTATAATTTAGACAGCACAGGCTTTGCAATTCTCTTGCAGTTTCATTTAAGCTCTATGATTTGGACAGCACAGGCTTTATAGAATGCCAAGAGGTAGCTATTCTTTTTATTTGATGCTTCAGGATGTAAGTAACTTATTTTTTTATGGAGGAAGAGATGGATAGATTCAGCAAAGTTCAGGAGAGTTTCTTGGCAAGTTCTTCAACTCTCAGTATACTTAAATTCATGTTAGTGATCAAAACATAAATGTGGAGCCAATTGAATTGTTGCAATTGTGAAAAATATGATGCTTTAGTGATTTTTTATTTGAATTTTGGCAGATTGTTGATATTAGCAAAACCCTATCGTTGTTCATAGAGCTTCAAACCTTAGGTGACAGCTTCTGTGATTTAGTTTAATGGAAGTTCCAATTTACAGGAATACCAATGATTTAGAATTGGAAATGATGGGACTTACAAGGAGTAGGCCTCTTCATAATTTTTTAAATTTATTAGGAATATGCCCCATTACTTAATTGCTGCTAGTGGCTTTACTAAATTATATTATTTAAGTAAAATCACCAAAATTAATTAATTCATTCATTAATTATAAGATAATTTTGATGATAATTGTGATAGGTGCTATTAGATTGATTCTTTGGACACTTTGGCTATACTCGGTGACCATGACCGCTTTGCCGCTTCCGTTGAATGGATTGGTAAAAATATTCGCTTTGATATTGTGAGTGAATGGCTAAGCAGCTGAATTTTAAGTTTCTGTACTCAATTTGGAGTTAAGGATGAATTTAATTACTTTTTGGTCTGTTACAGAACAAAACTGTTTCTTTGTTTGAGACGACAATCAGAGTTCTTGGAGGATTGCTTTCGGCTCATCTTATAGCCAATGATTACGCTACGGTATCTGTTATATACATTATTATATACCTGCATTTTTGTATTTTGATAATAGTCTAGTGATTCTAACATTTGAGCACAGGTGAAAATGAAGTTATCCATTAATCATTATGTTTCAATTGGACATAGTTGAAAAACTGTTGATTCAAATGTGTTGGTTTACAGGGATGTGATGATTGGTGCCGTTCCAAGCTATGAGGAGCCGTATATTCAAGTTCCAAGGGTCTTAAGTATGGACTAAAAACTTTGTAAAGGTACTTGATTTGATACAAGGAAACAAGACTATGGTTTTGTACTCTGCATTTCTTGGTTCTTTTTATTGGAAAATGATCTAGCTCTTAATCTATATGACATTCATTTTTGTCATCATGAGTTTGTGTCCTGCCATTTGTCTCGTTCTTATAAAATAATCATCTGTGTCCTTCATTCACAGCTGGTGATCACCACTTTAGTTCCCAGAAGGCAAGAGTTATAGCAATTGATGCTAAAACTACCCAAGACACTAAACTAGGTTTTTTTTGGAGCATTTGATTGTTTTCGATAAGTTGAAGGTTTTGTTTTCAATTTTCTAATCTCCAAAAAGAAAGAAACATTCTAGATATGTCCTATGTGCCAATATATACTACTGACTATGAATATGAATAGTTGATACTACGTCCAATGCATTAATCCATGCCTCGGCTCAGGGAATCTTAATAGGGACCTTAGCAAACCATTTATTGATAAGTGAGTATTTGATCCAGCCCGTATATATACATTTTTATATGTTATGTATTATTGTGAATAGTTTAGAATTATTTTTCTATTTAATTATGTTTTTGAGGTACTGAATTATATTTGAAATTTATTGATTAGTTCAATTTAATTTATTTATACGCATGAGTGTCAATTTGTCATGCTTTTGATTGTTTCTTAATGTTCTTCAAATTTATGTGCAGTTCATTGAATGTGAAGCAGAGGCTGAAATAAACTCATAGTGAAGTTGACTCGGTGAAAGACCTGAAAGAATCAATCCTTCTTCAGATATATAAAAAGGATAATTTTGACATAATAGATGGTGAAAAGTAGATATGTGTGAACTTCTCAGTATGTTAACTATATTTTAGAAATTAAATTTAAATAATGAATACATCTAATATTTAGTACAAAAACAGTCGAGCAGCTTGCCTGTGTTTTTTCTGCTCATCTGAGTTGTTCATTTCTGTGTTTTTCAATATTGATATAAGATTGTTGCTTTATTCGTACAAAGTGACACCATGCTTTGGTTAAATAACCAGGATGAAGAACATGAAAACAAAGGAAAAGATGAGAGCCCAGGATGAAGAACATGAAAACAAAGGAAAAGGATGAGAGCTGTGAAGCTGTTAAAAGCGGTGCATCTGAAAGGGAAGATGCAACTGACGAGGTAATGGTTAGCTTCTGGTTCTTTTTTCTTCTGCAAAAAAACCTTGAATATACCGAGTTATTATGAAGTTTAAATTTGTAATATATCTCTTTGTTAGTTAGCTCCATATTTATATAGAAGTTAGTTTAGTCAGTGGCAAAAATAGAAGATTGAGATCTCTCTTTGCATATAGCAGAATCTTGAAGCTTCTTTTCTGTTTTCTATTCTCTCCTCACACATCAACTCTGTTTTAATTTAGTAATTTATGTATTTGATATTTAGTGATTTTGTGTCTTGCATGAATCAAATCTGAGGCAAGCTATTTATTACTTTTATATCTATGTATTTAATATCATAAAAAAATTCTATTATTATAATTTTTTAGTTTTAATAATAAGTTACTTATTTTTTTGTTGTGTATTATTTGCAGATTTAGCATATGGGACAAGTCAAGCATGGATATAAAATATGTAAGTAGATTGACATCTTTTTTACAAATATTAATTACTATTTTGTTATGTATTGTTAGATAAGAATTTTATTATTTTGTCGAGAATTATTGATGAACACGTATTTGAAATACTAATTGAACCTTTTAATATCTATTTTAATTTTTACTTTATTATTAGTTATTTTGTCTCTTTTATAAATTTTTTCTGTTGTACACAAATTTATTTATTAATTAAAATCATTACATATGTATGAACAAAAAATTTTATTGTAAATTTTATTTTTTTGTATTTTTATTACAAAAGTAACTTTTATTTTTGCTCAAAAGGCAACTCTTCTATTAGTTGCACATTTTGAATATTAGACAACACTTATATGGTTGCATATCCAAAAGAAAAAGCAACACTTGTATAGGTTGCATATCCCAAAAAAAAGGCAACACTTGTAAAGATTGCATATTCAAAACTAATAGGCAACACTTCAAAGGATTGCAAATTCAAACTTATAAGCAACACGTAAAAGGGTTGTATTTTATTGCAAATAAGCAACACTTTTTAGTAGTGGACAAAATATAAGAGAAAATATAACACTGCAAAGTGTTGTCTCAAACACACATTTGAAGTGTTGTTTTTCAACCAAAAGCAACACTTACTAAGTGTTGCCCTCAAAAGCAACGCTTTTGAAGCAAAAAAGTGTTGCCTTGATCTAAGGCAACGGTCGCATATGCAACGCCGCCCAAAAACGCTGCCTTAGGTCCAAAAGTGTTGTCATAGATAAAAAGCAACCTTTTATCAGCTTTTAGACAACACTTTTTAAATGTTGTCTCAACTTAAAAATGTTGTAGTGTGTATACTATTCACTAATTTAATACGTAACATTCATTATTATTACATTAGAAAATAAAAATGAATCTTCTTCATTCTATTAGTTGATATTATTAATTGTTAATTGTATTTTTATTTCATAATATATTTTTTAAATTTTTTTAATTTTATTTAAAATTGCATAATAAAAAATTACATTTTATCGTATTTATTTAAAAAATAAAAAATTTATTTTTCAAATATAATTATTATTCTTACTAGTGATCCTTTTATGATCATTAACTCCCATATATATATATATTATTTAGGATGGATTGATTTTATTAATTATTCTCTTAAAAAAGAATAATTTTTATTATCTTGAATTTTATAAATTTAGAGAAAAAAAGTTTAAAATTAATTNGTTGTACTAAAATTTAATTGATAAATAAAAAATTAATTTTTAAATTTTAAGATATTATTTTGTTCTTATATATATTTTTTAAGTAAAAATAAAATTAAAATTAACTCGTATAAATATATACTAATGGATATATGTTTCAATAAATTAAAACTGTGTGATAAAAATCATAAAATAAAAAAATATATTTTAAGATTTATGGAACAATAACCAAAAAACCTGACTTCAACCCAAAATTTTTTTTTGCGTGCAAAAACCAAATAATTCTAACATATTATAATTAATCATGATAAATATAATTATTTAAGCTAAGCATTAAAACTCTCACGTAAAAGAGAGAAGGCCTTTGTAACTCACTTTAAAGTTGCATTTCACCTGCAAAAAAATTCTAACACATTATAATTAATCATGATAAATATAATTATTTAAGCTAAGCATTAAAATTCTCACGTAAAAAAGAGAAAAGGCATTTGTACCTCACTTTTAAAGTTACATTTCACCTGCAAAACATCAGACCTTGTCTTCTTTTTTAAAGGATACATGGG
>NC_029773.3:80434403-80476157 GCF_000817695.3 Arachis duranensis | reverse complement strand
TGGGCTTATTTTTTTTTTTTTGTTATGGAAGAGGTGAAGGTGTTGTGTTGGATTATGGATAATATAGGTGCTAGACCAATTTGTAGGATAGTTTTTTTCTCAGATTTGGTGTTAAGAAATTGGACCCTTCGAGTTCATTGTTTTTAAATTTTTGTAAGCAAATCGGAGGGTCCGTTTTACATTGAGGGAGGATCTGAAATTCATATAAAGTAAATTGGACCCTACGAATTCTCCATGATCAAAATTTTTTTAATTACGATTTACATGAAATCGGATGATCCGTTTTCCCCATTAATATGTTTTTTGAATTAGGTTCTACAAATCGCTGGGTCCGAGTTGTGCATGAGGACCAATTTTTTAATTTGCCGTAAATGAAATCGGACGGTCCGTTTTCATTATTATATAGTTTTTTTTAATTAGGTTAAACAACTCGGTTGGTCCGAGTTGTGTGTGTATATTTAAGTGAGTGAGAGGAATGGATGATAGAGTCCTTTTGAAAGTGTATTATTTTGGTCAGATTTTGTTGAAGACGCCTGAAGGAGTAAAATTTGTTTGTGAAGATCTGTTAGATATTGTTATTCCCTTTACAATTTCATTTGAAGAGCTTAAAGGCGTGATTTGTGAGAAGATAGATTCGGAGATGTCAAGAAAAATATCATATATTTTATACAGATATCCTGTACCAGTATTTGGTGGATTCGTTCAATTTCAGACCAAATATATAACAGACAAAACGAGCATGCAAGAGATATTTTCAATGTATATTGAAAGTTGTGCTAAAATCTTGTTCATCGAGTTGTACATTGAATTCGAACAATCTGAGACCGACCGAAATATTTTACGGGAAGACTACAATAGTGACAGTGAAAAAGAGTTCGAAAGCAATTACGAAGTTATTGGTCCAGACGGAGATGAAGATCAAGGTGACGGCACTATGGCTCCGAATATAACAGACGTGGCAAATGCACTCGCGAACGAGGTGCCATTTGAGGAGCCATCTTTCATGCGAGTTTTGGATTTGGAAGCCATACATGCTCCGGAGTTTTTGGGCTATATGAGTGCACGTACTCAATCTATTATTTATAAAAGAGTTTATTTAGTCAAGTTTAAGATAAAAATATTTTGAAATAATTAGTATTTAGGAACCAGTATTTATTTAGTTATTTAGTTAATTAGGATTTATTAATAAGTATTTATTATAGTATTTATGAGGTTATTTAGGATTTATTTAGTTAATTTGTATTTATTTAGTAATTTAGTTAATTAGGGTTTATTAATGAGTATTTGTCATAGTATTTATTTTTAGTTATTTAGGCGATTAATATTTATTTTTAGTTATTTAGTTAATTTGTATTTATTTAGTTATTTAGTTAATCAAGGTTTATTAACGAGTGTTTATTATAGTATTTATGAAGTTATTTAGAAGATTAGTATTTATTTTTAGTTATTTAGTTAATTTGTATTAATTAACAGAATGTATTAATGTGTTTGTGTTTTTATTTTGTTGAGATTGAGATAATAACGTAATCTAAAGCTTATTAATATCATTATTGATGTTGTGAGTACTGATTTACTTCTCATTTTGGTCAGTAAACAATCGTGTATTAAATACTTATGGTATGGCTGCTGTCCTAGCAGAAGTTCCTATTGTCGCAGATGGTGAATTTGCCGTGGGGATGGAATTCAGTTATAGGAAAGCTGTTATTAAGGCGATGCGAAGAAGTGTAGACTACCGTGTGTATGAGTCGGAGCCGTTGACATTTTATGCGAAGTGTACACAGTACGGGTCAAGGTGTGATTGGCTTATCAGAGTTAGCATGATCAGCAGAAAGTACTGTTGGGTTATTAGGAGGTACAACGGCTGTCACACTTGTACTAGAGCAACCATTTCTCAGGATCATTCAAAGCTGGATTCAAATATAATTGCAGAAGCCATAAAGCCGTTGGTTGAGGCTGACCCCTCGTTAAAGGTAAAATCAGTTATTACAAAAGTGCAGTTGAAGTTCAACTACACCGTTAGTTATCGGAAAGCTTGGTTGGCTAAGAAAAAGTCAGTTGAGAAAATATTTGGAGGTTGGGAAGCATCGTACGAAGCGTTGCCCAGATGGTTCGAGGCCATGTGTCATAAGGAACCATCAGCTATTATACACTTTGAGACTATGTCTGCATATCAAGGAGATGACTTGGTAAGTGATATCTGGGTATTGCATCGAGTTTTCTGGAGCTATTACCCCTGCATTAGAGCATTCAGACATTATAAGCCAGTTGTCCAGGTGGACGGGACTCACTTGTACGGAAAGTATAAGGGTTGCTTGTTAGTGGCTGTTTCCTAGAATGGTAACAACAACATCATCCCGATTGCATTTGCTATTGTTGAGGGAGAGACTTCTGATGCGTGGCACTTTTTTCTTAGTAACATGCGTCAACATGTTGTGACTCGGGATGGTGTAGGACTTTTATCAGACCGACATGAGTCCATAAATGCAGCTGTGGAACGCAGTAACAGAGCTTGGTCACCTCCTAGAGCTTTCCACATGTTTTACATCAGGCATATAAAGTCGAACTTTTTGAGAAAATTCAAGGCACCGTACCTGCAAAAGCTTGTCGTCAATATAGGTAACATTAAGTACTTCAAAGTTTGTTATTAACATAGCTGCGAACAATCTAAACATCGTGAAACATATTTTTTGTTTCGTATCTTATATTGTGCAGGATATTCGATGACGGTTCGCGAGTATGAAGTGCGTTACCAGCGTTTACAAGAGCAGGGCGAGGCGTACACTAACTGGCTAAACCGTATTCCCCGTGAACAGTATGCGTTGGCATTCGACGGTGGTTACCAATGGGGTCACATCACGACTAATCTAGTGGAATGCATAAACTGAAAAGAGCCGAGGCGGAGGCTCGGATCAATGCTGGCCATGTTTTTTCTGAGCATGTGACCTCCAAAATTCATGGGAATCAACTTGCATTAGGAAACATTTAGGTTAATTGCTTCGACAGGCAGAATGAGGTCTTTGAAGTGCGTGAGATGTCAAGTGGAGTAGAGTATGCTGTTGACATCAGTCGTCAACGATGTGACTGTAGTGAGTTCCAAGTGGATCGGATTCCTTGTCGGCATGTGTTTGCATGTTGTGCAAATCAATGACTAGATTGGCAGGTGTATGTGCATGACGTTTATAAGATGGACCAAGTTAGACGCGTTTATCGGGCTAGGTTTAGGCCACTCGGGAATCCTACTACGTGGCCTTCTTAAAATGGTCCTCGATTCGTACTGAATCCGTACCTGAGATGCATTTCCAAAGGTCGTCCCAGGATGATGCGCTTCTTGAATGAGATGGACACACGGATGTTTCATCGTCTGAGGCGATGTAGGTAATGTGGGGCTGAGGGACACAGTCGTAGTAGATGCCGTCAGGGAGGTGGTCCAGGTACTGACCATAATGCGCAGTAGATTTTTATGATATTTGAAACAATGTAACTTATGTCAATGTACTTTATGATAATTGAAACAATGTAACTGATGCCAATGAACTTTATGATAATTGAATCATTGTAACCTATGTCAACGTACTTTATGATAATTGAATCATTGTAACCTATGTCACATGCAAAGTCATCATACATATAATAGTTAATGAAATTTAAGAAATTCAACTGAAACATACAATACATAGTTAGTACTTAGGAAAGTTTAGTCATACATAAATAGTTAAAGTATACTTGACGAAAGATAGCTAATACATAGAGAAAACTAACTACACCACAACTACTTCCTCGCTGTCTACTTTCCAAAGTTCACAAGGTTCTTGCATTTCTTCGCAGCCTTTTTGAACATAGACGGAGTGTATCAACTCGCGCTACGACGCGGT
This sequence comes from Arachis duranensis, assembly GCF_000817695.3. Classification (NCBI taxonomy): domain Eukaryota; kingdom Viridiplantae; phylum Streptophyta; class Magnoliopsida; order Fabales; family Fabaceae; genus Arachis; species Arachis duranensis. Next base: position 80,472,285 of record NC_029773.3, on the reverse strand, counting down.
GGATCAATAATGAGATTGTAGCCTTTGCCTGTCTCATCTGGAGTACAGGTGTCACCTGTATATAATGCAATCAAACCAAGCAAGTATATAGTATAATCAATCTTAACCAACATACCAATATCATCAACTGACCAAACAAGTATATAATTTAATCAATCCTACTCAACAAACCATACAATACTATGATAACATCAATTGACTGAAAAAGTAAAGCAATATTGTACCTGCATCATTATGGGATTCTTCATCCTGGTCCATGTCCTCATATTCTTCCTCCTCCATGTCCTCGTCCTCATCCTCCCCGTCTTCCTCGTCATCTGGCTCATCCACTAAGTACTCATCAGTCTCATGCTCAAATGTCTTAGCATTTTCTTCAATCAGAGTCATCGAAACACGGTGAGAGTTTTGACTATTAAGAATTCCTCGACCACTGTCATACTAGAATCACCAGATACAAACCCTCCAGAAGCACCCCGAGTAGGTGAGAAATGGATACCTCACCTCAAACAAATGCCTACCCGCCATGAAGTTTTCCTGATGGCTATGTTGTGCTTGGCCGGCATTTGAAGCCATGAATCTAAGCAACTGGATAAAAGAACCTCCGTCTCCTAAGTCAAAATGTGGCTGATGTATCAGGAACGACATAGTAAACTGTGTCTGAGGTACATATTGGCTTGTGGAGTGAGGTTGTTCTTCTGGCAGTGGGGGTGGAGGTGGAGGTGGAGTTGGAGGCGGCGGTGACTATGGCTCCTGCTCTTCATTTTCATTATCCATAATTTGGTCACCCTCAACATTCTCTTAGACCACAAGATCCGACAAGTTCAAGTGATCGCCATACTTTGAACGGTACCAGTACATGTAAGTATCTAATAGCTGCTGTGGAGCCATGGGAAGTTCAGTAAGAACGTGATTATACCTGTTTGTCCACTGCATCACCCAAAATGAATGAGTCGTGGCTGTGGCCCAGTTCAGATTCTTAGGACCAGTCAAGACTTCTCCGTGTGCTTGGTCTAGATTTCGTTCCTGATGAGGAACTCCCTGAACGAAACCGAACTGTCGTCTAAACCTGTCGGTAGCATGCCATTTAATACATTCAAAAGATACCAACGGCACCGTTGCACTCCAAATCACCGAGTGCATGTAGATGTCTGCAGGAATTATGTCCGGATCAACACGATCAATAGAATATGCAACCCACAAAACTGGTAACAATAAAGCAAACAAATAATTAAAATCCAAATAACTATATCACTAGACTTGAACCAAATACAACGTTAATGCAAACACACCTAGCCTTCTTGAAGATCATCCAAGGCCTTCCTAAAATGAGCAAGCTTAAGATATCTATAGACTTGGTCTCCACGCTCCCAGTTACGCCACCTAATATAACGCATCTCATTAACACAATTGGATTCTAAATATGAAGATACCAGGTAAATATAAGATAATGTTTCCTATTTACAAGCGGAAAACTGTGGGGTTCCCTAGGAACCAGTGCTAGATATAGTAGGCAAATCCATGCTCAACACAGTAGAAGTGTTAGTGGATCATCGGTTTCCTTACAGTTAAAACGTGATGCCCTGCATAAACTCCTGTACAGGTGTGTTAGGCATGCTGATCCCCAACTGTATTGTCCAATACTAGCAAAATCACTGAGCAGAGGCAGAAACTTCTAGTGGACAAATGCCCCAGACTTGTCTCCAAACAAGATCGTACCGATCAACAACATGATGTGGCACTTAACATACACCTATATACTGTTTTCATCAGTCAACTGTAACCATTCTTTTAAATCCCGTAGCCATGTCAGTTTTATGTCGCTTCCTCGACAATCCGACTTTCTCGGTGCAACTCTAAATCGGTGCAGACACTCTGCCTCTAAAGCTTCAAAACTATTCAAAGTCATCCCTGTCACTGGAAGACCGTCGGTCGGAAGACCAAAGATCATAGCCACGTCTTCCAATGTCACGGCATATTCACCAACCGAAAGGTGAAAGGTATGTGTGTCCGGGTGCCACCTTTCCACTAAAGTATTTACCAGTGCTTTCTGACATTGAACTACTCCAATCTGGGCGATATGGTAAAACCCAGTTGATCGTAAATGCTCCTCCACTCTCTCATTGTACCGATCCGGAGGGACAGGGTGATCACATGTCAACATCCGTAAACTCTACAAAAGCATAGCAAAATCTCGATTCAAATTACACAACTATCATATATAATTTTAAAAAATCTAATTAAAACATATAATTATATTGAATCCGATTTACTAAGTAATAACATTTTCATCTCTAATTTTAATTAATATTCATAGAGCTTATATCTAACTTACTGCATATAATAGTCACTAATACATACTTTCACTTTCTATCTAACTAATAATGTTCCACTGTAATAATAATAAAACCTCAACTAAAATAACATATTTCTGTCCATTAAAAAGTTAACAATAAACAAGTAATTACTACCAAAAATGCAAATACATTATACTTTACAGATCCTAATTACTATTTGAAATTATCAACATTGTTCCAAAAAAATATACACCGAAAGTATCCTAAAATTATAATTTTTAGAATTAATTATAACAGTTAACTAATTAATTGTTATTTCTAAAATTATTACAAAAAATTATAAACAAGTCACTTTTAATACTAATTTATTATATTGGAAAAAATTCCAGACAGGAATTACTTACATTTAAACACACATGTTTCCAACTATTATTTAAACATATAACCATAAATTCTTAAAATTAATTATAACAGTTAACTACTTAACTCTACTTTCAAATATTATTAAAAAATTTATAAACAAGTCATTTTTAATACTGGCACCCCACCCACACAGTTCCAGCGTAATTCTCTGTTCATTATACCGGAGAGCGAAATTTGCATCGACGCATACGCGTGGGTCACGCGTACGCATCACATCCCCTTTTTTTTAAAGCTGATTAAAAATCTAAAAAGCTACCAAAATAAATCCAAACATTATTAAATGAGCTAGATCACAACCTAAACTAAATAAACTTAATTGAAAATGAAAATTTAACTTATTACCAATAAAAATAAAAGGAAAAATAGAAAGAATTTACCATGGTAGGGTGTCTCCCACCTAGCACTTTTAGTTGAAGTCCTTAAGTTGGACATTTGGTGACTTCCTTGTCATGGTGGCTTGTGCTTGAACTCATCTTAAAACTTCCACCAACGCTTGGACTTCCAATAAGCTTCAACATGTCCAAGTAAAATCACCACGCCTTAATGAAGTTCTTCACAAGCTTTGAGCTCCCAAAGTTGATCCTCTTGTATGCCGAGATCCCAAATCTTGTTTCTACACCCGTTGTTAAGTTGATCATCATTGTTCCAACCGGGTGACAAGTAATCTGAATTCTCACTGAGACATGCCAACAACTTTCTAGACCCAATCAATTGAGAACTATACCAACCATTACACTTACACCTTGAACATTTAATCATAACGAACCTAGAATTGTGTTGCCAACCGCTAACCATCTCCCTTTTACTCTTAAAACCACAAAGAACTTGAAGTTGCTCATCCGTTTCTAACAAAGCATATTCAAGTGGGAAAGTAAAGTTTAAGGATATGAATTTTACCCACTTGAATGTTGTGTTAGATGGCAATGACTTGGGGAGGGGTATTTCCAATGATTTTGCAAGCTCCACTCCCTTGTGTTCTTCTTTGATGACTTCCACCTCTTGACACGCTTCTTCAACTTCAATTTCAAACTTCTTGGATGGAGGTTCTATGTCTTGAGATTCCCATGGAGGTTCCACATCTCCTAAGTCTTCAACCACTTCTTCCTCTTCAACAATTATAGCTTCCTCCAGTTGTTCCAATACAAAATCCAATTCCTCCTTGATGACTTCCACCTCTTGACAACTTTCTTCAATTCCCACTTTCTTGTTAACTTCTTCCAACTCTTGCTCAATGATTAAGTCATGTGTTGGAGGGTGTGTACATTCCTCCTCAACATTGGTTTCACATCTGATGGAAGAAGTTTCAACAAGATCTTTAATGTCACTTAGTGTAGAGTTGTCTTCAATGATGGAACTTCCCTCTTGTTCAACCTCCCTTAATTCTTCAACTATTCCTTCATCTTCAAGGGTCTCTACCTCCTCCACCTTTTGGGCCTCCTCTTGCTTCTCTTGAAGTATGGATGCGTGAATCTGATCCATTAAGTCCCTAAGACGATCCCTTCTCTCTTGTTCCATGTCAATAGCATAATTGGGATCATGTTACTCTTGGATTGATGGATATGGATATTCTTTCATGGAGGGTGGTGGTGGGATGGAGAGATCAGTCTGTGCTTGAAAAGGAAATGCACTAGAGCTTGAGGGTGGATCCATATAGGATATAAGAGCTTGGAGAGTAGAGGTGAAACTAGTGAGAGTAGAGGTAAGTGTGGTTTGAAGCTCTCTTTGCCCTTGGTGAATAGTACTAAAGGTATCATCTATGGGAGCTTGAGGTGGATAGGAGGGTTCATTTGTTGGGAGAAATGACTCATAATACGAAGGTGGTTCTTCTTGATAAGGATATAGAGATGGTGCATATTGAGGTGATAGTTCATGGGAGTAATTGTGTTGGAATTAGGGTGGTTCTATGTATGGTTTGTCTGGTTCATATGACGGTTGGTATAGTGGATAAAGGTTAGGGTCATAAGGAGGTGAATGGTGGAAAAGGGCTTGTGAGTATAGTGGTTCAAAACTATATTTAGGAGGGGGTTCATAGGCATATGGTGAGGCTTGTTGATAACTACAAGGGGGTCCACCATAGCTATTGGGTTGATATGCATCTTGGAATGACTCTTGCTCATAGTACGTTGGCGAAGGTTGTTGCCAAGAGGGTTGATCAAATCCTTGTGGCTCCTCCCACCTTTGATTGTCCCATCCTTGATGCGTGTTCTCATTGTAGCTTCCATTCCCTACAACATAATTTGAACTCATGGCCAAAGGGGTGAGAATTCATAGTAACAAGAGAAAATAAAAACAAAAACTAATAAGAAATAATAAAAATAAACTCCTAAAACTAGAAACAACTAACAAAGAAACAAAAAGCAAACATATTCATAATAACCAATAATAAGGCACAAATTTGCAATTTCCCGGCAACGGCGCCAGAAATTGATGGAGGTAAAATCGTCGGTAAATATTTTCACAAAAAATATCGTGTTGCAAGTATAGTTCTAAACCGACAATTAAATCTCAATCAATGTTTAAATCGTTTGTCACGAATACAAACCCATTAAAATTAACCGAAGTATTTGAACCTCGGGTCATCTTTCAAGGAATTGCAGGGAAGTGTAGTTTATTATTGGTTATGAGATTGTATCTTTCTGGGTTTTGAGTTTAATAAGCAAGGAATGTAAATAACAACAAAATAAACTAATAGCTAAGAAAAGTCCTAGCAAGGATTGATAATTAGAATTCCTATCCTCGTTATCATCCTAAATTGTGATGGTAATTGCCTTTTGCTTTCACTTAGTTAACCTCTAACAATGAAGGAAAGTCAAGTGAGCAAAATCAACTTAAGTTCACAAGTTCAAATCAAGGACTAGATTTAGTAAAGTCTAAGCCAACTAGCAATTTTCAATTACCAATCAACAAAAGAGTTTTGAAAACTCAAGAGTCTCTAATTGATCAATCCAAGTTAAGAACGTAAAAATATAATTTAAAATCTAACCAAGCATTTTATCAAACACTTGGAGGACATAAAATAAAAACATAGAAGACTAACAAGATATAGAAAAATCTAAGACTAACCAAAGCAAAGAAATAATAATAACCAAAGAATTGAATAGTAAGAAACATCAAACATAAATTGCATTGATGAAAATTGAGAGTAACACATGAACTCAAACTAAATTAGCAAAAGAAAGGAATCAATAAGAGAAGTAGATAAGCTAAAGTGATAGAACAAATAAAAGTAGAAGAAACCTAAATTAAACCGAGGTAGAAATCTGAAATTAAGAAGAAATAAAACTAAAAACCCTAAAACCTAGAGAGAGGAGAGAGCCTCTCTCTCTAGAAAACTACATCTAAACCTAACTAATGTGTAAAGTGAATAGTGAATGATTGATTCCCATTATGCTCCACTATGCAGCCTCTGATATTCATTTTCGGGCTTGAAATTGGGCAAAAAATAGCACAAAAATCACTCCCAGCAATTTCTAAACGTGTAGCACGTGACGCTCTGTCATGCGTACGTGTCGCCCACGTGTACGCGTCTATGAACAAAAACTTGGTCACACGTATGCGTCGTCCCACGCGTACGCGTCGCTTGTCTCCTGTGCCAGTCACGCGTACGCATCATGCCAGCATCTCAAAACTTCAATTTCTTGTGTTCGTTCCACTTTTGCATGCTTCTTTTCCATCCTCTAAGTCATTCCTACCCTAGAAAACCTGAAATCACGTAACGCACATATCATGGCATCGAAGATAATAGAAGAGGATTAAAAATTACTAAATTTAAGGCCAAAGAAGCATGTTTTCAATCATAGCTTAAAATTAGGAAGGAAAATGTAAAACATGAAATTTCTATGAAAAAGTGTGAGAATAAGTGACAAAATCCACTCAATTCAGTACAAGATAAACTATAAAATAGTTGCTCATCAGTGTTGCACAGTCCAATAAAAAAACATCGATGTGGACAGTGTGGCATGGAGGGCCATAATCGAACAACTTGTATGTTCGTCGAGGCATTGTACAATTAGAAGACCGTGGAATTAACACATTGGATAATGACTTAGATGATCACGTGAACATTGAAGATGATTCACTAGTAAGTAACACATTTGATAATTGACACATTTTTTTATTTTAACAAAGATGAGCTCATCATTAAAAAAAATTAAGAAAAAATGAAGTAAATAACATTAATGATTTTGAGGTTTAATCAGAATTATAAGTAAGTTCTTTTTAGGATAACGAAAAAGTGATACACAATGAGAGAAATAAAAAATACATAATTAAAAAATTTGTCTATCTTATTAAGTCTAAAAAGAAAACATGAATAATTGTTCCCAATTTCAGTAAATATGCTATTGGTGTATCATAAGTCACCATAATTGAAATCTCTCATTAACATCTACTTGTATCTTATTCCAATCTCTGGTGACGAAATCCAATGCTAAATACATCCTACTCCTTTTCTCATGCAACTGTAATTTATTTTACTAAGCGCTAACATATGTATTAGTGTAATTAAAGAGCAAAATTGTCTATGTTGAAAGTTACATTTGGGGAGACTACAGGAGTGAATTCCTGTTGCACATAGTGGATCTAGGAGGGAAAAGAGGAAGAGGAGATTATACAACTAATGTTGTTTAGTTATATGAATGCAGATGCAGAGACAAGGAAGTAAATATGAAGTTAGATGTGGCGGTAGTCCGCAGACATATGCATATGCAGAAAGCTTAAAATGAAAAACACGAAATTGAAGAACTGGATAAAACTTTATTGGATTAGATTGAAAAGAAGAAGGGGGAAGAAGAAGAGCTGGAGAGCTTACAAGGGAACTCCAACGCAACCTAGACAAGCACCTCTCTTACGAGATATAAAACAGGATGAATCAGGAAGAGTAGAGATTTTCTTTGACAGACGAAACTCCTTTTCTTCCAGATCTGAAGCAGGAACATCTAATGATTTTGCTTCAGCAAGAAAATCTTTTTCTGTGACTTCACAATCTCAGTTTTCAACTAAAATTCCTAGATCTGCAAATTCTGGAATTAATATTTTAGGCGTACAAAATAATTCAAACATTTCTCAACCATTTTATCAAACTGATGATGATGTCGATTTACAATCTATTCAATCTCCAACATATTCTTCTATGAATGACGATGCACATGGGTAGCACAGAATTTGTTATAAATAAAGAAGCCTTAAGTAAAAATCTTTACTCTAAGGAATATGATCTCCATAGAGAATGGTATTTACGTACATATACAACTTTCCAAATCTCATCATTTAAAGAAAAATACTACAATTTTCTCAATGATGTCAGAATGCATATTCCTTTCTTTGAATGGTTTCATGCTTATTCCATAAAAAATAATATCGATTATCCTTTTAAAAATAAAAACTTTCGCCATCACCAAATGTTATTTCAACCTGGAAAGTTAAAGACGGAAATTTAATCAGATCTGAGTTTCCTCCAAAAAGATCTTTTGTTATTTCAAATACGGAAGGACATAACCTAGTTATGGCCTCTCCATTTAAAACAAAAAATATAGATGAAGCTGTCGCCCCAAAAGATATTAAAAATCTCATTGAGTAATCAAATTACACCAATAGGTTTTTACAATATTTGGGTGACAACCTTTTATCTTTAGGATCTCTTTTGTCTTTGAAAAATGTACCTGAAGCCTCTACTTCTAAAAATATTGAAAAATCCCTTTTTAAACCTTTCAAAATGAGTAGCAAGGCTAAACAGAGTCTTAAAACTTCTATTCTAAAACAAGAATCTAGTGATTCAGAAGTCATACAAAAGATCGACTAACTTTTAAATCGTCTTAGTACTGTCCCTGAAACTCCTACAAACTCTGGTGAATCCACATCTCGTATACAAACTCGCTCATCCAAGGCCATTAATGCCCTTAACCAAGACTCTAATGAGTCTTCTTCGGACCAAAGTGATGATTCTGACAAATCATCTCTCAAAGTTAGCCCAATTATGACCAATTCTATGACTAAGTGGAAGGGTTTAACCAAACCTTCTACCTATACTTATAATCGCATATCTGCCCTGATCTAGCTCTCGAAGAAAGGGAACTAGGTTTTGTCAACTTCAATGCCAATAATGTCTATGAATGGAATATAGATGGCAAAATCGAATACAACATCTTGAGTATGCTTCAACATATGACCATGGTAGGCACAGCCTATCAAGCTACTCATGAAACCTCTGAGGAAGCAATAGCCAATGTTATTGTTTCTTGGTTCCCCTGGTCAACTCAAAGGTTGGTGGGATAACTACCTTTCTGAAGACAAAAAATAATCAATCTTTTCTGCTATAAAGGTTAATGACCAAAACGAACCGATCATTGGAGACGACGGTGAACCTATCCCTGATGCTGTTAACACCTTAATCTTTACTATAGCAAGCCATTATTTCATAGGTGACCCATCTCTTTGGAAAGATCGTTCTGTTGAATTACTTTCCAATCTCAGATGCAAAACTTTGTCTGACTTTAGATGGTACAAGGACACCTTTCTTACTAGGGTCTATACTAGAGAAGATAGTCAACAACCTTGCTGGAAGGAAAAATTCCTAACCGGACTTCCGAAATCTCTGGGAGATAAAGTAAGGGACAAAATTCGTAGCTTAACCCAGATGGAATAATTCCCTATGATGCGTTAAGTTATGGTCAAATTATCTCTTTCATCCAAAAAGTTGCTCTAAAGATCTCTCAACATAATAAAATCCAACGGCAACTTGCCCGTAAGAAAAAACAAAATCGTATCGATTTGGGAACTTTCTGTAAACAATTTGGTCTTCCTACTTGTCATCCAAGAAAATCTAAAATACCACCCAATCGAAAAGTTTTTAAATCCAATCCTGAAAGGAATTTCAGAAGATTTAGAAAAAGTTTTCAAAACCCCAAGGATGAGAAAAGTTTCCAAAAGAATTTCCAAAAATATCCCCAAAAAAACCACATTATTTGCTATACATGCAAAAAACCTGGACATGTTAGCAAATACTGTAGGTTAAAAGGAAAGATTAATAATCTGAACCTCGATCTTCAGATTGAGGAACAGATTAACAATCTTTTAATTGAAAGTACAGAAGATGACTCTGGACCCGAATCTTCGGATGATATCAATAATATCCAAGTTGATGATATTGGATCATCCTCAGATTCTGATGTCAAGAAAATTAATACTTTATCCAAAGACTAAGATCTCTTATTTGAAATCATAGAGGCTATTGGTGATCCAGAACAGAAGAAAGACATTCTTTTTAAATTGAAAAAATCTTTACAAAAAGAAAAAAACCCCAAAAATCTTGTCCCCATCAATAAATATGACGTCAAACCCATTTTTAAAAAATTAGAAAAACAAGTTATTCTTCCTATAACCATTCAGGATCTCCAGACTGAGGTTAACAACCTTAAGAAGGAAATCCAAGAAATCAAAAGAAATCAAGACAATCATCAACTCATTCTCTCGCAATTAATGCAAGGTGAAGATTCTGATGATTGAGAACTTGATTCTCTTGAAAAACAACCTGAGTTTTCTGGAAAACAGGAAAATGAAAGTTCTAACGTCAATAATAGAAAAGAAATCTTGAGATTAATAAATATATTCTCTTTTATGAAATGTCGTGTTAATATCCGAATTGTCGTTAAAGATTTTGTTCTCAAAACCATCGCACTCTTTGACACAGGTACAAATTCAAATTATATTAAAGAAGGTCTGGTCCCCACAAAGTATTTTGAAAAAATTACTGAACGTCTTAGCTCAATAACGGGTGAAAGACTAAAAATCAATTTCAAGTTAGCCAATGCTTTTGTTGAAAAGGGTAATCTTCGGATTCCAACTAATTTCATCATAGCAAAAGACATAAAAAATGATATAGTCTTGGGGAAACGTTTTATAATCCTTTTGTTTCCATACCTAGCATATTTTCCTGGAATTACCTCTTATGTGGGTGGACAGGAAACTTTCTTTGAATTTCTAGACTCACCAACCCAGAAAGCTTTAAACCAAATTGAATCTAAAACCAAACAGATTTGTTTTTTGAAGGAAGAAATCTCTTTCAAAACCCTTGAATCCCAACTTTCCCAACCAAGGGTTCAAGAGAAAATCAAAAGTATTTTAAATCAAATTGAAAAGTCTATCTGTTCATATTTGCCTTATGCCTTCTGGAAAAGGAAAGAGCACATTGTTGATCTTCCCTATGAAAAGGATTTCAAAGAATCACAAATTCCTACAAAAGCTCGTCCCATTCAAATGAATGAGCAGCTTTTACAGCATTGTCAAAATGAGATCAAAGATCTTTTGGATAAAGGATTAATTAGTCCAAGTAAAAGTCCTTGGTCTTGCTCAACTTTTTATGCCAACAACCAAGCTGAGATAGAACGAAGAACTCCCAGGCTTTTCATCAATTACAAACCTTTAAATCAAGTTTTGCAATGGATTCGTTATCCTATCCCAAATAAAAAGGATTTGCTCAATAGGCTAAACTCAGCAAATATCTTTTCAAAATTTGATATGAAATCTGGTTTTTGGCAAATCCAAATCAAAGAATCTGACAGATAAAACTACATTTATAGTTCCATTCGGTCAATATGAATGGAATGTAATGCCATTTGGTCTGAAAAATGCTCCTTCTGAATTTCAAAAAATCATGAATGAAATTTTCAACCCATATTCAAACTTTGCAATCATTTATATAGATTATGTCTTAATCTTTTCTCAAACTTTAGAAGAACACTTCAAACATGTTAAAACTTTTATGTACATTATCCAGAAAACGGATTTGCTGTTTCCAAATCAAAAATTGTCCTTTTTCAAATAAAAATTTGTTTTCTTGGTCATATGATTTCCCGAGGAACAATAACCCTAATTGAACGATCAATTTTATTTGCAGAAAAATTTCCAGATTATATCATTGACAAACCTCAGCTCCAGAGGTTCCTAGGATGTCTTAATTATGTCTCGAATTTCATCCCAAATCTTAGTAATTTTATTAAGCCTCTTCATGATAGGCTTAAGAAAAATCCTCCGCCATGGACCGTCAAACATTATGAAATAATCAAATTTCTCAAAACCAAAGTTCGCAATCTTCCTTGCCTTTACCTACCTGTTCTTCATGCATTCAAAATTGTTGAAACAGATGCATCTGATTTGGGATATGGTGGTATCTTAAAATAGAAACTACATGATAAAGAGTGTATCATTGCATTTACATCAAAACATTGGAATACTACTCAACAAAACTATTCCACAATCAAAAAAGAAATTTTAGCCATAGTTTTGTGCATCACAAAATTTCAATCTGATTTACTCAATCAAAAATTTTTAGTCCGAGTTGATTGCAAATTGGCCAAAGAAGTTTTACAAAAAGATGTTAAAAATCTTGCATCAAAACAAATTTTTGCCAGATGACAAACTATCTTAAGCGTTTTTTATTTTGAAATTAAGCACATCAAGAGCAACTCAAACTCTCTCCCTCCTTTTCTCACACGAGAATATTTGCAAGAAATCAAGCAAGATCAAGATGCTTAAAAAGGCAATCATCGCCTCTTCAAGAGGCAGAGGCAAAAGCATTTGCTTAGCCCTTTCAGGACCATCCAGCCAATCTCAATCTGATCATGAATCTGGCTTTTCTACCCAACAACCTTCCAAAAAACCAACCCAACAATCTATTGAACCAGCTACTAATCAAGTCAAACAAACTAAGGCAGATTACACCTTCCCAATCCAAACCCTTTTGGCCTTACAAGACCAAGGTGTCACCAAAATCAACAAAAAATCTTGAGCTGATATATGCAGTGAGTCAGATGAAGAAATTGACCTAACTTAGCTCATATCATAAGCTGCCAAATAAAAAATAATCGCACAAAAACCAAAAGAAAAAGCCATAGCTCTAACACCACAAACATCCTCAATCACAACAAAAACACAAAAAGCCCAAGCCAATTATATCCCCACAAACAAAAATTCAAACATTATCCAAATGGAGCCTGAATTTTGGGATGAATCACCAAACAAAGTTATCCCAAAAATCTTTCCTACCGGATTCCATTTTAAACCAATCGCCCCCAATAAAACTCGCCAATTTTATGAGTTTATTTTAGTAGATACTAACTCGGTATCTATTAAACACTACAAGGACAAAACCAATCCTGAACTCATAACTCATTCAACAATCCAAATCCTCAAAGTCTTGACCCCAAAGCAATTTGGGAATAATCTAAACAAAATTAAAAAATTTTCTCAAAACTATGACCCAATAGGTTTTAATTATTGGGACTACATGGAAGCCTGGACTAAAGTATTTTGGTTTCAGAATACTCAGTACAGACATTCATGGTTAATTTATTTTAAAAAAAATTCAAACTATGTTTTTCCAAATTGGTTCTACTAATGGTGGGACTACTTTGGGCCAATCCCAGAAATCCTACCCTCACCTACTGATGAAGGGTATAAATTATTTCAATCAAAATTTGACATTCAGGAAACATGTGTTCCTGTAATGTTAAAATTTTTCTCAATTTTTTCATTGTCCTGTTATTCTCGTGGCAATACAAATATACAAAACCGGACCATCCTAAAGCATTCCCAATCTTACAGAGGCATGCTTATGTCAAATGGTGGTCTCAATTTGATTCATCAATGGCCTATCCAGAAAAGGTCAGAGAATGGTTCGAAACCAATCCCAAGAGTCAGAAGATCTCAGATCCAGAAATGGCTTCGTTTCTCAACTAAAAAGCACAAATTCAGGCAGCCCTTGCAACCTCACAATCGAAATAATCAATCAAAGGGAAGCTTCAACAGATCCTTCACTTGCTTCAAGAAGATGAAAAGTCCTCATCTAAAGAAGAAAGTGATGAACAAGGTCAAGACAATCAAGTTGAAAAAGACTGTTTTGAAGTTTGTCTAGCTGATGATTAAAATCGAAAAATTTGTAATAATGTCAAGACAATTTCCAGAACTATTTGAAACCGGCATTGTAGCTATAGTCTAGGTCATGCTTACCTGTACAGTAGAAACGGTAAAATCTTCAATTATAAAAGGAGGCCTCGTTCTCATTGTGAGGCACTCTTCAGTTTTACAAAATCATAGAGAGAAGTTAGAGAGAGAAGCTCTGAGAGTTCTCCTGTAAGCTCTCCAGCTCTTCTTCTTTCCCCCCTTCTTCTTTTCAATCTAATCCAATAAAGTTTTATCCAGTTCTTCAATTTCGTGTTTTTCATTTTAAGCTTTCTGCATCTGCATATGTGTGCAGACTACCGCCACATCCAACTTCATACTAACTTGCATATGTGTGCGGACTACCGCCGTATCTAACTTCATATTTACTTTCTTGTCTCTGCATCTGCATTCATATAACTAAACAACATTAGTTGTATAATCTCCTCTTCCTCTTTTCCCTCCTAGATCCACTTCGGGCCATCTGGTATCAGAGCCTGATGGTGAAGTAGGAATGTTTTTATTATCATTAAACTATCTCTGAGGTTCATGGATCTGGAAATTGTGTTTATTGTTAATGTTTTTACTATTCATGTTTTTTTTTTATCTCTATACAAATCAAACAAAACTATTCTTTAAATCTAGAAGTACGGGCTGTTTAATCTTATCACTTAAAGGGACTGTAGCAGTAAGACCCTTGTTGTGGGGCAGTAAGGCTAATTTGACGATGTTCTTGAAGGTGATAAGATTCGAACGTAAGAATTCCTAGTGGCTATGGATTTAAAGATTGTAATAAAAAAGAGTTATAATCCCCAGATTAAAAAATATGAGTGATAGTTTAGTGATAATATAAATTTTCTGTTTGAACCAAAGGAAGGCAATGATATCAGATTTTTTTAAATATGTCTAACCTCTTCCGCTCACTCTCTTAACGTCTCTCCATTAGGGGATCTTCTCCGTCTTCTTCCTCCACCTCTTTATCCCATTCTGTAACGACCCAATTTTCCGTATGTCTAGATCATACCGGAAACTGAGTGCTACCAACTTGTCCTCCTAATTATTACCTATTATTTATTATATGAGCTTGATTCGTTATTAAAAACGTAGTTAATTTGTGAGGTATTTTTTGATAACGTTTGTCTAACGTTCGTAATCATTCATAAATCAACTCGCAAAAATAATAGATAAAATAGTTATAAATAACCACACATAAATACAACACAAGCAGTTAACAACATTCAGTGATCCAGCCTTTATTTAAGTATAGACTTTTAGTTAGAACACCCCTAGATATGGCTAGATAATAACTATATACATATATATACATACAACATTCCAGGCCCTGACTTGTTCAAAAAGTCCCTAAGCTGGTGCCTAGGCTAGCCTAGACTCTATACTCACCTAGTCCCTCTAAACTACTAAAACGAGGGAAAGTACATTCTAAGTCTTCAAAACTCAAGTCAGGTGGAACGTCACCAAAAGGTAGAACATCGTCTACTACTCCTCTGCACGATCAGACATTGCCATATGACGTCTCTTTGATACCTCATCAAGTAGACACACAATAAGAGTCTCGTACACAGGATTTATGTTAAAGTCCACGTACAAATAGGGTACAGACATTGGCTGGTCTCACAGTATATACATATAAACAGAGAACGAGGTTCACCCTAGACTCAGAAGACTACCTAGAGCGAAATCCTTTTTGTGAACGGTCGTCAGTGAACTACGAAAGGGTACTCATGCTTCCATCTGAATGGGGAAGGGAGAGAGAAGGGATAAGAACTGGGGAGTTCTTAGTAGGGCCGGGATTATTAGTTATGTTCATTAATTCTGTGTTGTTTAGCAGACGAATAGAAAAATACCGAGAAGCAGTGAACAGAAGATACAGATAAATAGAGAAAATAGAGAAAACAGAAAGCAGAACACAAACAAAATAATACAAGAAAATAAAACACAAATACAAAGAATATTATACAAACAAACAAAGCATACATTCATTCAACAATCATAACAGAGGAAATACACAACCAAGTATGATGCATGTCTGTCCTATGCAGGCCATGAACTCACGTGTCAGTTTACACCCTGCAGCCCGACATTACCTAGGAACAAGTCCTAGATATGGCTTCCCTTTGTGTCCTTAGTACATACGTTTCGGTGGTAAGAATACCACTCCTTCGTGACTACCGGCAGTCAGCACAAAGCTCGACCCCATAATATACGCACAAGGAGAAACTTTGATCCTCAGTTCGTGGGTGTCCCCGAGATCAACACACAAACAAAACAAAGATCCTCAGTTCGTGGGTTTTCCCGAGATCAGCATACAACAAAATAGAGATCCTCAGTTCGTGGGTTTCCCCGAGATCAATACTCAACAACACAGCGATCCTCAGTTCGTGGGTTATACCCGATATCAACATACAATAGTTCATGGGTTATTCCCGTAATCAATGATTATCAATTCGTGGGTTCTCCCGCATTTAAAACAAATAACAATTTATAGGTTTCCCCGAGATCAATGATCATTCAGTTTGTGGGTGCTTCCCAAATTTAACCAATTATCAATCTGTGGGTTTTACTACTCTTTCCTCTTTGTCTCTTTACTCTACTCTTATTACTCTTTTTTCTTGGTCTCTTCACTCTACTCTGATTACTCTTTTCTCTTAGTCTCTTTACTTTTCTCTGATTAATCTTTCCTCTGTATCTATATTACTCTTTATCTCTTTATCTCTTTATCTCTTTACTTTACTCTACTTACTCTATTATCTGTGTTTCTTTACTCTGCTCTTATTTCTCTGCTTAACATATGTATTTAAAGCTTATGTAAATTTCGGTATGAATAGTTAACCTGTCCCAAGTATAGGTTCATTAAGTCTATACTGAAACAGTTTCAATTTTCATATTATACCTAACCCTAGTCACAACTCAAGGACTAACTATGTTGCCATAGTTCGTTCACTAATCTCTGCCTGTTTTTCTGTTATTAAAACTTTACAGAATTTTCTTTGCATTTTATCTTTTCTTTAACTTTTTATCTTTCTTTTATCTTCGCCTCACTGATATGTTCTTACCACTCCCTAAGTGTTTTATGAAGGTAATTATGAGATTGTGCGCTTAAAGTTGTCTTTCTAAAGCTTTTACAAAAAACTGTCTTTTTTGTATTATTTTATTATTTTTATTAAAATATTATTTTTAATTAAATATTATTATTTAATATTTTATTATTATTTATTATTTTATTATTAAATTTTCGAAAATTACTCTTTCTTTACCTTTTTAGCTTTAAAATTCACTTTTTACCCCAGTAACTTTTAATATTTCTACTTTAACCACCCTAACTTTTAGAAATTACAAAATAACCCCTCAAACACCAAAATATTTACTTCCTTGCCCTTTCTAAGATCTAAAACCTGTTATTCATTGTTCTTCATCACACTCAAAGTGTTCTTCATGTTCTTCATAAATTCTTCAGATTCTTTCTCTGTTTTTACCCGTTTTTCAGTCTTTTCAGCAACCGATTTTTACCATAATTCATAATAAATTAGCAGCCACTAAAACCCCATCTTTTCCACATGATTCTAACACAAATTGAACCTCAATTTAGGGGTTAGGGTTCGTTTTTCTAGCTGCACACAAGAACATGTTTCATAGCTTGAATTTTTCATCAAATTTCATCAAAATTTCAATAAACTTCCACCAAGAATAACTCATATAAGCAATCAATTTCAAGCATAACCAAACCATATCATAATCACACATCTCAAACACAATTAATCAAGATTAATTTCATCAAACTCTACCTTGATTTGCTGCTCCAAATCCGGTTATGCTTTTAGGTGTTCTTTTTGCACTTTTTCCTCCTAAAACACATCAAGAACAACTTTGAATCCATAAAACCTCAACTGACCAAACCTTGATCAACATGTTAGGAAGGGATTCCTCACCTTAAACGTTCTGAGAATTGAAGATTCTTGGCTCACAAGTCAAGCTAAGCAAGAGATCTAAGGAAGAACATCAAGAAAACACATGTTCATGCATGTTTCCTTGAAATCCAAATTCAAAGGGGAAAGGAACAGCCATCTCACCTTATTTTCAGTCTTGATAAGTTACATGGTTATGTAGAGGAAGAAGAGAGGATCATTTTGGTGAAATTGGAGTTTTGATTTGAGTTTTAGTTCAGAAGAAATCAAGCTTTGAAGATTTAAGTGTCATGAAAGTTTCTCTCTTTTCTCTCTTGTAATTTTCGGCCAAAGGGAGTAAATGACCAGCCTTGGAGTGTCTTGGGGGTGTAGGGTGAGTTTTGATTCGTTGGCTTAGAGGTGGGTTAAAATAATATTAAAATATCTCAGGTGTATAACTACTAAAACTAGATGTATCGGAACACTTGTAAAAACATCTCTAAAAATTCCTTTCATAGCCACTAGCATAAATGACACTAGTAACATATTTAATATGAGAATATAACATGTATGATGAGGCCTTAGCATTGCTAAAGTCATCAGAGAGTGCTGGTGCTAAGCTGCACTAGTAAACTGTGAACCCGGTTAAACCGATTTCTTGTCTTTAACTAAAACAGACCAGGTAATCTTATAATATCATTCAAGAATCTTCTAATACTAATGTAATGATAATATTATACTATTATCTATCTTCTCTCATGAATCAAGTCCGGTTCGTCAAACAGAGACTATTTACGAAAACTAGAAAAAAAACTCCTAACCGATACAGTTCAGAAACTAGGTTCTATGTGACAGCGTTATTGAGCTTGCCTCAAAAAGGGTTCTAGCTTAAAGATGACATAATGACAATAAGGATTGAAATGCTTGATGATATAGCAGAGGTTCTCCCCCTACTGATCTTCCGGAGAAATCAGTTCTTTTAGAAAAGATCTTACGTACTCAAAAATCGGGGTTGTTACACATTCTTCTTCCAATCATCTTACTGAGAAGGTAACTCAACCTGAGGAACTTTCTCCTAAACACAATAACTTCGAAGAAGAAGTTTGGTTCGAAGATATCAATCAAGACATAGACAATTGGGAAATACCCAAAATTCCTCAAGATGAGTTATATGTCTCTGACGACAACAAAAGAAAATCAGACTATATTATCAAAACCGCTGAAAACAACATTCCTTTAGGACCAGACTCCGGCGAGAAATTCCATCTTTTAACCAAGCAATCTGTTAGGGAACATGCCTGTCACTACAAATATCTTCATATAGGGTCTGTCCAAGTAGCTGTCAAACCTCTCATCAGAGAAGGGCTTAATGCTTCCATCCTTTTGTGTCTTAGAGATATTAGGCACAATTATTTTCAAGATTCTTTAATCGGAACAGTAGAAATAAGTCTAGGACACGGTCCAGTCTATTTCAACTGTTTCCCAAACAAAATGATTAATTTGTTAGATGTTAACATCCTTGACTCCCTTTTCCTAAACATCCAAATTCATGGTCTTAACATGAAAGAAGGATTTATCCCAGCCGCTTTAATCTATAAGATTCAAAACAAGGTCATGAACACTTGTAATTCTAGAGTCCTTCTTAAATCCAGTTATCGTGAAACTACTTTGTTTGTCACAAACATGACAAACGCCAACGTCACGGTCCCAAAGCTCATAAAGTGGGATGAAATTGACCTTCCCCACTCATGGTCAATTGATCGAGCCACTCCATCGCAACCTAGACAAGCACCTCTCTTACGAGATATAAAACAGGATGAATAAGGAAGAGTAGAGATTTTATTTGACAGACGAAACTCCTTTTATTCCAAATCTGAAGCAGGAACATCTAATAATTTTGCTTCAGTAAGAAAATCTTTTTCTGTGACTTCACAAGCTCAGTTTTCAACTAAAATTCCTAGATCTGCAAATTCTGGAATTAATTATTCAGGCGTACAAAATAATTCAAACATTTCTCAACCATTTTATCAAACTGATGATGATGTTGATTTACAATCTATTCAATCTCCAACATATTCTTCTATGAATGAAGATGCACATGGGTAACACAGAATTTGTTATAAATAAAGAAACCTTACGTAAAAATCTTTACTCTAAGGAGTATGATCTCCATAGAGAATGGTATTTACGTACATATACAGCTTCCCAAATCTCATCATTTAAAGAAAAATACTACAATTTTCTTAATGATGTCAGAATGCATATTCCTTTCTTTGAATGGTTTCATGCTTATTCCATAAAAAATAATATCGATTATCCTTTTAAAAATAAAAAACTTTCGCCATAAGCAAATGTTATTTCAACCTGAAAAGTTAAAGACGGAAATTTAATCAGATCTGAGTTTCCTCCAAAAGGATCTTTTGTTATTTCAAATACGAAAAGACATAACCCAGTTATGGCCTTTCCATTTAAAACAAAAAATTGAGCAATCAAATTACACTAATAGGTTTTTACAATGTTTCGGTGACTACCTTTCATCTTCAGGATCTCTTTTGTCTTTGAAAAATGTACCTGATGCCTCTACTTCTAAAACTATTGAAAAACCCCCCTTTTTAAACCTTTCAAAATGAGTAGCAAGGCTAAACGCAGTCTTAAAAATTCTATTCTAAAACAAGAATCTAGTGATTCTGAAGTCATACAAAAGATCGACCAACTTTTAAATCGTCTTAGTACTGTCCCTGAAACTCCTACAAACTCTGGTGAATCCACATCTCGTATACAAACTCGCTCATCCAAGGCCATTAATGCCCTTAACAAAGACTCTAATGAGTCTTCTTTGGACCAAAGTGATGATTCTGACAAATCATCTCTCAAAGTTAGCCCAATCATGACCAATTCTATGACAAAGTGGAAGGGTTTAACCAAACCCTCTGCCTATAGTTATAATCGCGTATCTGCTCCTGATCTAGCTCTCGAAGAAAGGAAACTAGGTTTTGTCAGCTTCAATGCCAATAATGTCTATAAATGAAATATAGATGGCAAAGTTGAATACAACATCATGAGTATGCTTCAGCATATGACCATGGTAGGCACAGCCTATCAAGCTACTCATGAAACCTCTGAGGAAGCAATAGCCAATGTTATTGTTTCTAGGTTCTCTGGTCAACTCAAAGGTTGGTTGGATAACTACCTTTCTGATGACCGAAAATAATCTATCTCTTCTGATATAAAGGTTAATGACCAAAACGAACCCATCATTGGAGACGACAGCGAACCTATCCTTGATGCTGTCAAGACCTTAATCTTTACTATAGCAAGCCATTTCCTAGGTGACCCATCTCTTTGGAAAGATCATTCTACTAAATTACTTTCTAATCTCATATGTAAAACTTTGTATGACTTTAGATGGTACAAGGAAACCTTTCTTACTAGGGTCTATACTAGAGAAGACAGTCAACAACCTTTCTGGAAGGAAAAATTCCTAGCCAGACTTCCGCAATTCCTGGGAGATAAAGTAAGGGACAAAATTTGTAGCTTAACCCCAGATGGGATAATTTCCTATGATGCGTTAAGTTATGGTCAAATTATCTCTTTCATCCAAAAAGTTGCTCTAAAAATCTGTCAACATAATAAAACCCAACGGCAACTTGCTCGTGGAAAAAACAAAATCGTATCGATTTGAAAACTTTCTGTGAACAATTTGGTCTTCCTGCTTGTCATCCAAGGAAATAAAAAAAAACCACCAATCGAAAAGTTTTTAAACCCAATCCGAAAAGAAATTTCAAAAGATTTAGAAAAAGTTTTCAAAACCCCAAAGGATGAGAAAAGTTTCCAAAAGAATTTTCAAAAATATCCCCAAAAAAATTCCATTATTTGGTATACATGCAAAAAACCTGGACATGTTAGCAAATACTGTAGGTTAAAAGGAAAGATTAATAATCTGAACCTTGAACCTCAGATTGAGGAACAGATTAACAATCTTTTAATTGAAAGTACAGAAGATGACTTTAGACCCGAATCTTCGGATGATATCAATAATATCGAAGTTGATGATATTGGATCATCCTCAGATTCTGATGTCAAAGAAATTAATGTTTTATCCAAAGATCAAGATCTCTTATTTGAAACCATAGAGGCTATTGGTGATCCAGAACATAAGAAAGACTTTCTTTTTAAATTAAAAAAATCTTTACAAAAAGAAAAGAAGCCCAAAAATCTTGTCCTTAGCAATAAATATGACGTCAAATCCATTTTCAAAAAATTAGAAAAATAAGTTATTCGTCCTATAACCATTCTGGATCTCCAGACTGAGGTTAACAACCTTAAGAAGGAAATCCAAGAAATCAAAAGAAATCAAGATAATCATCAACTCATTCTCTCGCAATTAATGCAAGGTGAAGATTCTGATGATCGAGAACTTGATTTTCTTGAGAAACAGTTTTCTGGAAAATAGGAAAATGAAAGTTCTAACGACAATAACGGAAAAGAAATCTTGAGATTAATAAATATATTCTCTTTTATGAAATGTCGTGTTAATATCTGAATTATCGTTAAAGATTTTCCTCTCAAAACCATCACACTCTTTATCACGGGTGCAGATTCAACATGTATTAAAGAAGGTCTGGTCCCCACAACGTATTTTGAAAAAAGTACTGAACGTCTTAGCTCAAAAACGGGTGAAAGACTAAAAATCATTTTCAAGTTAGCCAATGCTTTTGTTGAAAAGGTTAATCTTCGGATTCCAACTAATTTCATCATAGCAAAAGACATAAAAAATGATGTAGTCTTGGGGACAACTTTTATAATCCTTTTGTTTCCATACTTAGTAGATTTTTCTGGAATTACCTCTTATGTGGGTGGACAGGAAACTTTCTTTGAATTTCTAGACTCACCAACCCAGAAAGCTTTAAACCAAATTGAATCCAAAACCAAACAGATTTATTTTTTGAAGGAAGAAATCTCTTTCAAAATCCTTGAATCCCAACTTTCTCAACCAAGGGTTCAAGATAAAATCAAAAGTATTTTAAATCAATTTGAAAAGTCTATCAGTTTAGATTTGCCTCATGCCTTCTCGAAAAGGAAAGAGCACATTGTTGATCTTCCCTATGAAAAGGATTTCAAAGAATCACAAATCCCTACAAAAGCTCGCCCCATTCAAATGAATGAACAGCTTTTGCAACATTGTCAAAAGGAGATCAAAGATCTTTTGGGTAAAGGATTAATTAGTCCAAGTAAAAGTCCTTGGTCTTGCTCAACTTTTTATGTCAACAACCAAGCTGAGATAGAACGAGAAACTCCCAGGCTTGTCATCAATTACAAACCTTTAAATCAAGCTTTGTAATGGATTCGTTATCCAATCCCAAACAAAAAGGATTTGCTCAATAAGCTAAACTCAGCAAATATCTTTTCAAAATTCGATATGAAATCTGATTTTTGGCAAATCCAAATCAAAGAATCTGACAGATATAAAACTGCATTTACAGTTCCATTCGGTCAATATGAATGGAATGTAATGTCATTTGGTCTGAAAAAAGCTCCTTCTGAATTTCAAAAAATCATGAACGACATTTTCAACCCAGATTCAAACTTTGCAATCGTTTATATAGATGATGTCTTAATCTTTTCTCAAACTTTAGAAGAACACTTCAAACATGTTAAAACTTTTATGTACATCATCCAGAAAAACGGACTTGCTATTTCCAAATCGAAAATTGTCCTTTTTCAAACAAAAATCCGTTTTCTTGGTCATATGATTTCCCAGGGAACAATAACCCCAATTGAACGATCAATTTTATTTGTAGAAAATTTTCAGATTATATCATTGACAAACCTCAACTCCAGAGGTTCCTAGGATGTCTTAATTATGTCTCGGATTTCATCCCAAATCTTAGTAATCTTATTAAGCCCTCCGCCATGGACTGACAAACATTCTAAAATCATCAGATTTCTCAAAACCAAAGTTCACAATCTTCCTTGCCTTTACCTACCTGTTCCTCATGCATTATCAAAGAAATATATTCTCTTTTATGAAATGTCGTGTTAATATCTGAATTATCGTTAAAGATTTTCCTCTCAAAACCATCACACTCTTTGACACGGGTGCAGATTCAACATGTATTAAAGAAGGTCTGGTCCCCACAAAGTATTTTGAAAAAAGTACTGAACGTCTTAGCTCAAAAACGGGTGAAAGACTAAAAATCATTTTCAAGTTAGCCAATGCTTTTGTTGAAAAGGTTAATCTTCGGATTCCAACTAATTTCATCATAGCAAAAGACATAAAAAATGATGTAGTCTTGGGGACAACTTTTATAATCCTTTTGTTTCCATACCTAGCAGATTTTTCTGGAATTACCTCTTATGTGGGTGGACAGGAAACTTTCTTTGAATTTCTAGACTCACCAACCCAGAAAGCTTTAAACCAAATTGAATCCAAAACCAAACAGATTTATTTTTTGAAGGAAGAAATCTCTTTCAAAATCCTTGAATCCCAACTTTCCCAACCAAGGGTTCAAGATAAAATCAAAAGTATTTTAAATCAATTTGAAAAGTCTATCAGTTTAGATTTGCCTCATGCCTTCTCGAAAAGGAAAGAGCACATTGTTGATCTTCCCTATGAAAAGGATTTCAAAAAATCACAAATCCCTACAAAAGCTCGCCCCATTCAAATGAATGAACAGCTTTTGCAACATTGTCAAAAGGAGATCAAAGATCTTTTGGGTAAAGGATTAATTAGTCCAAGTAAAAGTCCTTGGTCTTGCTCAGCTTTTTATGTCAACAACCAAGTTGAGATAGAACGAGAAACTCCCAGGCTTGTCATCAATTACAAACCTTTAAATCAAGCTTTGTAATGGATTCGTTATCCTATCCCAAACAAAAAGGATTTGCTCAATAAGCTAAACTCAGCAAATATCTTTTCAAAATTCGACATGAAATCTGATTTTTGGCAAATCCAAATCAAAGAATCTGACAGATATAAAACTGCATTTACAGTTCCATTCGGTCAATATGAATGGAATGTAATGTCATTTGGTCTGAAAAAAGCTCCTTCTGAATTTCAAAAAATCTTGAACAACATTTTCAACCCAGATTCAAACTTTGCAATCGTTTATATAGATGATGTCTTAATCTTTTCTCAAACTTTAGAAGAACACTTCAAACATGTTAAAACTTTTATGTACATCATCCAGAAAAACGGACTTGCTATTTCCAAATCGAAATTTGTCCTTTTTCAAACAAAAATCCGTTTTCTTGATCATATGATTTCCCAGGGAACAATAACCCCAATTGAACGATCAATTTTATTTGTAGAAAATTTTCAGATTATATCATTGACAAACCTCAACTCCAGAGGTTCCTAGGATGTCTTAAATATGTCTCGGATTTCATCCCAAATCTTAGTAATCTTATTAGCCCTCCGCCATGGACTGACAAACATTCTAAAATCATCAGATTTCTCAAAACCAAAGTTCACAATCTTCCTTGCCTTTACCTACCTGTTCCTCATGCATTTAAAATTGTTGAAACAGATGCATCTGATTTGGGATATGGTGATATCTTAAAACAGAAACTATATGATAAAGAGTGTATCATTACATTTACATCAAAACATTAGAATACTACTCAACAAAACTATTCCACAATCAAAAAAAAAAAATTTAGCCATAGTTTTGTGCATTACGAAATTTCAATCTGATTTACTCAATCAAAAATTTTTAGTCCGAGTTGATTGCAAATCGGCCAAAGAAGTCTTACAAAAAGATGTTAAAAATCTTGCATCAAAACAAATTTTTGCCAGATGACAAGCTATCTTAAGCGTTTTTTATTTTGAAATTGAGCACATCAAGGACAACTCAAACTCTCGTTCAGTTGAATATTGCTTAAATTGTTCTCATAGCTTGTATTGTTGCTGGAATCCTCAAAAGAACCTATGTTTTCTGCAACAATTCAGTTGAATATTGCTTAAATTGTTCTCATAGCTTGTATTGTTGCTGGAATCCTCAAAAGAACCTATGTTTTCTGCAACAATAGCCAATGGCATCTCCGTTGAGTAAGAAATACTATCACTGCTGGGTTTCTGCACCTCAGGTTCTTTCTGCACCTCAGGTTCTTCAGTAATTGGATTCTCTGCATCATCAGTTTGGCTTTCGCTAGCTTCAAGGTCTGATGCTTCGGACAAGCCGGAAACAAGTTCCTCTTTAGGAATATCTGAATTTTCAGCTAAAGTAGATGTCTCTGAGACAACTTGAAGTTCCTCATTTGATTGAGCAATTTGATCTTCCTCTATTATTTCCTGAAGTTCAGCCTTCTCCCAATCCTCACTAACAATTATTCTATTCATATTTTCTGAAATGTTGAGGATTCTATTCATGCCCGGTTGCCACACAATCTTCCCTGCTTTTCGTTTCAGTATAAACTTGTACTGAATTGACTAGATTATATGAAGAGATTCACATCTTAGATAACCTTTCTTTAGACAATATTCCTTTCGTTTCAAATTGACTGTCGTTATGAAAAAAGTGATATATTAAAAAGATTATCTAATTCAATGCGATGTATATATATGTCCAATCATGTTATATTACATTAGCAAAAAGTGTTATACAAATACAAGCATCTAAGTGGATTATAGTGCAAAACTCACTTATATTGTCAGTGCATAAAAATTAATCTCATTTTATATGGCATCACTTTGTTCCAACTGACAGTTATTTTGAAACAAATAGAGTAATTTTATGTGTTGAAGAGGATACTCACCAGATTAGCAGTCCATACATGCCCATCAGACCAGGCCATTGGTAATCCCTCTAAAGGGTCCCAAGAACCAAGCATAGGATCTTCTCCAACTATTAGAAACTGTTCGCCAAAGAAGCAATTCTTTTGCAACTGAAATGTTACGTGTACAAACTTTGATTCATCTGCAAACAACATATTTCAATTATTGGAATCTGAATGTCAGGGAATATCCAGTGGAAAACTTAAGAGGCAAACAGAAGTAAAAGAGATCCATCAAAACTAAGAACTGACTTGTTTGTTCACTTTTTTGAGCTTGAGGCTCTACAGTTTCCAAATCTGGCTCTGATGGTTCCAATTCCACCTACAACAAATTTTTTGCAAACCAAGAAAAAGAAATCAAAGTAGCTTATATATACAAAACAAATTTTTGCAAACCAACAAATATGCCAAAATCTTATATACATCCAATTCTTTTGTAGCTTGTATAGAGCAATTACATAAGACTTTGAATAACAAATTTCTCCTTATAGTAGTAGAGGTTACAAGTTTGTTGCATAAACAAAAGAAATAAGAAAAATTTGTTAGTTTGATTCATATCTTCCGAAGTTCCACTAACAGAAAAAGTAAACTGATGGCAAGAGAGTAAAATAGGAACAGTAAGAATCTCCCCAACTTGAAGGCAATCTAGAAGAAAGTAACAAAATCACATTTTTTTCTATCATTTTCTGTCACTTTCCCAACCAAAAAGAAAGGAAAGTGCATGGATATTCCAAACAGATAAACACCCCACAAGAACTCAAACAAAGAAAACCAAGTAACATATATATTATTATACCTCAGTTTTTGGTGGCACTGAATGAATTGGGGTTACACCCTTTTTCTTAAGGAACCAAAAGCTGCAGCCCCTTTTGTCATTTCTTGATCTCAGTGAGAAGCAGAACTCAACTCTCCCAGGAACATGAGCAGCAACAACACCACCACCACCTCTCCTATGATAAATATTTGATCCAAGGCTCCCAACTATGGCCTTGGAACAAGAACTGCTTATGAGGGCTTTCATGAGTTGAAAGTGTTTGTGGTGTCTGTGAACCACACACAACAGAACCAAGTTTGATGGGTTGAGACACTGGTTTCTTATGATTCAATAATTAGGTTTTGTTGGTTAGTGAGATGAAAATGAAGAATCTATCTGATCCTTGTGGAGAGGGATTGCTCTATTATGAGGTGATGTGGGCTCCTTTTATAGAGTGGTAGAGCAGAGCCTTTCTAGGAGTTTATACTATGATGATACTAATAAATATAAATAAATACTATACTGTATAAGAAAGTTGTAGAATTAGAATAATAATATAATATGACAGCACGAGTTACTTATGATTCCGTTACTACATACCAACAGTTTGACTCGGTTTTTTATGTAAAAGTCAACCATCTAACTATAGAATTAGTGTGACAAAATTTAATTAACAAGATTAAAATTGAAAATGCAGCTGCTGTGAATATTCAAAAAGGATATAATTTGTATTTGTATTACATTATGAACGGTTGAGATCGTTGGTAAGAGTTGGAAGTTAGAATACATACAAATATACAATACAAATTCTGATCTTGGGAAATGGGAACAATCATCCTGATCCGTCTAGTGGAAAAGGGTAATACCGTAATCTCAATGTAGGGAGAACAGGCTTGGATTGCGGTTAAATGAAAGACAGCCATGAATTTTACCCTGATACTATATCGGGATTGAAAAAGTCTTTTATGGTGGAAAATCACATCCCCCCCTATACGTGAAGATATTAGTTGTCAGTCACTATTGACTATCAACTTTGTATGAACAGTATATGAGTATATAAACTTAAGCTGAATTTTATGGTATAAAAAAAAATTATATTTATAAATTTGTGTTGTCTTAATAAATAATTGATAAGTGTCCTTTAAACAAAAAGATAAGGTCTATTATTTTAAGAGTGAGATACAATTTTATAGAATTTTCTTTTTCTATTACAATCATGATGTGAAGTTATTAGTTGTCAGTTGGTATTGACTATCAACTTTATATGAACCGTATGTGAATATTTTGGTGAATTTTATGGTGTAAAAAATTTTTTTTATGTTTATAAATTTGTATTGTCTTAATAAATAATTGACAAGTATTTTTTAAACAAAAAGACAAGGTCTATTATTTTAAAAATGAGATGCAGTTTTACAGGATTTTTTTTCGATTGCACGTGAAAATTAGTTAGACTGATTAATTATATTTAAAATGATTAATTATTTTAACATGATAGTGTTGTGTATTAATTTTTTTTATTTGGATTATTTTACAAAGAGAAATATAAAATGAAAATTTGAGTTTATAAATTTATGAACTTATAATACTATGTATACTATTCACCTATTTAATACGTAACATTCATTATTATTGCAATGAAAAATAAAAATAAATTTTTTTATTGATATTATTAATTGTTAATTGTATTTTTTATTTCATAATATATTTTTTTATATTTTTTCAGTTTTATTTAAAATTGCATAATAAAAAATTATACTTTATTATATTTATTTAAAAAAATGAAAAATTTATTCCCCAAGTACAATTACTATTTTTACTAGTGATCCTTTTATGATCATTAATTCCCATATATTTTTAATTTTTATAAAATTTATTTAGGATGGATTGATTTTATTAATTATTCTCTTAAAAAAGAATAATTTTTATTATCTTGGATTTTATAAATTTAAAAAAAAAAAGCTGAAAACTAATTTTGATTAGCTACCATTCGATTAACTTTATTATAAGAGTAAAGTATCATTTATATCTCCAACGTTTGGGTAAGTCTCAAACATGTCCCTAACGTTTTAAACGTCCTAATTGTATCCCAAACATTTTTAAATCGAATCAATATTGTCCTACCGTCAAAATGATAAACATTTCGTTAACGGCGTTGCATATGTGGACGTTATGATACACAGTGGTAGGGCATTTGTTATTACCATTATTGAATTTAAAAAAATAGATATATGTGAAGAGAGGGTCCTTTTCGAAACCATAATCCCCAAATTTTTGCTTCTCGTTGCTGCTGCACTGTCTCTAAAGGGCGATTCCCTCTGCGTGAGAAAAGATGAAGCATGAAACATACCAATCTGAAACGACACAAAGCAGCAAGCAAGCCACACGAAGTAGAAACCAAGCACGTTGAAGGAGGACAACTTGCTACTGTGGGGAACGACCTATGCTTGCCACGTCGTCGACGGTAGAAAATTGTGGACAGAGGTTCTGGGGTTGTGTTAACTTTGGGGTGAGGTTTAGCCATGTGTTTATTTGATGTTGAGTTATATGTTTTGACCATCTATGGGTGTGACTCTGCTGTCTCATGTTTCGTCTAGGTTGGAGAAGAATGCGGCTATTTTGTATGGGCAGAATCAGAAGAAGATCCCTCACAAGTTTCAAAGTTAAGAATGAAGGTCAGAAATTTGAAGGGCAAATTGGATATAGTTGAGTCCATGTTCATGGTTGTAGTGGGAGTTGCTTTAGTTGGATGGACACTTGCACTGATATTGGTGTTTGAAAAAACAACCATAACCAAATTTGGGAGACTTTCACTAGAATGATGTTGCTGGTGATGATGAGTTTTAGGAAAAAATTGTTAGATACCTAAATTGTGTTCTGTATCTTGGCTTAGAAATAGCAGTGATGTTGAACTAGTTACTGTTTTGTTGAACTCAATAATACTGTAATGCAATGATATTTTTTTGAGTTAAGGTTGATGAAAGGCTGGTTTGTGTATGTGTAATTAAATACAATGATAGATTGTGCAGATGCAATGTTGTTTTAGTGAACTCATCCGAATTGTGAAAATGAGTTGAATGAAATGAAGTGTTACATTTTTGCAATCTATTTAAATCAAGCAAGTCATTAGCATGAGAACAATCATTTCTGTAACATATTACTTAATCATTAACCATAACATTGTCATTGGCTACAAGCACAAAAGATTCACAGCAAAATAACAAAACAAGAGCAACACATTTTGCTCCATAATAACGGTCTGAGATAACAAACTATTGTCTTAAAAGTAGTTGCCAGACATTATAAAGATACTAAACAGAAATTCTTAACTCATAAATAAAGTTTTCAGAAAACATAAAATAGCACACATCATAGTCGTCACATCTTTTTTCATGCTTTGGGAGGTGTCCTAGCCATGAACTTCAGTTGGAATTTGTTGATGTTCTTCAATGGGCTTGGCAGCACCCTGAGATTTTTGTTGGACGGGGTCAAATTAGCCTTTTTTGAAGTAGCTTGAGAGTGTTGGGAACTCACATCATTGGCAGATGATTTTCTCTTTGGCCTTGAGATTGTAGTCTTCTTTGAAGCAGCTTGAGATTGCTTAGAAGCCTGGCTGGAAATAGTGCTAGAGAGGATTCTTGAAGCTCTTCTTGTGGATCCAGCAACTTTGTTTGCCTAGTAAACAACCACAATACCACAATCCCACATCATAATCTTTAAATGCAATAAAAAAAATGAAGCATGAACCAGCACAGTGCTTACCGATGCAGTTGCAGCTACTTTGCGCTTCTTTGGATAGGTCTGTTTGTTGTGACCTCTAGCAAAACAGTAGGAGTACTTCTGATTCTGCCCTTCGTGAGACACTCCTCCATTAGTTGGGTTCTCATATGCAACTTTATTACATTTCAGTTTAGGCCTTCCAATGGGTTTTCTGTAGATTGGTGGCAAAACGTCATCAAATTGTGTCTTCTCCCACAGGTTGGGCCCATTCAAGGGATATACCACATGTTGGTAGCACTCAGAGTAAGTTTCTTTCTTGTAACAGTTTGCAACAAAGTTTGCCACATTGAGGCACATCTTCCTAATGCAGGTCATTGCATAAGCATAGGGGATTCCAGATAGCTGAAACTTCCTGCACGAACACTCGTGATTCTTCAAATCAACAACGAACTTCTCTTTGTCTCCATGGATACTAGTTACCTCATATTTGTCACGACCAGCATACGTGCTCACCCACTTACCACTTGCATTAGCTTGTTTTTCAACCTTAATCCTGATACGGGGCAACACCTCTCTTAGGTATTCAATTATCCGATCCCTATTATCAGCCCAACGCCTCATTATGTATACTCTGATGTCTTCAAGCATGCTGACTATTGGTTTCTCTCTGGCGTCCATAATCACAGAGTTAAATACTTCACACATATTGTTTACCAAGGTATCACACTTAGACCAAGTCCCAAACTTGTGTCGGCACCAATATTTGGTTGGTATCTCCATCAGGTGGTTGTAGGCTCCATTGTCAACATTTTGGATTTCAGCCATCCTCCTCTCCCACTCTTGTAAATAAGTAGCCTTTGCAGCATTCCACATCATCAGTTTTAGTTGTAGCCCTGGGAATCTCTTCCTGAAATTGCTGTAAAAATGTCTAACACAGAATCTATGATCCACTCCGGGAATGAGCTCATCGAAGGTTGGAACTAAACACTAAACCCACCAGGCACAGTTAATGCAGTAATTAAATCATTACAATTCAAACATTAACTCATACACTACAAACACTAGCTCCTACAATTCAAACACCAGCATAACTAGGGCAGCAAGACGAACACTAACACTAGGTTCAATAAAGTAGCTCCTTAGAAATAAGTTTAGAAATAAGTACCTTCTGTTGGTCGGACATGAAGGTGCAGCTCCTTATCTTGTCATAGCCAAAGTCATCACACAGATTGGTAAGAAACCAGGTCCATGTGTCCTTCGTCTCTGCTTCAACCACTACATAGGCTATTGGCAATATCTGGTCATTCGGGTTCCAGCCAATAGCCATGGGAAGTTGACCTCCATATGGTGTCTTGATGAAGCACCCGTCAAGACAAATTATTGGACGGCAAACCATAAAGCTCTTCTTGCATGCATCAAGGCATACATAGAGTCTTTAAAACTTTGGCCTTAAATCCACACCAGCTTGTGGTCTCTCAGAAGCAAACTTAGGTGGTCTCTCCACTTGGAACTTCACTGTAGAACCCGTGTTAGACCTTAGCAATTCATGACAGTAGTCATAGAGTCTCTGATACTGCTCTATGTACGTTCCTTGTAACTCATCAAGTGCAAACTGTTTAACCCGGGCAGCTTTAGACTTAGTCAGCTCTACATTCCACTTGTTGTATGCTTTCTTCATTAGTGTGGAGAGCTTTATCTTTGGATTCTCAACAATTTTTTTTAGAAACACCTTGTTCAACCATTTTGCATGCATAATCCCAATTTTTAACTCCCTAGAACAGCTATGCTTGTTGTGGCAGCTGGTTAATTGCCATGTTTGCTCATTCTTCATCTTCCTACAGTATGCAAACCAGTTGCAACCCTCCACGCAAGTAACCTTCACTCTCCGAAGGTCAACCTTATCAAACCTCAAACCCCTGCCAGTATGTACAACATAGACAGTAGCACAGTCCTTAAACTCCTCTCTTGATACATAAAGAGTTCCAACCTCCCACTTGTACTCACTCATGTCCTTTAGCTGCTTGTGCAACAGATACTTCTTGGCAACATTATTATCATCCTCATCATCATCAATAATAGGCATATCCAGAAAATCTTCAGATTCATATCCTTCTTTCTCATCCCCTAAACCTGCAGCAATCTTCTCCTTACCTCTGTCATTGTCACTCCTACTCTCTTTTGCTGCATCTGTTTAGGTTTCAGTTGTGCCAACCTCAAATCTATCCCCTACCCTGATGTTGACATCTACTAACCCCTCAACCCCTTCCTTGTCATCATCACTGTCACCAAACACAACCTCAGCAGCATTATCTTCTGAGCAATAACTATTTCTGGAATCAGAACTCCATAAATCACTACTATCATATTCACCACCCTTGGGAGTATAGTCCTCATCCTCACTGCCATCACTACCCTCTTCTTCCTCATCTGATTCATCTTTTTCATCTTTCTCACCCACATTTTCTTCCTCCACATTTGGGCCAGAATTTATCTCCACTTGTCCAATTGAATGGGCCTTAAATGTTACTATTGGGCCTGGCCCATTAGATCCACCAGCCTACTCTTGCATGGTAGTTTCAATACTCCCTAACATGTGTACATCCTCAACCTCTTCATGGATATCACTAGTTTTATGAACTACATACAGCTCCACCATATCCTCCCTAACCCCAATGTTAGCCATATCCATTGCATCTTTGTTGATTCTCAGCATCCTTAAGCCTTCTTCTGTACTCTGATCCAGTGATTTGTACCATATTGCTGCAATATCTTTTTTCAAATACTCTTGTCTGCTCACTATATCATAAAATTCAATCAGGCTTCACTCATCTTCATTGCAGTAATCTATCACAGTTGTCTCCCCACCCAAATACTTCAAAGGCCCTCCTTGAAGTCCAAAGCTACCTTGGTGATAAACTTTCACACTAAAATAACTCATCCTATACAACAGACCCTATTACATCAGGTTAACATAGTGGAACAAGTAAATTCGCAACCATAGATTGAGTCACCAAAAACAAGTAAATTCATGCCCTAACTAACATTCACAACGAACATTTTTTTGGGAATACAAAAAATCAAATAAACCCTAAAATGTAAACAATCTCCTATATGCCCTTCGTTCTTCATCGAACTACTCAATAAAACCCCAAGAAACAAAATTTCTTCCTCGTGCATACCTTGTCAAACGAAACCACTTTGTCGCCAGACCAAAGGTGTGATCTTTCATGCAACACAAGCAACAACAACCTGCCAACTACCTTGCAGCCCCTCCCTGCGATCACCCTCGAAGAAGTGTCAAACGTGTGTGGTGAGGAGAACTGGACTGGATTGCGTAGAGGTGCTCTGTTTCTTCAACGTTTCGTATTTGCTTCAGTGAATGGTATAATGGGCACGAAGAGGCAGAGGTTGTTAACCTTTGGGCTTACTCACTCAGCATCCACGTATGCAACGCCGTTAACTAAATGTTTATCATTTTGACGGTAGGACAATATTGATTCGATTTAGAAACGTTTGGGATACAAATAGGATGTTAAAAACGTTAGGGACAGATTTGAGACTTACCCCAAACGTTGGGGACATAAATGATACTTTACTCTTGTTATAAAATAAAGTTAAAGAATCAATTTCCCTTTATTTGAAATAAATTATAGAGAAAAAAATTATTGTATTACTATTATTATTCAAAAACATAAAATTTATATTTATTATTAAAAAAATAAAATTATTCTTTTATAAAATACGTGTATGTATATAAGAATGAGAATGTTATACTAAAATTTAACGATAAATAAAAAAATAATTTTTAAATTTTAAGATATTGTTTTGTTCTTATATATTTTTTAATTAAGAATGAAATTAAAATTAACTCGTATAAATATTTATTAATGGATATATGTTTCAATAAATTAAAATTATGTGATAAAAATCATAAAATGAAAAAATGTACTTTAAGATTTATTGAGTAATAACAAAAAAATCTGACTTCAACCCAAAATGCTTTCTTTTGTGCAAAAACAAAAAAATTCTAACACATTATAATTAATCATGATAAATATAATTATTTAAGCTAAGCATTAAAACTTTCACGTGAAAGAAAGAAAAGGCCTTTGTATCTCATGGGTTCTATATTCCTCATTGAGGATTCGAACTCGGGTGCAGTCCCAGCGAGGCAGATAATGCTGCCATTGGTCCAAGGCCTCAGCTGCTTGTATCTCACTTTTAAAATTGCATTTCACCTATCAACTATGTACAATCTACATATGTAGAAAAAAATTTTCTTCTATGCCATAAAATTCACCTAAACTTAAATTTAATTTTGATATAATTTTTGTATAAAACAATTTTATATGTGTAGATTCAATCATATAATACCACATCAATAAAATTAATTATTTTTTATATTAATTTTATTAATAATCATCTAAAAAATATATATATGATTGAACAATATAACATTTTATACCGTCAGTATATCAAAATCAAATTTATAATCGTATAAAATATGAATTTAATTTAAATATACTAACAATATAAAATAATTTTATACGTACATCTAATTATGTAGTATTACATTAGAAAAAATAACCTTTCATATCAATAGCGTAAATAGTAATTCAAAAGAACATATGTGATTGGACGACTATGTAATATTGTCAATGTATCAAAATTAAATTTATAATAAAACAACATGAATATTATTGTCCTTCACAAAATTGCTGTTGCCTAAAGTCAATTAACACAACAAAGTACATTTTATGTACCCAAAACTTGACGAAATGGCCAATTGCAGCATCAAACTAAAGTGCATAGAAACGTTATTCACATTATTGACATTTCACATGGAATAATAAACGCACTATGAAAACCTAAACACCCACCGTGTGATACATCTAGATGGATAGGTAACAAGTAACAACTAATGTAACCAAAATTGCTGAAGTGTATATGTATCTTGTATTTATCAGAGCCGCTTGATTTGCTGAGATTGGGAATGGTGCTTCTCTTCAATATGCCTGGTGAGAAGTGAGATTCCATAATGTGAAGCACTTGAGGCAGCATAGTATGATGTTACAGTGAGTTGAGTGAACTTCGGAAGCACATAACCTAAAGATTTCATAGATATCCACATTAGTTTAGGGTATTAAAAGCTAAATAGTAGCAAATTGTCATTATTTCAGCATAAGACGTCAAAATTCGAAGGCAAACCACAAGCTAACTAGCCGAGTAACATACTATGATGCCCTAAACCCAATCATAATTAATGACAAATATTACAAGTTAATTGGAAATTTCATCAAACCTAGTAAAAAATGGCAAGTAGACAAAAACGCTATTAGCTGTAGAAACCGATCCATGTAGCAGTTCGTAGCCTAAGACTGTTTGAAAGTTTAAGCGTTGAAGGGGAAGGGATGGAACAGTCTGAATCGGTAAAGGGATGTCACTTTACAGTTCAAGCCCTTTCCCTCGCTTTTTTCTCCTCCAAAATCAAACTTACAACCAACCCCTAAAATAATGATGAAACAATACCAAGATCTAATGCAATCAATAAAACCCAAGGAACCAACGTATGACAGATTCAAATTCATATATGAAATTCATTCCTATACACAAAGCTGCGCCAGCAATTACTGAACCAAAATTAACACACTCACAGAGCTAAATAAAATAACTAGAAGCAAAAGAACAAGTTGAAACAGTACATATAGATGTATTAATTTAAAAGGAATAGAAACTTTAGGCATGCGCAAAGTTACCTCCAAATGCGGCACTTGCAACTGAATACATTAGCAATGGAGGGAGCTGAAAATAGTGAAGAAAAGAAATAAGTTTGCTATGGAATATCAACAAGCTCTATGGTACATCTGCTAAGATAATTACATATATATGAATGAATACAGACAATATATTCTATGATCTGCCCTTTCTAGGCATCAATAAAGTATAAAGCTTGGCAACTGCAATTTGTATAAAAGATAAAACCAATGAAGGTATACATACCCCAACAACAAAAGGCAGCCACTTGGATCCCTTGAGACGGTTTTGTAGGTATGGTAGCCCTGCAAACAAAGATCAATAAGCAATATTTTCAACCATATTATTTAATTTTAATTAACCCTGGTAAGAGTGTAAAGTGTTGGACACTATCAAAGAATAAATCAGATCACTTTAAGATATTGTTAAAAGCTTGTATAACAAGTAACAACTAGAAGGCCCTGAATTATTATCAAAACAACATGGCACTTATTGTTCATTCAAAGTACAAATAAAATACTGTAATGACATCAGATCCAGTAGCAATAACATAGAAAGTAAAGGAAACTTAGATGCTGTTCGACAACTTGAAAAACCAATTTAATATTGTATAAATGGAACAAATTATGATAATCTGCATAAAAACAAACTAGTTTATCATTAAACAGTATCTGATTCTGGACTAACTTGAATAGTTTTTTAATCATTGAGAAAGATTAACCTAGTAAATAGCAGAGGAAAAAAAGTGATTACTGATTAGATGAAACCAGCTTATTTTTTGTGAAAGTTTTAGTTTAAATTGGTTTAGATAAAAACTGGTTTATAAGATGTTAACACATCTTGGAAATATTATGCCATAATTGGTGGTTAAACCAACTCTCATACGAGTTTCAGGCAGTTCATTCAACTGAAACTAGAGCTGCTTTTGATTATGCAACCACGAAATATGAATACAATTCCATGAGCTTCGGCAATTTTATATATGGATTCCATAATAAGCACCGATTCCCCCCACTCCAACTCCACAAAGAATCAAGTTTTCCTTCCATGGCAATAAAAGATCCACTATATTAATTCACCTTTCAAGAAAGGATAATTTGTTACAGTGTATAGCGAGCTAAAAGATATACTATAATGTCATGTGGACCTAAAAATATGCAAGTCCAACCCCTTTGCTCTGACATTAATTCATACTACAGCTCTAACTAGAGTATTTTCCTAATATCAATAACATTACCAATAACATATTTGATTTTTGAGATATTATCGAACATCCTCTAAAATTACCTGTGTTCAATCCATGAACTACACTAAGCATACCACCAAGCCCT
>NC_029773.3:80400644-80434284 GCF_000817695.3 Arachis duranensis | reverse complement strand
TGGGGCAAATGATCGAACACATAATGAGCAAGAAGAATAGGAAGAGGAAGAGGAAGAAGAGAGAATACTAACGACATTGGGGTCGAGAAGAGAGAGACAGCGAGGGCAACGTGGGGTACCGAGGCCAGGATTTAGGGTAGGATCGTGATGGAGATTCCCTGTTCTAAGCTTCTCTTCATAAACCTCTCTTGTCCCCATCCTTCTTCTTCCTTCTTCCTCTTTCTGGGGTTTGGATTCTTCTGAACTCTGAAGTGTTTTCTTCGGTCAGACTTTTTGAAGGATTTATATTTTATAGAATTTTGGGAGGGAGAGTCGGCCTTTTTGGAGAACACTTGGGCCTATGTGTGTTTAATGGGAGTTTTTGAAAAACCTAAAGGACTATACTTTTCTAAATTCTAATTTATCCTTAAACATTCGTTACTAAATAAATAAAATTATTTTATTCATTATCAATTAAAAAAATAACTTTTTATTTATTATTTTTTATATGAATTATTAAAATTTAAAATTTATCATCATTTAAATTTTAAAGTTAAAAAAATGCATTATTTATATTTTTTTTAGAGCACATTAGCATTCATCTATATTTTAATTCATTTATCTTGAGTATTTAATTTGTATACATTGTAAAAAAAAAGAGATCAGGAAAGAAAATAAAGAAGTTAACACTATACTTTAATACCTGAAATGTGGATTCTAATTTCCAACAGTTTAATTTTTTTTTCTTTTTTTCTTTTTAATTAAACTCACAGCTTAGTTGTTAAATATTATGTATAACTCATTTGAACTTGAGCTTCTTGTATTCCTATCTTTTGTAAAATAAAAGTACTTTAGGTCTTTGTTAAATAATATTTAGTCCTTGGAAGATTAATCATAACACATTTAGTATTTTAAAGATTCGAATTACACTAAATTAATTGATCATTATTAAAGTGCTATGATTTGATCTTTTAAATACTAAAATGTTTATAAAAACCAAATCTTTTAAAGACTAAAATATTATTATTAATAGGAATAAAATATATTATTTTCTACTTATAAAAATAAGAAGGAAAATAACATTCATTCTTAAATAAATAGCAAATTAGCAATAACAATAACAATAGTAGTGAAAAAATTCATAGAAAATTTAAAAATAGAGACAAAAATATCAGAATTTTTAACGTAAATTTTTTTCAATATAAAAAATAAAAACCATGAGTTACTAATATTAAAAAAATAGTTTTACTATGATTAAAATAAAGTACAACAGAATCACAAATCATTATATAAAATGTACATACAAGTCAAACAACACAAACATCACAACTTATAAAATAAGAAGATGAAAATACCAGAAAATAGAATTACTGTTATATGGCCAATATCTCCAACTACAAATTTCGTATTGAATATCCGAATGGCAAAAACGAATGATCAGGTGTCTAAATAACAATATCTAAATTTGAGCTTGATCCAATGGTTAACATATCTGTAATGATCCATTTACAAAGATAGCTTTATATATGTGCGACAATTCTTTCTCTTCTCTCTATTGGTTGATATTCTCTTTCAAATGATACCTCTCTTTTAGAACCCTAACTTAACCTCAGTCACTTTATTCTCAGTAAAGAGCAACCATGAGATTGGATACTAACATTTAGACTTTTTCTCCACATAGGAAAAAAGCTCAAAAACCCAACAAATCTCTCCCTCACTGTCAATCTGGCGATTAAGCAACAAGTTTCAAACTTTCACTATGGTAATGTTTTAGTCATCATATCAGAACCATTCTTATCAGTGTAAACCTTTTCAAGTTTCAACAACTCAATATCCAAAACATCATGTATTCAATGATACCTCACATCAATATGTTTGAATCGAAAATGAAAAGTAAAGTTTTTACTAAAATGTATAGCACTTTGACTATTACAAAACAATATATATCTCTCTTGAGAAAATCCAAGTTTCTTAAAAAAAATTCATCCAAAGCATCTTCTTACGTGCTTTGGTAATAGCAATAAACTCGACCTTTATAATAGACAAAGTAACACATTTTTGCAATCTAGATTGCAAAGACATAGCTGCACTTGCAAAGTTAATTAAGAAACCTAAAATGAACCTTCTAAAATTAATATCTCCTGCTATGTATGAGTCAGTATAACCAATTAAAATACACTTTTCACTTTCATAACACAACTTCATATTAGAAGTATCATTGTACCACAAAGGTATTTTACTATCTATTTTACAGCATTAAAATACTTTCTTACTGGGTTTGAAATAAAACAGCTAACACAACAGCAAAATGAGTTAT
Source organism: Arachis duranensis (assembly GCF_000817695.3). Classification (NCBI taxonomy): domain Eukaryota; kingdom Viridiplantae; phylum Streptophyta; class Magnoliopsida; order Fabales; family Fabaceae; genus Arachis; species Arachis duranensis. Next base: position 80,431,988 of record NC_029773.3, on the reverse strand, counting down.
ATTCGGTTTTGTACATACCAAAACATACATTAAACTATCCACGACTGATGCATATGGTAGTTTTTCCATGTCTTTCTTCTCTTCTTCATTTTATAGACTTTGTTTGCAACTCAATTTAAAGTGTGTAGTAAAAGGAGTATTAATGGCCTTTACTTTCTCCATTTGGAACCTATGCAACACTATCTCTATGTATTTCTCTAGTGACAGCCAAAGTTTCTTCTCATTCCTATCACGCATGATTCTTATATCAAGAATCTCTTTTGTTGGCCCAAGATCCTTCATTGCAAATAATATTACAAGTTACTTCTTTAACATGTCAATTTTAGAAGCATTTTGACCAACAATAAGCATATCATCAACATATATCAAAAGGATAATAAAATCATTACTAACAAACTATTGAATAAATACACAATGATTAGATATAGTCTTCTTATAGCCTTATTTTGTCATAACAGACTCAAACTTCTTGTACTGTTATCTCAAAACTTGCTTTAAGCCATATAAACTCTTATTCAGTTTGTAAACATAATCCTCTTTATCTTTTACTATGAAACTTTTGTGTTATTCCATGTAAATTTCATCTTTAAGATCACTATGAAAAGAAAAAAGTTTTTACATTTATCTACTCTATTTCTAAATCAAGACTTGCAGCCAAACTCAAAATAGTTCTAATAAAAGACCTTCTCACAACTAGCGAAAAGATTTTATTATAATCAACTTCCTTTTTCTACCTATAGTCCTTAACTACTAAAATCTAGCTTTGTACCTTAGATACTAAAAACTTTCTTTCATGCTTCAACCTATAAACCTACCTATTCTACTAAGCTTTCTTCTTTTTTTTGACAACTTTACAAATTCAAATCTTTGATTATCATGCAAGGATTGCATTTCATTTAGCATTGCATCAAATTATTTTTTATTGTCATCACATTCCATAGCCTCTTCATAATATTTAAGTTCTCCCCCATCAGTCAAAGTCACATAGCCATCGGTAAATATCACATACTCATTAAGAGGATACCTCGTTGAAGGCCGTTGTTCTCTAGTAGATTTTTTAAGATGAAAACCTGGTGGATCTTCAAGTAGTTTAAGTTGATTATCAATATTATCATCAACTAGAGCATCAATTACATCTCTCATTTGATGATTATATAAGAAGCCAAATGCTCATTTTGTGGCATATGATTCCAATCTTGCTTCTCTACTAGTTCTGGTGAAGGAAGTGACTAAACTAGATCTACATCAGTTATATCATTGCTCTTTTGTAATTGACTATTCTCTACTTTATCAATGTTTTCAATGATATGGTTTTCAATAAACTCTACATTACGACTTATTACATGCTTATTAAAACCTGTAACCAAACTTATCCTAACCCAATAAAAATACATTGTCTTGTCTTCACATCTAACTTAGATCTCTCATCATTTGGAACATAAATAAATTCTTTACATCCAAGACTCTCAAGTAATTATATGAGACATTTTTGCCTGACCAAATTAAAGATAATTTAGAACATCATTGTCCGTAGGGGGTGGCAAGCGGGGAAGCCCGCCCCACCCCGTCGGAAGCCCGCTTTCTGGCGGGCTGGCCCGCCCCGCTCTGCCTATTTAGGCGGTCCCAAAATCCTAGCCTGCCCCGCCTAATGGTGGACTTTGTAATTATAAATATCTAATAAATATAATTATAAACCAAGTTTTCATCCAAAATATAATTATAAATATTGTTCCCAAAGTAAAATAAACATAATTCAAAATATAATTATAAATATTGTCTCTAAAACAAAATAAATATAATTCAAAATATTCAATTTTCATCTTCATTCTCTTGTAAGTTGAGTTGGGGAAAGTTGGGTTTTGTAAAAAAATTGTAAAAATACCCCTTGCTAAAAAAATTCTAAGTCCGGCGGGGAAGCCCGTCCCGCCCCGCCATGCCAAAGCCCGCGGTTTAAGCGGTGCGGGTTATGCGGGCTTTTACTATTTAGCGGTCCCAATTTTCCAACCCACTCTGCCTTTTTTTGCGAGTTACGCGGGTCAGCCCGACGGGTTTAGGCCCGTTTGCCACCCCTAATTGTCTAAAACAATTGTAGGACTCAGATTAATCATATGAGTCACTGTAAGTAATACTTCACTCCAAAAGACTTGATGTAGCTTAGCTTTAGTAAGCATACACCTAATTCTTTTAATCAGTATTCTATTCATCTTTTTTGCCAAATCGTTCAATTGAGGTGTTTTATTAGGAGGCGTCCTTTTATGTCTAGTATCTTGTTGCTTGTAATACTTATTAAATAGTTTACAATCTCACCACTCTTGTCTATGTGAATACATTTGAATTTTTTACTTGTCTTCCTTTCAACTAAAATTTGAAATTGTTTGAATTTTTTCAAAATTTGCTTTTTTATCTTCAAAATTTTGTTAAGTGGTGAATAAAAATAATAAAGTAAATAGCTCCACTAAAAGATTGTACATTTAAAAGATCAGAAATATTAGAGTGCACCAATTTCAAGAAGTATGATTTTTTTTGAAGATTGATGTGTTTTGAAGGATGTTTTTTTTTGTCACCCATGTAATGAGAATATTTTCCTAACTTTGTATTCTTTAAATTAAAAAAAACATTCTTTCAAGCCAAACAACTAAGTCTTTTTTTCACTAATATGATTAAATCTTCTGTGCCACAAGCTACAAAATCTCTTTACTTCCAATTGCATTTACATTATATTTTGCAATCATGGCATGTGTCACATATAAATTTAAAATATATTTTTCTCGAACCACCACCAAATTGTCTTTAGTGAGCTTCCTTTGTACAAAGCGAAGAGTGTTTACAAAGCCTTCATTATCAAACATTTTAACTAAAACCAAGTTTAAGAAAACATTTGGAGTGTGTCTAACATCTTTGAGTAGCAACTTCATTCCCATATTAGTCTCACAATAAATATTTTTTACACTAATCATCTTGGTCAATCCATCGTTACCCATCTTAAGTACTCTTAAATTACTTGAAGTGTAAGAAGTAAAGAACTTATTTTTCGATGTAACATACTAATATGTGTTGAGACGCCACTTTCAATTACCCAGCTAAACTGACCATCAAAAATAAGATTGACCTTGTACCCATAATTAACAATATCAACAATAAAAAGATCATCTGAAATAGAAGATACACGATCATTATCATCATTTTCCTTTTTTTTTCTTGCTTACTTTTGTTCATTTTTTTCAAAAAAAAATATATATTTGGACATGATCCATTTTATGACGGTAATGACATTCAATATTTTTGTATCTTGACTTGGATTTACTCCTGTTTTATCTCTACCCTTTTGACCTTTGTTTTGATTTATCTTCCTATTTTCAGTAACTAACATTTCATACTGTGACAAAAAATTCTGCGTCTTCCTTTACATTTCTTCATTTAAAATGCCACATTTATTTAGAAAGTTGCATGGTCACTTTACCATTCAAAGCAGAACCAGTAAGAGATATACGAAATGTCTCTTGAGAATCTGGTAGAGTATTTAGCAACCATAATCTTTGAACTTTATCTTCAAATTTGATTTCTATGCTTGATAATGGATCAAAAACTCTTTGAAATTCATTTAAGTGATCTAATACTAGTGACCCTTTCTTGTATCTCAAATTCATCAACATTTCAACAAATATAATTTATTATTGCCAGACTTGAAAGCATACAAGGATTCAATTTGATTCCATAAAGTCCTACATATGTCTCATTAGCAATATAATTAGAAACATTATCATCCACTTATTACCTAATAAAACCACACACTTGTTGATGTTCAAACTCCCATTTTTCATCTGTTTTAGACTTTGATTTCTGTGTAGCAAATATGGTTAAATATAGATTTTTGACAAACAATAAATTTTTCATCTTGTCCTTCTATAAATGGTAATTAGTGTCATTCAAACTTATTATCCTAATAGAATTATTTGCCTCCATCTTTTAAACAAGTTATAACTAAATGTCCAAAACTGAGTTCTGATGCTAAATGATAGGAATAAAACACATAATTTTCTACTTGCAAGAATTAGAGGAACAACAAAACTTACTCTCAAATAAATAACAACAGTAATAACACACCAATAGCAACAAAAAAAAACACAAAAAAAAGAAATACAGATAAGAACGTACCAAAATTTTTTAACGTGAAAATTCTCCTTAATATGAGAAGTAAAAAATCACGAGTTACTAAGACCAAGAAAATAACTTTATTATGATAAAAATAGGATAGAAAAGAGTAAAAAATTATTGCACAAAATGTGCATATAATAAGCCAAACAACCCAAACATCAAAACTTACGAAACAATAACCAAAAAGATGAAAATATCACAAAATAAAGTTGTTACTGCGTGGCTAATATCTCCAACTACAAAACTCTTATTGAAGATCCGAACGGTGAAAACGAAAAACCAAATGTCTAAAACACATTGTCCAAATTTGACCTCGATCCAACAGTTAACGAATTTGCGACAACCAATTTATAGCTTTGTGTGTTTGCAAAAATGTTTTCTCTCTTCTCTTCTCTCTCTAATCTTATAAGCTACCCCTCTCTTATAACTCTAACTCAACCTCTACCACTTCACTATATAAAGTGCAATCATAAGTTTGAATACTAACATTTGAAAAATTTTTTCCAATAGAAAAATAGCTCAAAAACACAATAATTGTTATATTTTTTATTAATAACTAAAATGTTACTTTTTCTTTCTTAATTAACTTTTTTTAGTTGTGCATATTTATTAAGATAATAAGATCATTATTAAATTTTATTGAACATTTACAAATTTTTTTTTAAAAAAAAAAGATAAAATTATTATCCTTTATTAATTACAATACATTTTCTCTATATAATTATAATTTGATTGTATATGATATTTAAAAATGTAGTTGTGAATATATTTGATTGTATATAGTCTTTATATATATGTGGTCAATTCATTAAAATTAAATTCAGGGAAAAAATTCAGAAATAAAGAAGTTGGCTAATGAATGCACTTGTAACACTTATAAATACTAGAAGCATAAAATTCTGATTTTTTTTCTTTTTTAAATGCATTAAAGTTTTAACTTACAAAAAAGGAAAATTGTAATTGATGAAGAACATACAATATGCTCTGAATCACAAGTAATGGAAACTTATTGGGAGTTCATTTCTTGCTGCTTCCTAAATATGTAGAACAAACAATCCTATTGGCAGAGACATCTCACCTACCAATATCTAAATTTCCATATAATGTTGATAATACCTTCCCAAAAAAAGGTTATTAATCTATTTATAATTATACGCATGAATTTTAGTTTTATTGTTGTTGTCAACGATTTCTAAGTAGATGACAGGTAGACGAAATGATCCTCTTCAGTTTTTTTAACATTTAAGAAAATGTAGTGTGATCTCTCACCACTAACTTTATAAGTAGGGTCAAAATTAAATATAAGAGAAAAAGCATTGAAGGGTGAAAGATCACAATTGACACCATCCAATTTTTTTTTTTCATTAGAGAGGATCTACTCCCACAGGTAGATGACTAATTTTATATTTTGTTAATCTGAAATAATTTTATATTTATTATGTTTTCTTATATAAAAATTCCTTTTGAACTTAAAACATTACCAATTTTATCTTGAACTTTTTAAGTTTTTTATTAGAGGAATGGAAACATTACGATCGAACTTAGTTTGACTCAAACAAATGTTAGTTTGTGTCAACTAAGCATTGTTGCCACTTGTTAAAATATAACATATATATTAAAATTATATAAAACAATATAAATATATATACACAAATATATAATATTAATTTTGTAAGATATAAACTTAAAAATTTAAGAAAAAAAATTAGGTAAGTAACAGATTTTAAGCCAATATGACAATATGTATTGACCAATTCCATTTTCACTCTTTTTCCTTCATAAGAACGAAAAAAAAAAGAAGTAACGAGTTGGTTTTCTTATTTTTCCTTATATTTTGTCACTAATTTGACTATGCAATTTCCGAAACAGATATTGGTAGCGACGTGTGGAAGTGTATATAGTATAGTACACCAGAAACTAATAATTTAGCATTTTAAATCCTCAAGTCATTGTTTTAGGTAGGAAAAATTATCAATTATAGTCCAATAGTCTAAAATTGAGTGAATTATTTCAAAATGATGAAGCTACGTTGCTTACTGGCATAGAACTATAGAAGTGTCATATATTATCAAACATGCAAGACCTTTTTTTTCCTTTTCTTTTTTTTTCTTTTTTGTTTATGGTCTGAAATTCAAGTTTCAGAAAATACAATAAGAAAAATGAAGGTTATATGTCTCATAATAAGAAATTGATAAATGCTAAAAAGAAAAATGAAGGTTATATGTACCATTTTTGCATACAGTTCTCTTAAATTGATAATAAGTCCGAATATCAGTAATAAACCAAATAAGTAAATAAATGTGTGTGAAAATCAGAGAATCAGTATAAACAACAGTGGTTACTATAATAGCTGAAAAAATAGTTGTTTGTCTCATAACATGAAATTGATAAATGCTAAAAAAAACTAAATAACTGTTAACTCTAAATGAATACTTTTATATATAAATGCATAATATCAAGGCAAATCTGAAAGTCTCAACAAACACAAACTTCTCAGAATGTTTGACCCTAGACACCTTAAAAGTGCCAAGTTACTTTTATCCTCTCTTTTCATATTCTCTGCCATAATTTTTGTTATCCATGCATATAGTATTATCTACCATGATTTCCTACACTCTGCTACATATAAAGAACCTTCAGAGAATTTGCAAGCTCAGAGTCACAGATTCAAAGAGCAAATAAGACCAACACTTTCTAATCTGCCTTTACACTCCATTCAAGAAGAGAATGATAGAATTCAAGCTGGAAATCAGAATGACTTGGTTGCTCCACTCGGTGTGACAGAATTAGAGAGAATAGCTTGGTTTCGGAAAAACCTGCACAAGTTTGATATTCTCAAGTCAAACAATTCGACCCGAAGATTTCACAGCAGAGTTCTAGAATTCTTCAGCCGTGAATGCGAGGCTCAGTTTTTCATGACTTGGATTTCGCCGGCAGGCTCGTTTGGTGTAAGAGAATTGATGTCCGTGGAAAGTGTTTTTAAGGTTCATCCCAGCGCATGCCTTGTAATTCTGTCAAGAACTTTGGAGACCACGCACGGCTACACAGTGCTGAAACCGTTGCTTGACAGTAGGTTCAAGGTTCAGGTCGTGACCCCAGACTTGCCTTTTCTGTTCAAAGGGACACCGGCCGAAGCTTGGTTTCGTGAGTTAATAAAAGGTAAGAAGGATCCAGGTGAGATTCCTTTGTCACAAAATCTATCTAATCTGATAAGACTTGTAGTGCTCTATAAATATGGTGGAATCTACATAGATACAGACTTTATTGTTCTAAAACCATTAACTGGGTTGCGGAATTCTATAGGAGCACAAAGCATGGATTTAAGATCTAAGCATTGGACTAGATTAAATAATGCTGTTCTGATTTTCGATATGAAACATCCACTTCTTCACGAATTCATTAGTGAATTTGCATTGACTTTTGATGGAAACAAATGGGGGCATAATGGTCCATACCTGGTTTCTAGAGTGATCAAGAGGCTGCTGAAAAGACCCGGTTTCATATTTAAGATCTTGCCACCTATGGCTTTCTATCCAGCTGATTGGAATAAGATAAGGGGGTTTCTCAGGAAGCCGAAAACTCAAACTGAATCGAAATGGGTAGAAGCCAAAGTGCTTCAGCTCCGTGCGGAGACTTATGGGATTCATCTATGGAACAAGCAAAGCAGAAGATTGACAATAGAAGATGGAAGTGTCATAGGAAAACTTGCATTAAATCATTGTATCATTTGCAACCATATATTTAGTTCTTAGATAACAGTTCTTGAAAAAAGAAAAAAATGGTGGAGAAGGAATTCTATTGTGAATACCAGTTTTTCATTATTTCCCTATCTATAGGAAACACTATGATACGATTGTAAAAGAAATGCAGTTATGGTTATACAAAGCAAAAGGTATTCTCTAGCAATACAAGTCTAAACCATAGTCTGAATCTAAACCTTTCACATCTTTACAAACCAAATCCTTCTCTATCAATCCGAGCTAATTGGCTGACCAATATAGTTTGATTAATTCCAGGGATTCTAGGATTAAGGTCTGTAATAACTTTCACAATCCGACAGATATGATATTAATTATACACGAGTCACTATAAAATACAGGTGCTAGACTAGTATGCTCCATTTCAAGTAATCTCCACCGGGATATGCTTCCCCCTTTCATACGCTACACCAAATTTCTATGTTCATGAGCTAGGAGGTTTTTCTAGAAAAAAGAAAAATAAAGAAGGATGTATCCAAAGACTTGGATCAAGAATTTATGAGAAAAATAGTTCCCTTAAAGTTTCTTAGAATCACATTTATCATAAAAGGCTGCATTCATTACATCCATCAAACCATCAAGTAATGCTAGCTAAATAAAGTCAACAAGCAATTTCAGGTTCTCTATAATCCTTTTGATATTCAGAGCTATATACCAGTGAATTTGTTTACCACTCTCCTAAGTAGTTTCAAATTTTCAATATAACATGTAAAATTATTCCAAGTATGATGTAAGAAAATTCGCAAGATACGGTCCTTAAAAATTTAAGGAGAAAAGTGAAAGGGCAAAAATAGACTAATACAACCAGTAGAGAATTAAGATGGTGACTGCACTTTTGGATTCAGAGCTGACATACAAAAAACACAGTATTGAGCCTAAGTTCCAAGTGTTATGGAAGCACTCATAGTCCTTTGTTTTTCCCAAGGGCTATCTCTACCAATATCTCAAGTCTCAACTTTCACATAGGCAAAAAGAAACCAAGAAATATTTACATACTCTTGAAGCACATTTAATGCATGTTTCAAGAATATTTATTTATTTATAACTACATATCGTTGGTTTTCTACATAACTTTCATATATTTCAAATGAAAATGTTCTTCGAGCATGTATTAAATGGGGCTCCAAAAGCATGCAAGAATTTCTCGAAAGAATCCGTATCATGTTTACCACTGAGAATACACAAGGTCCAATGTAAGACAAATCCTAGGCAAACACAAGTCTTGATTTTATTTTATTCTATTGTAATGCTAATGAGTGAACCATCAATCTTAATTTCACAATAGAGTTTAATACAGATAAAAGAAGAACAGTAGCCTCAACTAATATAAAGATAGTTAAAACTCATCATATAATATAATCAAAATCCATATTGTATATTGTCATAGAGCAATGCAATTCAAATATCAACAACTAAACAATGAAACATTTTAGAACTACAATTCAATAACAAATTCAGCTAGTAAAGAGAGACTCATCAATTTCAATCTTCACCACTTCATTATCTTCGAAACGATCCTTCTTCGTAGGCGCCGGCGGAGAAAACAGCCTCGGTGGTCCTCTACCCTTTTTCTTGTCCCTTGGCCTTGCCTGAAAATAACCATAACATGAAATTTTGAGCATAATTGCAAAACATAGTTTCAAAAATAAGAACCCATTAATAAAAAAGATCAAAACTTCAGACAAAAGAGAAGTAGAGAAACAAAGCAATAAACATGGGAAATTTCGAAAAACAGAATACAAGCAGAACATTACATTTCCGAATGAATGGTTGAAGCGCTTTCCCTTTGCAGTTTTCTTGTCACCTCTGCCACAGTAGACTGAAAAAGAAACAATAAAACGGTGAATGTGCAAATGGGGTGCTAGAATTCACGCATAACGCAAAACAATTACAGCAAAGTTTGCAACTTTTTGGGTTTTGATGCAGCATGTACCATAAGGAATTGGAGAAGGAGAAGAGGAAGTCGCTGCAGAGTGTGAAACTGAAAGAGAAGAAGTGGAGAGTGGTGAAGGGGAGAGGGTTTGGGAGTGAGAGAAAGAAAGGTGAGAAGAGGAAGAAGTGTGGAGTTGAGTGGAGAATGGTGGAGGTGAAGCTAGAAGCAGTGAAGCCATGGCTGAGGATAACACCATAAGGGGATAAGGTTTTGAGAGTGAAGAAGATGTGTTTACTGCGCAGTTTTATTTGGCTTATTGAGCCATCCTCTCTTCAGTCTCTGGTATTATGTTTAAGAAAGGAAATTTTTTTCTCTAAATTTTAGAAACATGTAAAACAATGAAATGAAATTTTTTTTTCTTTCTAAATTGATAGTAAAAAATTATTAGATAATTTAATATATTTGATTAAATTATTATTTAATATTTTTAATTATTAATTTTACAATAAAATAAATATATGAGTTTTAATTAAAATTTTTCTTCNCATTTCCTTGATTTTATTTTTTCAGTTAAATAATCCAAAATTAATACATTTTTATTGTTTTTAAACCTATGTAATTTTTTCCGTGCGGTATTATTGTTTTCCACTCTTCCTTCAAACTTTAAAATGCTATCTAGCAAATCCCAAGCCTTAATTTATCTATGGCATACCCTCATCGGCCATTATGGTAATATATACCAACTTTTCAAAAACTGAAATATTATGGTAACTATTTTTTATTAATATTAACTAATTTTTAGTTAATATTTTATTTTTATAAAATTTAAGATTTAAAATTTAATGTTTAAAATTTAAAATATTTAATTAAATAATAATAAAAAATGATAAATTTTAGGGTGCTACACATCCATGTAATTTTGTATCTTTCTTTTTTCGCGTATTTTCTTCTTATCGTCATTCTTTTGTTGTTGTTGCTGCTGTATTTTTTTTGTCTTTTTCTCCTTCTCTCTCTAGTGAAGAAGCAGTCGAAGGTGAGGAGGAAGAATTTTGAATTGCGCAAAACAGAAATAAAACCGAACACGTCATTATGGTGAAACTATTGTATAGTACTGAGTGAACGAAACATAATACATTATATAAAAGCAAATTCCAACAGCTTCTGCATAATGAATCGAACCACGTACTCATGGTGAAACAATTGTATAGTATTGAGTGAACGAAACATAATACATTATATAAAATCAAATTCAAATAGGTTTCTGCATAATGAACCGAAAACATCATTATGGGAAAACAATTCTATAGTACCGAGTGAAAAAACATAATCCATTATATAAAATCAAATTCAAACAACTTTCTGCATGATGAACTAAAACACATATTCACAGTGAAACAATTGTGTAGTACTCACTGAACGAAACATAATCCATTATACAAAATCAAATTCGAAACACCTCTATTTACAATTTAGATATTATCAATTCAATTCAATTTCAGAACACCTCCATCTATTCAATTCAATTCAAATAAAATTAGCAATAAGCAATTGCCTTCTGTTGAATTCGATTCAAAATTGAATAATCCAAACCTCATCAGTATGATTCATCTCGGAAGAATAATCCAAATCGCTCTCATTCAACTGATTTGAAGTTGATTCATTCATTGTTTCAATTTAAAAGTTCAGATCGAAAAAGAAAACAAAGAAGAAGAACGACAGGGCTTATTACATTGAATTCAATCCAGATCCATAACGAAAAACGCGAGTAGAGGAGAACGACAAAGCCTATAACGCAAGCAGAGAAGAAGAAGAAAGAAGGAAAACGCAAGTAGAGAAGAAGGTTTACATTGAGCAAAAGTCATAAAAAATACGTGAATCACAAACGATTTGGAGATTGAAAAAGCACATATAACAAAAAAGACTTGGATAACATTCTATGAAGCACGGATTCTCTCATGGTGCCGGCGTATCCGTGTCGGACACGAATCCGACGCCGACACGTGGTGGATACTTCAAACGAACGTATTGGCGGCGTATCTTCTTGCGGTGCAGAATTTTGGTAGAGCGGTCACGAATTCGAACAAGTCCGACCCGATTCAGATGTTCATGAGACGGATCTTTCTCGTGGACTGCAAATCTTTAATTGATTTTATGATTTTATGCCCCGATTAACCAATTTTTTCTTTCTAATTTTAAAATATTCTAAAATTAAAACAAATCAAAATTTAAATTTAAAAATAAAATAATTAATAATTCAAAACCTAAATCTATTTACCGTTTGTCTTTGGTAGCTTACTTAATCACTAGTTTAGCCGTTCTTGGTTCTTGCATTATATTGAAGAAGAAGAATAGAAGATATAGAGGTTGAAGACGAACTGAAGAACTACATTGTATGGTGTGTGGTGTTTGCAGACGATGGACTAGGAGGAGAAAAAATTGATACATTTTCTGTTAGTGAAATGGCAAGAGTAGATTAAAATTTTTTATTTTTTAATAATTGCATAATTTTAAGACTTTTTTATGCAATTATATTTACTCTTATATTTATAATATAATATTTTTTAATTTAATATATTATTTAAATTTTAATTCACAACGTATCTTAAACGTGTCGTATCCAATTTCTTATAAAAAAAAACGTGTCAACATATCCGTGTCATGTCGTGTCTATATCCCGTGTCGTATCGGTGCTTTCTAGATAACATTCATGTATTTTTTACATGAATGTGGACCATTATTATAAATGTTATTCACCATATCGTATTTTTAGGATTGTTTTTTGTATGTGTAAATTTGAACATATACAAATTACACATCTAATATTTCTATTAGGACAAATGTTAAGCGGACAAGTACGTATCCAAAATTTCAAATTAAACCATTCGGACTCCGGCTTTTTTACCAAAATGCGCACGAAAGACACTTTAATTTCCTAAATGCGTACGGTTTAAAATCTTTTTGAAAATGCGCACCTCCAATTCTTGGCCGGTCTCCGTGAAATGAATTTCTATAGCATCTCAATAAAGATGCCTACGAAATGGGCCAATTATATCAGGTGGACCTCCCACGAAATGACTATCCCATGAGAAATGAATTTCTATATCATCTCAATGAAGGTGCCCACAAAATGGGCCAACCATACCAGGTGGACCTCCCACAAAATGGCTACCCAATTTCCATAGTGTTAGCAGTGAAATGAAAGAAAAAATTAAGGGATTTTTTAATTTAATTTAAAACGATTTTTAATTTTTTATTTTTAAATTTATGGGATTACCATCAAGTTATTATAATAAGCTCCATTTTTTAATATATAAAAAATAAGGAAAGTAAATTTGTATAATGGATAATGTTATTTAACTATTTACTGTATATTACTTTAAATTAATTTTAATAAAAAAAATTTTAAAAAATAAAATAATTGAAATGAAAAATAATTTGAAAAATTATAAAAGATAAAATGATATTAGCAATTTTAAGAATGATATAAAATCATTTTTTAAATAAAAGTTTATATAAAAATTATAAAATTTTGAAGTTTTATTAGAAAATCATAAAATTAAGAAAAATAAAAATAGAGAAAAGACTAATTGTATAATTTAATTAAGAACACATATTTTCTAGAAAACATTTTTAAGTGGTCAAATGTACAAAGTTATTCTTATTAATTATATTCAAGACTAGGGAAATAATATTTATTGCTTATAACAATAATTTAATTTAAGATTTAAGACCTCATATATATTTTAATTTGAGGGAAATAATATTTCCTACTTAGAACAATATTATCTAAGAACTCGTATATATTACCTAAATTTCTCACCACTAAATTATTTTTGGTGGTTTAATCTTGGCTTAAGGTTAAGAATAATTAACTTAAATAGGTTAGTTTTTAAAAATAAAGTTTCATATTAATAATATTAAGATTTTTATATTAATAATATTAAGAAGTGATCTAGATAAGAACAATTTTGATTATAAAGTTCTCTTTTCTTTTGTTGTATTATCTAAATCAATCTTGTTCTCTTTTTTCCATTCTTTTACAGTCATCTTAAACTAGTTCATGCATAATTATAATATATAATTAAGTATTTGTTGAAATTTGTAAATGAAAATATTGTTAAATTTGTATAAGTTCATATTTTCTACTATGGTGAGAGGCATTAAGAACATATGTAAAAATCACGTAATTTTATTTGTATAATAAAAATTTTAAATTTTATAAAAATGCTTATAGAAGTAGAAACTCCTAATAAATCGATTTTGTATAAATTGATTTATAATGAAATGTCGTTTTTCTTTCTATTAAACCAATTTAAGATAAAACGATTTATATAGTAAGAGTAAATTAATTTAATTTAAAACGATTTATTATTAAAGAAAGAACTACCCTATTTTCATTTCGTGTGTATCATATGTGAAGTGATGCAATTCGTGGGTGCCATGAGTAAAATGGTGCATCTCGTATATGCCATGGCTGAGGTGACTCATTTCGTGGATGATACAATTGAAATGGCTTGTGTCATGTGGCATGAACCCATTTCGCAACACTTCCCATGATATGCTTCCTATTTCTATTTTGTGTGTGATCCTTGCGAGTTGGCCATGCGTATTATCAAAAAAATTTCAAACCATACGCATTTTGAGAATTAATGTATTTTACATGCGCATTTAAGTAAAAAAGCCCTCGGACTCCAACCTCAGCTCTTTTCCTCTTATTCAAATTGTTAATGGCCTCTATAATCTATGATGTATCAATGACCAAAATATATAGTGTGTTTGGAAAAAAAATTTAGAAAAAATAATTCTAATTTTATTAAAAAAATTTAATTTTATTTTTAATTTAAATTCATAATTTTGAATAATATATAATTTTGATAGAATTACATTTTTATTGATTTTAATTTTTATTAATTTATTCTTAATTAAAAAAATTAAATTCAGAAGGAGTAGAATCAGCAGCACCGAATTGATCTTTGAATTTTGATAATCAGGAATCAGGAATTGTATCTTTAGAAATGGTAAGTTCAGCGAAGCACATAAAAAAAAGGTTCAAAAGCTTCATTAAATCAAGTGAGTTTCCACATTTATTGAAGACGAAGATGTAAGAAAACTTTCTTTTTCTTTTGTAAGACCTAATCTCTTAAGCTTACTATTATTAATTTTTTGGAGTGGCCCTATGTTATGTTTTATTGCTTTTGTATCCCTGAATGTGGTAATTGTAATAGAATTTCTTTTATTGCAATAAAATTACTATTTTAGAGGGAAAAAAATTAAATTACAAATGCCTCACGTGATGTGATGCGTAGCAAAAGTAATATAAAAAAATGCTAACAGTTGTTGGTCTATAACTTTGACAGCACATACATACATGTATAGAAGGATTTTTCTTTAGAATTCGCCTAAAAACAAAGTCAGGTGAAGGAGAAGGAAAATCGAAAATGCCAAAAGGTAAAGAAAGCCACCGCGGAGCTCGAGTTTTCCTTAAAAGATCAAAGCCATATACGGCCACCGATGGCGGTTATCATGATTATTTCCGCAAGGCTGTGGATGATTGCATCAACAGTAGTAGTTCTACTGATGCTGTTGCTGCTACCCACTCTGACCACTCCATGATGAGTCTTAACACCAACAATAGCGGTGAGTTAGTTATTTATGAATCATGATTACTCAAATCTTCATTTGACACATACACTATATTTCTTCCTTGCAAAAATTATCATCTCATGATAATTATCATCATCATACGTTCAAAAGTCTTCTTGATCTCTGAAGACATTGACTTATTCAATTTTTGGTAGAAATTTCGTGATTTATTAGTTATTTCTTTCTAATTAAATTACTAGCATTTTTTTACTTAGATGAAATCCGATCAAGAGAATTTTACCCAAGTCAGTGATACTAAATCATTTAATTACACACAAAGTTGAATCATGTAAAGTTCTGAATGTTGATTGTGGATATTTCTATCTAAACATGACAAAAATAGATGAGAAAATTGATGGGATCGTTGACTTGAAGTCAATGGGTCTACAAGCAGCTGAGGAACTATCCAAGAGACCCAAAAATGGTCAAATCTATGCATCGGTAAAAGCAGATTTTGAAAGCATAAACGCACGCTTGAAGAATCTGTCCTTGTCTCTTGGAGAACCCAGTTCCATCGATGAGGGAATTGAGATAGCTGATGCTGCTTCATTGTTAAAGCTTTTGGACAAGTCAAACCGTGAGATTGACATGGCTGGGGAAATGGCTCAAAAGGGTGTCCTTTTGATGGTTCATGCACAAATCATGCTTAAGAAAGGTCAGGAACTACTTGACCAGAGCAAACTCAAGTTACGATGCCTTTGACATGAAAGTTTATTTTTGAATAATTAGAAAATAAATAGTTAAATTTGTCTCGAAAGATTTTTTTAATTAAATTCGTTTTTAAAGATTCTGAATAGATCGCATTAGTTTTTTTGTTACTTATGTTGCTGATGACATTAGAATTTGCTGATATAACTTAACTGACACCACAACACATATATAAATTTATGAAATTAGATCAAATCAATTTTAAATTGAGGAATTTTAATGTCTCAAAATCCTCCTCAATTTAAGATTAATTTGATCTAATTTTATAAACTTCTAATGTTAGTAGCCAATTAGAATTGTCAAGCGTATTGTGGTTAGTGTGGTATTACTTTAACCTATCACATCCACAAATTTTGATACCGTCAGTAACAAAAATGACAAAAGAACTAATTTAATTAAATTAAAATCTTTGAAAAGACAAATTTGATTTTAAAAACAAAATGTTAGAGACTAATTTAGAACAAATAATCTTTCAAAAACGAATTTTACCATTTAGAAAAAGTATAGAATTCATGTTAGTTTATCAAAGGTGAAGTATCTTGCTTTACACCTTTATGTTTGGTTCGGGTAAAAAGTGCGATAAGTTTTTGCCTTTTTATACGTGAAATTCATTTAGGTAAAATTATCTCCTCTTTTATCCTTGACCAAACATGCATACGCTAACTTGAATTCGAAAAGAAAATGATTCAAATATTCAATAATCTCTTGTATTCGTTAGCTCTATTCTTGATCTTTGTGGTATTGAAGAAA
This sequence comes from Arachis duranensis, assembly GCF_000817695.3. NCBI lineage: Eukaryota > Viridiplantae > Streptophyta > Magnoliopsida > Fabales > Fabaceae > Arachis > Arachis duranensis. The sequence goes on along the minus strand of NC_029773.3, from coordinate 80,415,101 downwards.
AAAGAATTATGCTTAGGAGGGATTTATCATCAACATTGCTTTAGTGAAGCTTGCTAGGAGGGTTTGGCATGCCACACGGATCTTATGCTCTTGTATTACTATTTCTACTAAGTTTTTTTTTTCTTTTTCACTATTATGATGAGGTATCATTAAAAATTTTATCTTGAGATGTCTCTCAATTATTGGATACGTAGGAGTTTTAAAGATAACTTTTATGAGAAAGATAATTTTTCTCATATACCATACATACATGTGTGATTGCATTATCCTAGCAGCTGATTTTAATTGTGAAAAAACAATTGTAAATAAACAATTAAACAAACTCTAAAATTATAAACAAAATGAGAACTTTTTATTTTTAATATTAGAGTGGTAGTGGTGTTTTTCTAAAATGTGGATTGTTGGGGTGTTATACTCAAATGTGGAATCGTTTAACTAGAGAAGCAGAAATTGGATCGCCCGATTTATTAGAGGTATAAAAATCAGATCGTCCGATTTTTAGAGGTACACAAATCGAACCGTCCAATTTGTGTTAAAAAAATTAAAAAATTTGAAGTACAGAAATCGGACTCTCCGATTTGTGTACTTTTTACAGTTTTAAAAATACAAAAAATTGTAATATTAAATTATATCACCACTTCTACTTCCATAACAAAAAAAATTAGCCACAAAATGACACTACCCTGCCGTTATTGTGCAATCTTTTATATCTCATATCTCTTCCATGGCAATCAGTTTGAGTAAAGTACATAGTGCTAAGAGATGGCTACATGATGTTAAAAATATGCAAACTAGATTCTTATAATCAAATTCTATAAACAATACAATTAACCCAATTTTACAATTATAATAAAATAGATTTGCAATTATAATCAAATTCCATAACTATATATAATCAAACTACATTCACATTTATAATCAAACAACTTCACGGTTTAAATGAAGATTGTACATGAAACATTTGCTTATAATGTAAAAAGAACTAAACAACCAAGTAAAGCAACAATCTTATGTTATTTTCATGTGATCCATATGCTACATATGCTATGATGTATGAACACTGATACCGCATACAACACGATATGATATACGCGGACAACAAATTTTAAATTTGTATGAGATACAGAGGAACCACATATATATAAAAGATAAAGTATTTATAAAAATATTTTTAATTTTTTATTAAAACATGATTGGATACGAAAAGTGCATGTCGGACAAATGTTGGATGGCATCGGACATGGCAACTTAGCAAAGTGTTCGTGCTTGGTAGGCACCAACTAATGCAGGTTCACAAAACTCCAACACAAAACCATGCCCTTCCCCTCTTCTCTTTGACATGCATCCTCCGACGGCAGTGTCTTATAGGCGATTGCATGGTGGTTCAATGGCTATTATTACTCACAGTGATGCCACTACGGTGCTTGATGGGGTCACTAAGGTTGGTAAAGGTTGAAAGGTGATGCAGTTTGAACACCCATCATCCATCACCATACCATCTTTCCCACAAAGGAGTGCAATTAGAAAACAGTGCAATAAAATAACTCATGATTCATCATGTATGTTATGTTGGAGGTGAAAAGAGAACCGAAGTTTTTATGAACAAATTTAATTAAGTTTACATATATGAACTCGTTCAAAAAAGAAATAAATAGATAAATTAATTGATCCCATCATTTTTAATTCTAATATACTTCTAGTAAATTTCTTTGAACTTGTGGATAGTTAACAATTATTCTAATATACTTCCATCATAAGTATGTTTCTGAGTTCTGACTTCTAATCATAAATCTGGTGGTAACCTGAAGGCAGTTATGTGCTAATTATTACTTGGGATAGCCGTTAATTCATTTAAGGTTGCTTTGATTTGCTCTGTTACAATTATTGACCTTCTAGCAGAATTGTGGTCAATTGAGACAGTGGTGAAAATTCATGCTCACTTTATTTCTTTGGCAAAATTATATGTTGATCTCACAAAATTAGTTCATTAATTTTGCTTTAATTGTAAGAATATAAGGATCATAAAAGAGTTGCTTGATTTCTTTGAAAATCTCAAACAGAACAAGACAAAAGATTTCATTCACAATAATTTCAGGAAAACACCTCTTCAATGTTCAACATGGACCTAAATCTCTTCCATTAACATACACAAACTTCAACATCACAAATGTGCATTCAGTTTTAAACTTGAAAAAAACGTTAAGAGACACAAATAGCACTTTTCTTGCTGATGATGCCTAAGAGCCACTAGTTGCATTACGTGCCTGCTCAGCTGAATAATGTGTCTGCTTAGCTGAATAATATGTCTGCATAATGGTGAGAACAAGCAACACAATCGCGGCCACAACGCCGAAAAATTTCCACACTGTTGGGATATGATCGCGTATCAAAATTCCTAGCCAGTTCCACCAATAGAACACAAGAGTCTCAAGAACATGCCTGCACCTATGCCAAGTGATTATAGGCCATTCGCGAAACGCTTTTGTGACCAATGTAGTCCGGTGTGCATTAAGTTTCTTACAGTGATCACTGTAACTTGAATCCATGTGATCAACACCATCAGAGATGGTGCGAAACATTGTCATAATTTCAGCATTGCTCTTCTTGGACTCATTCACTATCACTCCCTTTTTCTCCAGAAACTTGAGGTCATGCTCACAGCATATCAAAGTTTGGAAGAACAAAGCATAGGAAGCGTACTTGCCTCTTATCCAAATTCTGCTCTGCTCCCAAGCAATCAAGTTTCTCCATCTCGCTTCGGTTGTTTCCTTAATATGCAAAGCCGGTATTTCGAGTATCTTGTCTTGCTCATTGAAACTTATGTTAAAATCAAATATGTCCACAAGCTTATGCTGATTGTTAACACTAGTACTAGCATTGACATTACCATTTGCAATGCTGTTGCTATTTGTTGGTTTAATGGTTATTCCTGCAGCTCGAAGCCTAGTAGCGCATCGCTTTAGTTCTCGGCATGCTTGTCTCAATCGTTTGGCTTCTTGATTGTTGTCTTCTTCAACTGTGGACAAGTGCATTAAGTGAAGCATATGAGCCGAACCATGCCGGTCTTTTGAATGGTAACCAAAGGCTTTACGCATGACATCGGCCACACGATGATCTTCTGCAACCCCCTTGTTGTTGTTTTCAGGGAAGACACTATTGTACAACTTCTTGAGAACAATGAAAGGGATCTGATTTTCCAGCATTGAAATATCATTCAGCACACACTGCACCTTCTCCTCTGTCTCTAGGAATGGGTCACTGGAAAAAGCTTCGCGCTGGTTTGTCTGTGGATCCATGTATTCCCCAAGCTTATGGAGAAGTTCTAGCAAGAAACAGCCATCCACCTGCAACATGTACAAATGGACCTTGTTCAATGAGTAGAGGTTGCATTTGAATTTCAACTGAGATAAAAATACAAAAAAAGCTAGTTTAGCTGGAGAGTTAGAGACAAATTTTGCCTTGTGACACGAAATTGTCTTGTATTTTATGTGCACTTTAAAAAGAAAAACAGAAAATATGTGTCTCTATCTCTTCTATCTTAGTCTTTCCATCTCTGTGATCTTGTCTCAGTTAAAACCCGAACACTTTATTGTAAATGTATCTCCTTTCTCACACATATATTATGTGCCTATAATTATATGACCTTGGAAACCAGAGAGTCAACCCCAGAGTGATTTAGTTCACTTTCCACTTTTCGTGTAACCTATTGCAATATCTCCTGCTCCAATTATAATTATACAAAACAAGAGTCACAAAAATTCAACATCCGGATACAGAAGTTTTTTCCTGACTAATCAATTGACACAACATGTCATAACAAAATCTTTTAATGTGTTGGCGACATGTGAATGAAACAAACGACACAGATAAATACTAGGGAGATAATATCTAAATATATAACATTTGTAATTACATATTTATTACATCTAATATTACACTACTATTCTAACCATAATTAGGTCTAGCTTGGATAAACAGGTTAATTAAGTTCTTTTTGAAAAAAATGACTTAAATAATAAATAGTTATATTAAAAATAGCTTATAAATAAGTTATTTTATGTTTGGATTTTTAATTCTAAAAGTACTTATTTTATAGAAATTTGGTAAAAAGTAGGAGTATTACGAGCGAAGTCATTTTTTTTTAACTTCTCTATAAACTCCTAAATAGCTTCTTAGAAAGCCGCAATTTGATTTTAAAAATTATACTAAACATTAATAGTTTAATACTATTACATTTCATAAGTCAAAAAGCTTAAAAAAATTACTTTTAAAGTTTCCCAAACGACCCTTAATGAATGTTAAATAAGTTACTTTGGATTGTTTGGACTAAGTTCTTTCTTGTTTCACAAAAGCTATTGTTATTTTTACGAGAGCAATGTTACAAGACGACTAAATCCCCATTTTGGTCCCTGACATTCACGCGATTACTCATTTTGGTCCCCGAAATTTAAAATTACCTATACTGGTCCTCCAGATTCAAGTTTTGGCACCAATATGGTCCCTCAACTCTTTCCGGTGATGATTAGGCAAATGGAGTGCTGAGATGACACCCTTCCTGTCACGTTGAACGCTGTAACGGCTAGTTAATGTGGCGAGGGTTGTATTTGTATCCAATTTAGTCCCCCTTATTAAAACTTTGTCATTATAACTCAGATAAATAATAAGGTAATTAGGGTTTCATGGACTAAATTGGATACAAATACAACCCTCGCCACATTAACTAGCCGTTACAGCGTCCAACGTGACAGGAAGGGTGTCATCTCAGCACTCCATTTGCCTAATCATCACTGGAAAGAGTCGAGGGACCATATTGGTGCCAAAACTTGAATCTGGAGGACCAGTATAGGTAATTTTGAATTTCGGAGACCAAAATGAGTAATCGCGTGAATCTCTGGGACCAAAATGGGGATTTAGTCAAGACATGGCCAACAAAATTTATGATTTTCAAACAACACCTTGCTAACAAAATCTTAAATCTTAAATACTAATAGTATAAAAATAAGGCGTTGGCACAAAGTGTTGCTAATATTAGCCTCTAACTAACATTTCTCTTGTTGCAAAAAAGTAATTAGAGTAGGGCGATTACCAACATGATTTTGGCGAGGTCGTGGGGATCCAAGTCGAGGTCACCGCCGTAGGAAGCGCGAACCACCTTGTCAAGCTTGAGAATTTCCTTACCCCTCTCTCGGGGTCCTGATTCTTGTTTTTTCTGTCCTCCTTGGTTGTTTTGCACCTTGCGGTCAAGGAAGGACTTGGCGTAGCGCCATTTGGGTTCTTCCATTAAGAGAATCTGCCTTGTGGCTCCCCTGTGTAAGGGTCCTACAGACACCAATTTTGGCTTGTAGCATTCTTGTTTTGGGCCTCGAATCTCGTCTGGGATTCTTAAAATGCTGCACGCTTGAACTTCTCCGTGGTCAAGTGACCCCAGCATCACTTCAACGGGAATCATCCATTCAATTTCGTCCTTCGACTTCAATTTAGAAAGAGAAAACGATTCATTATTGGTATCGAATTGAACAGAGAAGAGAAAATACAGGAAAAGGAAGAAGTTATACCTTGTCAAGAGTCCTCATGTTTGTTTCTTAGCAGCAAACTCGTAGATTGCTACAAGTCTCAGCTTAGAAATGATTTTCCAGAGGACGAAGAATCTGCTATGGTTCTAACTTCTAAGAAAGTCAACTCACAACGACGGAGCAAGTCCATCTCAAGTCAATTTAAATTATTGTAATAAAAGCATGGCCCAATAATCATAATGTTAAAATTATAGTGACAACTATCTAGTTCAATAATGAAGGTGTTACCGTCAGTGATATTAGGAAAAAGACTAGGATATATATTTTAAATTAATAAAGTAAGAAATTACTTATATATCTGACTCTCATAATTTTGATCTAAAGATGACTAAAGTTTTATTTTTTTACTTTATTAACTTTTTATTAAAAAAAATTTGATCTGTGATACTAATAATTATTATTTGACAAATTTAAAAAATGTAATCATAAAACTGTTTTTGAATAAAATATTTTTTATACTATTCTTAAAATATATTATTAAGATACATGTTCCCAAAATCTTTATTATTTTCGTGTAAAGTATATAAACTTGGTTAATGAGCATTTTAGTTTTTAAATGTACAAGATCTAAAATGAAAATAAAAAAATTTTAAAATTTTAAATTTTAAACTTCTAACAAAACCCAATTAAGGACAAAATATTAGATCCTAAACTCTAAAAAGACACTTGTAAATATGATAAGGAAACAAGAAAGATATTTTTCAATTCAGTTTAGGGTTAATCTCTACGTACAAGTGATTCTACTATACAAGTCTTACAAGTCCTCTAATTGATATTACGTTCAAACGCGTCTCTAACAGATTTTTAATTTTTGAAAGGATTCTGTTTCCTTTTTCGAATTTCTTACCTTCTCTTTCTCCTTTTTTCATTTACATGCTTTTCTCTCTGTTTTTTTTCTTCGTTATTCTCGATTTCCATTGTTTTTTGACATCAAGCTCTGAAATCATTTTTGAAGTGTTTCATCTTCATCGTCGTGTTCTCCTCGTTCTTCTTTTGATTTTGCAACATTATGTATTTTTTTTCTTCTTTGTTTGATTTTTTTCTCCCAAAAAGAATGATGAGAATATGAAATAAGAAAATGAAGAAGAATAAAGAGCAGAAGATGAGGAGGAGAAAGAGAAAGAGTTCTGAATTATGCATAAGGTGTACTTCAACGAATTTTGGGTGCATTTTTGTAATCCTTTGAATGTATTTCTGTAATCGTTTGGGTGTATTTCTGAAGTTTCATTATCTTCAAAACGATTTCAAAACTTGATTTCAGAAACCATGAAAATCGAAAAAAAAACGAAGCAAGAATACCAACGATAAACGCAGGTAAAACAATGAATGAAAATGCGAATAGAGAACACATGAAGGAGATCGAACAAATTTGGCAAGAAACTTGTTTTCATGGAGGAAGAAGAAGAAGAGTCGTTCATAATGCATGGTGAGTAGCGCACTTTGGAAACAGGAAGTAGTTGAATAATGTGCGTATATTTACTCTTGAATGTGGGAGTAATGCGCGTGTGTTTTGTTGAGCTTGTACCAACTTGTAAGACTTGTAAATAAAAAAAGTTTGTATGTGTAGCAGGCCTTTTCAGTTTATACTTAATAAAAAATATTTTTTATTATATTTAAACCTATTATAATTATTTTAAATTTTAGATACAATTTTAATAAACAATATTATTGTAATTTATGATTTTTAAAAGTAACTTTTAAAAGATAAATATCGTTTAAAAATAACAACAGCAATACCTAGCATATCATTAAAACTAAAAGTATAAATACGCGTAAATATTTTAATAGCATATCATTAAAACTAAAAGTATAAATACGCGTAAATATTTTAATTTACTACATATATACAAAATGTTAATTTATAGAGAAAATACCACTTTCTTTTTTTCTAAGATTAAAATAAATAATTGTCTTTGGTTTTCTACTGTATCTCTCAGAAAGAAAAGAAAGGTCATTTATATATCTCTCAGAAAAAGAAGGAAAAAAAAATAACAATCTCTCTATTTATCTCTTTGTAAAAATACAAGCACACCTCCAATAACAAAAACTAAACATAGCCTTCCTTTATTTGCTTTGAGGGTCCTGCAATTGCAATGGTAGCTTTGTTTCTGATGAATTTTCTTTAATTTATTTATTATATATTATTAATGTTATAATTAAAATGTGTTATATATTATTTTTTATTATAATTAACATTAAATATTTTTCTCAAAATTAAACTACATGACAGATACTCAGAGTATGCAGTTGAAGCATAGTCGGTCCATTCCTTAGGCTCTACAGGAAGGACCGCTCTAATACCATAATGTAATACCCTAACTATTAAAATAATACGCTTCCGGCTACGCCACTCTGATAGCTCGGGTATTACGACTACTCTTATATTATTTAATACCAAAATATGAGCCTGTTTAAAATAGAAACCGAATATTCAAAACATACCTTCATACATTACAATACAGATTATAATACTCACAAATAATTCATATATATATATCATACCAATATACAAACTTCACATATCAAAACTCCTATTTCTCTTGCAAAAATTGGTAGAAATAAAGGCGAGGGAAAAAATAAAAAAACTAAGATAATACAAAATAATATCGAATAAACAGAAAATTAATATAACTCTTCTGAAGGTTCATCGCCCATACCCTGAAAAGAGAAAAACCTGTAGGGAAGTGAGAACATCGTCCTCAAAAGGGTTCTCACTATAGGGTTATAGAATTGCTACAATAAGATACGAAAATAAAATCGTTTTTAAAGTACAGTGATTAATAACCGCCTTATGCTTCTTTTCAAAACCAAAGATTTAATATTCAAAATTCAAAATCCTTTCTGAAAGGGAAAGCTGTTAATTTCTCAGAAATCTAAAAGTCTTTTTAAAAGTTTTTCCTAGACAGCATGAATGACTAAACTGTTCCAAGCATAGGTTCATTAAGTCTATGCTGAACCACATTAGTTTTTCATACTTTTCTAAACTAAAGACACAAACCATTCACGGCCTTCGGCCCATCAAGTAATCAATCATGGCCTTCGACTCAAACAACTCAATCAACAATCAATCCACCACAAACCAACCAATTTTCAGTCACAAACACAAATAGGAATATTCAAGCACAATCAAGCAGTTATATCAAATAGAGCAATTAGCAATTAAACATAATTATTCACATAGTCAAACCAAGTATAATATGCACACCCAAACAATATCACATAGATGCATATGATAAATGCCTGTTCTATGCCTGATGAGTCTCATCTGTCGGTTATCAAGCCAACATGATAAGTCCGGTTTGCTAAACCCTTGGACTGTCCCCCGACGCGCATCCCCATGAGTCTATGCATAGCTTTTTCTCATATATATATATATATCAAATCGCTCAATGAGTGTACCATTCCTAAGAATTTATAAGTGCTCGGTCACCCTTACGTCGTAGGGTCAACAGAGTATCGAGTCTCAACCTGAAACACGTGGTGGCAAGCCACGGTACTTTACCCAGAGAAACTCGTATCTCAGATAAAAGAAGTTCAAAACCCTCATATTCATTTATTCATCATCATTTCCGCACTTCATTAACAAATCGTATCAAATCAATCATATTTCAAGCCATAAGTAACTTTTTTCTTTAAAACCAGAAAACAAACTCATCTTTGTTTCAAAATTCATAATCCTTATATCTCAATTGTTCCAAGTTCATAATCCACTTTTCTTTAAAACCGATCCTCTTTGAAAAGACACAAATCTTTTGCTTTTTAAATTATCCGTTAAACTATTTTAAAACAGAGTTGTCAATTAATAACCTTGGCAAAGACTCAAGACTCTAGGGAAGAATAGCCTACATCATTTCTTAAATTCTTTAGAAATATCCAAAAATTATAGTTACTTAATTTGAAGTAAATAGAGATAGAGACTTAAAACAAAAACCAAAGCATGTTTAAAATACTAAATTCCAAATCAATTCCATTTCATTCTTAAATTGGTAACCTTCTCAAATGTCCGGAATTGTTTAAAAGCAAAATGAACTTAATTAATCAAAGTTCAATTTCTTTTAAAATCCCCTAAAAACTCTTCCAAAAGTACTTCTTTAATCAAACTTCAAAATATAGGTTCTTTCATATTTAAATCAATCTTAACATAAACTTCCCGTAAACAGATTAAACTCAAAACATCTTTTTCTTAATAAATAAAAAACTAAGCAGTGGAACCTCTCAAATTCATTCTTTTTCTAAATTATATTTTAAAATAGAATCTAAATTTTATGAAAATTTGACAGCATCTCCCCTAAAATTTGGACTTTGCCAACTTTTCGGGTCCCAACCAAACGAATCTTCAACCCCTTTCCAATGGGTTCAAGACCAAATCAGTTTCAAATAAAACCAAATTCAAACTTTCAAACATTAAAGATTATTTCAAATCAAAACAACCAGAAACTTCCATTTAACAAAATCAGTTATTATTTCAATTCAACAGACGACCATATTCATCAAAGACAAATCAGACAATGCATAAGACTTACATAATCACCAGAAATACATTTAGCAAGTCATATCTATTTATAACAATTCTAATTTAAAAATAAATTAGTTTGTATAACAGCTCCTACCTCGACTCGTCGAAATCATAACCAAAAATGCGTTAATGAAATCTTTTAGCTCAACCCGAAACCAACAGCAATCGCAAACTCAGTTCCTAATCATTTTCGCAGCATTCACAGCAACTTAAAAGTGACATGCAATGCTCAGAATACGACCCTATGTTACCAGAACCTCAGAGTTTATAACCAAACATAATATAATACTAACGCAGGGGTTTTTCGACACTTAAACACTTACCGAACTAAGAAAACGAAATAGCGGCGGTCACTGAACTAGTTTGGCGGCAGCCCCGGCAACCACCTCGAGCGACAACGATGATTAGAACTCCGGCGGCGACGACTGTAATAAACATACAGTGATGAAAAAGCTTCCAGAAACTCAAAAGGAATGAAAACCAACTTAAAAATCTTACCGGCAGTGGCTATTGGCGAAACAGCTTCGTTCACCGGCAACAAGGGTATGCCCGATGGCCAGAGGCTCCAGCTGTGGCGGTGAGATTCGGTGACGGTGACGTAAACATCATATCCTTCCTCGCATTGCAGTCCTCCTCTGTCAGTCTCCCTCTCTTCGTGCACTCTCTCTCCTCGGCTCCACCATGGATGGCGGTGACTCTAGCTTGCGATAAGGACGACAACGGCGACCTCAGCAATGGCAGCGGCGGCAAGATGCAACGGCAGCGGCAGCTTCTCCCCTGCGCGCGCTCTGCTCCTCTCTTGCATGGCTCTAGTTCGCACTTCTCTTACTCTAACGGCGACACTTGACGGCGCGGACGCAGCTGCGGTGGCGACGGCTTCAGCCGCGACGAGGAGCGGCGGAACAGCCCACCAGCTCCGACGCGTCTTTCCTCTCTTCCTCACTCTCTCGGATCTCACTTTCTCTTGGTTCTGGCCTCTAATAGCGACCCGGTTTGGCAAGTTTGCCGGTGACGCGGCAGAGCGTGGTGGCGGCGAAGCAGCAGCAAGGCGGCGACGGCACCTTCCCCACTCTCCTCTTCTTCTTCCTCTGTTTTCCCATCTCTTCCCTTTTCTTTTTCCATTTTCTCCCTTTTCTTTCTGCCTTTTCTTTCTTTCTCTCTGTCTATCTGAGTTGGTGTTGTGTATGTGTTTGGGAAAAGGGGGGTAGGGTGAATGGCCGTGAGTGGCGGGGAATGTGGGTAGGGATTAGGGTAAAATAAGGTTAGGGTTTGTGTATGAAATTGGAGATTTTGGGATTAATTTAGATTTGGTTAATTTTAATCAAATTAGAGTATAGAGTGTTAATTTGAAATCTAATTTAATCCTCAAAAATTTTTTTTTTTGGTGACTGATCCTCAAAATTATTTTAAAATATTATTTGTTGTATTAAAATATTAATTAGTTTGAAATCAAATTTTCTAATTGAATTTATAAGATAATAAGATTAATTTTCTTTATTCCTAAAACTTAAAGTATTAAATCATAGAAATATCAATTATTTGAATTAAATCACATAAAAATTCTTGTCATTCCATATATAACTACTAATTTTGTAATTTAAATATAGAAAATAATTCAATCATTATAAAACTAGATAAAATTCTAATTAATTATCAAAACCTTATTTAAGTAGCTTTAATAAAAAAATTTCTGAAAATAAAATTTCTAATGAATAAATAAATTGAAATTAACTCATAATAAAGATTTATTTGAAAATTCCGGGTCTTACAAAATATGTCATATAACACCTTATTTAAATTGAGATGAAATATTTTTTTCCAAAATTAATAAACTCATTTTTTCCATCCTCTTATCTACTTCTCTTTCCTTTTCTATCTCTACTCTTTTCATTCTATATATAATTTAATATTTATATTTTATATTATTAATTTAACAAATCAAAATATGTTACGAGATATTCTTTTATTATAATTAAAATAAAATATTTTCTTTCAAAATTAACAAATGAAGGTTGTAGAAGGCTTAGAGAATGGGGTTGAATTTATGGCCTTCTTTTACTTTAATAGATTTAGACTTTACTTGCAAACTTTTACTTAGAATCTGTTTGAATTGTGCAGCGAAAACTTTATGAGACAATTCGGTTTTGTCTCATAAATATCAGAAAACAGAACTTGGAGAAATAGAAGAAGAATGACACCAGCATGTAACCTGGTTCAGTTGCCTTGTGCAACGCAACTTACATCCAGTCTTCACCACAATAGTGGTGGAATTTTCACTATCATTAAAGTATTACATACACGAATTTCTCAGGATTGACACAATTCTTTCCCTCTCAAGTTCTATCCGAACTTGACTTGGTTATGCTAATACCTAACTCTTCACTCTAAGTGCTAACCCAACTTAGAAAGGGGTACCTCACAGGTACAAGACACAAGACATTTGAAACAATGAAAAGAAATCTGAAATCACTCTAGGCTTTTTAATCAAGTATATCACTTAACCTTTTGTCACTCTTTGGCTTCTTTTTTTTTTTTGAGCTCTCTCTCTTTCAGCCTTTTTTCACTCAAGAAATTACATAAAGATATACATTGAAAATGAAATTACAAACTGTAAAACATAAAGGAGATTAATACTTAAACAACCTCAGTTGCAATGTGTTGAACCAGATTCAGTTGACTCTGATTAAATTCTTCATCTTGGCAAAATGCTTCTTTTACTAGAAAATACTGTCCAAAGTTGATGAACTCTTCACAGATAAACTCTTCAGAACAAACTAAAAAATATGGTTCTCTCTCCTTATCTTCGGAAGGATAAAGATTTTTCTTTTGTATCTCGCTCCACGTTGCTGAGTTGCTCTCTTCCAAGTCAACTCCTCGAGCTGTGTGCTTCATCAACTTACCATTTCACTATTTTCAATTAATTCCTAAATTAAAAATTTTGAATCTGAGCCCTTTTACTTGACCGAAAGCCTCAGGTAAGCAGTGAAAAAGTTGTTCAATGATAAATCCAGATCTGAACCCTTGAGCTACAACTTTGTCCCCAAGAAATAATTTTGGCCTTTGATTCAAAGCAGTGATTATCGGAAATCATTTTTTTGAGCTCTCTCTCTTTCAGCCTTTTTCTACTCAAGAAATTGCAGAAAGATATATATTGAAAATAAAATTACAAACTGTAAAACATGAAGGAGATTAATACTTAAACAGCCTCAGCTGCTATGTGTTGAACCGGATTCAGTTAACTCTGATTAAGTTCTTCATCTTGGCGGAATGCTTCTTTTACTAGAAAATACTGTCTAAAGTTGATGAACTCTTCACAGATAAACTCTTCAGAACAAACTCAAAAATATGGTTCTCTCTCCTTGTTTTCAGAAGAATGACGATTTTTCTTTTGTATCTCCCTCCATGTTGCTGAGTTGCTCTCTTCCAAGTCAACTCCTTGAGCTATGTGCTTCACCAACTTACCATTTCACTATTTTCAATTAATCCCTAAATTAGGAATTTTGAATCTGAGCATTTTTGCTTGACCGAAAGCCTCAGGTAAGCAGTGAAAAAATTGTTCAATGATAAACCCAGATCTGAACCCTTGAGCTACAACTTTGTCCCCAAAAAATAATTTTGGCCTTTGATTCACAGTAGTGATTATCAGAAATCACTTTCTCCATTTATCCCAAATTATTGGAGTAGCAGAAAGTTAGAGAAGGAGTGAAGAAAGTAAATTGCATGCAAATGAAAATAAATCACGTTTAACTTCTGACTTAGCTTGAAATAGTTTTATTTGGGTGATTAGACCTCTGTCTTTTAGCTTGATCTTTCTCTATCTTTCTTCTTTGATGAAATGAGCAAGGAACGAAGCTATCTCTCTCCTTTCTCTAAATCTGACCGAAGGAAAAAGTGAACGTTGACTTTGGAGTGTACTGACTTGAAGGGATCAGCTTGGATGAGCAACTCGGACTTGGGTTGGTTTCTTTCTATTCAGCCCAAGTGATTTCTTTGCTCAATTACTTTGGGCTTTATGTTTTAGAGCCCACCTTGTTACTGGTTTGATTTTTCATGCTATTGGGCTACTGCATTATTATTTCTTTGGCCTACAACTCTAATCAAACACAATCAAAACTAATTGGGTGTTTAACTCAATAAAATAATGTTTGTCATTATCAATTAAGTTAGTTAATTTCTTAACTCAACAACAAACTCTCTCTCTCTCTTTGTTCTTCTTTATTTCTCTCTTTTCTCTCTTAATCTCTATTTCTCTCAATCTTTCTATTCTATAAAAACTAAAATTAATAAAATAATATATTTTAAATGAATTTATAAAATTATAAAAATACATTAAATTTATAATTAAATATAATTAAAAAAATAATTCTA
>NC_029773.3:80353547-80400582 GCF_000817695.3 Arachis duranensis | reverse complement strand
TAGTAAAAAATTAAACTCTTTTATATAAAAATAATAACTAAAAAATTTATTATTTGATTTTTTATATACAGAAATCTTAATCTTTTTAGTTGACGAAACTTTTATTTACTGTAATCTTTTTCTAAGAATAGTTTAATTTTATAAATTTTTTGTGTCATAATCTATAATATCAAGATAAAACCAACATAATTTTAAAAAATTTATCCTTCTGTAACGTTATTACAGAAAAAAATACTACTAAACTATAATTAAATCCCCAAAACAAAAGTTGACCCTTGAACCTAATTGGTTATTCTAATACACAAAACAAGAGCAAATTGAAGGTTATCATGATTGGAGAAAATTAAAATAAGCATAATATGAGCTGTCCGCGCTTGAAATCGGGAAATACTGAAGGATAGAGGAGACTTTGACATGCAGCAGGAAAATTCCATGCAACCCTTTGGAGTATATTTTAACCGAAGATTTCATTAGTTGAAAATGAAAATGAAAATGAAAATGACAAGAGAACCACTAAATCCAATAATAATATAAAAGAAACTGAGATTTCAGAGTAAAAATGAATTACAAACAACGTTCTTTTATATTTTTTCGAATGATGAACTTGGCTGTTTCATTTGATTATTAATTAAGGAGTAACAGCAGAAGAGAGTATATGTAATTAGAAAGAAACTATGCTCATACTAATAATAAACAACTACTGTTTCAGTTCATAAATACGATAATTTCTTCTACAATCACACTATAAAACAAATAATATAACAACCAATTTCAACCAACACATTAAAAATAAAATGCCTAAAAAAATTTTGGACGTTCTTTTTAGTATAGTTATAAATGTTTTAAAATGAGCTATTTTCAAATGTTTTTTCTAAAATGTAAATTATAAACATTGTCAGTAAATTTAAGCATATAATGTTGGTATTCAATACTTTTCGGTTGCTAATAATAATGTTAAAGAGCTATTAGAATTTATGGTTTTTGACTATCAATTAATCATTAATATTAAAAAATATAGAATAAAATATATTATTAAATTACCAAATAAAAAAATTAAATTAAAAATTAAGTAATAACAAAAAAACAATAAATTCTAATTCACCTAATATTTCTCTTCTAAAAGTCCAATTGCAAGTGGCATAAAGAATTTAGAGGTTAACTAAGATGTCCGCATTCAGCCATCCACCCACCATTGACCACAGAATCCTTCTTCCACCTGCATAAAAAAAGGCATGCAACTCCTATTCCCTTTCATAATCGATCATCGATCCAATAATATTAACAAGGTTAGTTACTTTGATGAGTTCAAGGCGGCGCTCATCTGCTGCATCAGAAGCGAGTAGTTTCGCATCCAATCGTGCCTACTGCGATTATTCTCCGAGCCACTATGTCCGCAATACTACTACTACTAAGCCATCAAGTTCCAGGAGCTCAAAATCCTCCTACGCAACTGCTGCCTCGGGATCAAGCTTTGCATCTAACCGTGCCGTCCGGAATTTTTCCCCGGCAGTTGATTCTAACCGCCACTTCACATCCACTCCTGTTGTCCGTACACCTCCACTTTCTAGTATTTCTGAGACGGGTTCTGGTTATAGCCGCTTAACATCCGATAGCTCTGCTGGCTCGGTATGGAGTTTTGCATCTAATCGTGCTGTCCATAATTATGACCCCACATCAACTCCTATCCGGAATTCTAACCGCTTGACACGTGATCCTTTTCGCCGTAGTATGGGTTCTTGTCACTCAACATCATCCTATAATAAATCTGTTGCCTCGGAACCAAGTTTTGCATCTAACCGTGGTGTTCGCCGCTATGCTCCACCATTGAGTTCTACTATGAATTCTAGACTGTTAACATCTAATGGTTTTGTCCATAGTACTACTCAACTGCCAAATTCTGATGAAACAGGTTCTAGGCACACAACCACCTATAGTAATTTTATTCGCAGTTCTGAGCCTCTAGAGAATCCAAGGAACGATTCTAGCCACCCAACATCCGATAGTCGTCATCGTGAACTTGTTTCTTGGCCATTGGATGCAGGGATTGATTATTCTAGACTCCAAACATCAGATAGTTATGCCACTGATCCTTTGCTACCGAAAGCTACGAACAATTCTAGCTGCTCTGTGTCATTTATGATCTTTGTCTTCTGTATTGTGTTGTTGTGGCTTTTCAAATATCATGTGTGAGGTATCGTAGGAGGTAAGGCTTTGTTTAGAGTTTGAAGACTCTTGTTTTTCTATTTGAAATTTCTTTACAGGATAGTATAGGTTTGTCTATCATTCCTTTTTGTTAATATTGTATATTTATATGATCTCCCTTATGTTTGTCAAGATTTATACACGAATTTTATAAAGATGGCATAAATTTAACCTATAAGTAAAATATTTATAGTAGCATTAGTTTTGATGACTAAAAATGACATAAATTTAATTTACAAATAAAATACTAACACATGATAAAAAAATTAAATCTAAAATTAAAATAATTTTCTCTTTCTCTTAGTTTCTTATAATTATTTTTATTAAAATAATTTTTTATAATTATTTTTATTAAAATAATTTTTTATAATTATTTTTATAATTATAAAAAATAAAAAAATAACACAATAATTCTCTCTCTTATAATTTTTTATAATTATTTTTACCAAATAATTTCTTATGCTTTCCACTTGTCCAATCTTGACGNNNNTTATAAATATAATTAAAAAATTATTTTGGTGTTATTTTTTTGAAATTTTTTATATAATTATAAAAATAGTTATAAAAAATTATTTTGATAAAAGTAACCATGAGAAATTATGAGAGAGAGAATTATTTTGGTTTTAGATTTAATTTTTTTGTCGTATATCAATATTTTATTTGTAGGTCAAACTTATATTACCCTTAGTCACCAAAACTAATGCCATCATAGAATTTCATTTTTATAATAGGGAAAATCTAGATCTATTTTTTTATTTTAGCCTTATTTTTTTCAAAATTCATTATACTGGTCTTCGAGATCTAGCTCTAGATCCCGTATAGAGTTAAATGACGTCGTTTCGTTTTGGCACTTAAATAAGGTAAAAATAAGACCGTTTTAAAGAATAATGAGAGATAAAATAATTTATATATCATATAAATTTTTCTTCATCTTGTTTTTGCCTTGTTTAGGCGCCAAAATAAAATGACAGTGCTTAATACTGTGTCTAACTAGCAAATCAATGTCATCTGAGCACTTCATTTGCTGATTCAATACTAAAAAAAATTCAAAAACTAATATAATGTCTGTAACTAAATCTTAAAGACCTGTATAGTAAATTTTAAAATTAAAGGATTAAAATAATAAAAATCGAGAATCATATGGATCACTTTAAAAATTTAATCAGACTATGAGAAAATGAGAAAAGAATGAATTAGTAAAAAAATAATACAACAAGTTAGTCAATGTCCAACTTAGAGCTAGTTACAATGTTAGAGATATATTTAGTAAGGTAGTTACTGCTTCTGTTAGAGCAGCATTACTCCTTTCACAATGTATAGACACTGCACAAAGTCGAGAGCAGTGTGCATCTATTCTTCTTTTCTCAAATGTTATTAGTTCACTCTTTCTTCTTTATAATTCTTTCAGTTTTTTCATCCTTTTGTTAAGTAAGAACAGATTTTTTGTTGTTCAAGTCATTGTGCCAAAATCCCTTTAGAATTTAAGGCGCTCAAAAATCTTACCATCTACTTTTTCAACATCCAGTTTTGCATTTAATCATGTAGTCGGTAATTATTCCCTAGCCGTCACTACTTTAACAAAAAATTCTAACTGCAGCTTCAAATATAATCTTTTTGTTTGTACTCCTCCATAATTCAGTTCTTAGATGGATTCTATTTCTACTCGCTTAACATCACATAGTTTGATAAAATTTTTAAAATGGTCTCTCAGATTTACATCTTTTATCATATAATTTTCTCAAATTCAAAATTATCTATACTAGTTCTCGAAATTCAGTGTTAAACACTATATTAGTCTCTAGATCCTTTTGTGGTCATCACCAAGAGTGATGCCGCATTAGCTATCCCAAAATCATTACTGTGTTTAAGCTTGAAGTCATGCCATTGGACCGTTGATGGAGTCCTCAATTGATAAAGGAGGTTCTAATGCTCTATGCTCCTACATCAGTGACCATTATGCGTTGTGGAGCGTCAACAATCCGACAAGATATGCAGTAGAAATTGTTTTTGCATGCGGTTGTTTATGTTTATTTTTAATATAAATCGGATATTTGGTCATAATATAAATGGATTATTTTATTATATTTTATCCGTATAATAAGGCATACAATAATAATTTTCAGTTCAACCAAATATTTTATGACAATAAATTGGTCATATATATGTGTGTAAAGAACATAAACATCTTTATTGAAACGAATCATCTCAATTTAACTTTACTTTGATAAAATCAAGTGAGATATTTCATATGATAATGGTGAAATGGGCTTCTATAGACTAAATTATCTCATTTCATTTTTAGGAAAAATTTATTCATATATGCGTATTACTTTTTGTGGAACTGTGTTAGTTAATGTAATTTGAGAGTCATAATAATTCCGATGATAAAAGACTAAAAGTAGTAATAATATTTTTTAAAAAAACAATTATACATGTAAAATAAACAAAAATTTTGATTTTATGTTAACGTTGAGGAGTTTCAATAATAAAAAATTTAGAATGATTATTTTTTGTTGGATGATTTAATACAATTAGATATCTCTTGTTGTGCGTTTGTCTGATTTTTTTTTGTTATTGACTGGTTATTTATTTTTCTGATAGTTTCTTCATGGTATGATATCTCATTTGGTTCCTTTGTTTGGCTTTGTCTTTTGTGTTCAATTGCAGATCATAAAGTTACGGACATTATTGAGTCCGAAAGTGATGAAATGGAATTTGGTTTCTCTGTTTGGCTTTGTCTTTTTGTCTTTTTATTCATTTTTTTGCGCATTAAATGGAGTTGTTTACACATTAATTTTATCTTTTTAAATTAAATAATTTTATAATATGATATATATTAAAATTTTAATAATTAAAATATTTAGGTTTCAATCTTTAACTTGTTAATTAGCCTTAAAAGTTTGACACAAGGCAAAAATATACGTATGAAACATGCTTAGCCGAACACTCTAATAGCCTAACTATTAATAGCTAGTTAAATTTACTAGATATGTTGAATGTTTAATTCGTTAAGCTTACAAATAATTATTTTTATTTTTTAGAGAATGATTATTATTTAATTAAAATATGTTGAGTGTTTAAGTTATTTTAATGGTTGAAAACTAATTAAAAATTTTGAGTTGTTAAAAGGAGTACTTTACCTTTCGAATTGGACCGGAAAAATTTAGTCATTTCTTTTTTGCGCATTAAATGGAGTTGCTAAACTAAATAATTTTATAATATGATATATATTAAAATTTTAATAATTAAAATATTTAGGGTTCAATCGTTAACTTGTTAGCCCTAAAAGTTTGGCACAAAGCAAAAATATTTAGGGTTCAAACGCTTTAATAGTCTAATTATTAATAGCTAGTTAAATTCACTAGGCATGTTGGATATTTAATTCATAGGCATGCGGATAATTATTTTTACTCTTAAGTGAATGGTTATTTTATTGGATTGGATCTCAAATTTTTCTAATTTTGTAACAATAGAATCACACAAGTTAAAAAAATAACGGAGCGTAAGAACCCATAAGCATCAAGTTATCACCCAGGTCCACATTGCATTGTTGAAGAATTGAATCACTAAGCTTTGGACCTAAATCATAATAGGAGTTGAAAATTAATTGCAGAAGATTTGATTTTATTTTATTTTAATGAAGTTTGAATTTGAATTTTAGGTTTTGTTTTAGGTTAAGTATAAAAGGCTCCCGAAAAACTTTGACGGGACCTTTGGGCCGTTTTTCATACTTTGTCTTTGATTTTGAAGTTTAGCATGAGTCATTAATCTTTTTAGTTAAGGTTAGGAGTTCTGTTAATTCTAATGGACTAATGTTATAGCTTTTCTATTTTTGACTAATGCATTGATGTTTTCTCAAGAAAGAATTTTCGTTCTTCATCACAAGAGTTTGAATCTATTGGGAAATAGTTCTAATCTAAACTGAATTCTAATTATCATATTGAAAAATTTGGTTTTTGGAATTAAGCTTGAAAACTCCTTTTCATAATTCTTTAAGTTTTGAAACTAGACTTGATAAGTGACATCGAATTAACTAGGGTTAACTCTTGTGAATTGTGTGGTTTCTAAATCGGTGTTCACCTCTTTTCATAATCAATTAATTAAGGATTTGGTGGTTTATTAAGTTAAGAGAAATTGAATTATCAAGGGATTGAAATTTGATTACTATTGATTTGCCATAGATATATCTTGCATGATTAAAGTAGAGAATAAAAAGTAATCTTCTTGAAGTTTAACATCTCTGAAACCTTAACTCTTTTAATCATATTACTCTCCTAACCATTTACTATTTGTCTTATTTTATTCACTGCTTTTATGCTAAGGAATTCTAAAAACCTAAATTCTGATTGTCTAACTAGATTAATCAATTGACCATTACTTGCTTAGTTTGTTAATCTTCGTGGGAACGATAATCCACTCCTACAGTATTACTTGATATGATTTGGTACACTTGCCGATAGTAGTTTGCGAAAATCTGCATCATACATGTCAAAGTCCCTAGCTATGTTGAATGTAACTGATGTTAGATAAAAGAAAGACTTTTATGTTTTTAAAGGAACTGGAATCATAGCATATGCAAAACAGGCACAAACAACAGATTTTATCACAAACAACTTGCCTGTCAAAATCATATCCTGTAAGTTGTACCAATACTGTTGATGGCGTAATTGGATCAGGGTCTTTGGGGTTTGACGGCTTTTCAGGAGTTTTTTCATGATTGACATTAACTTTATCATCCCCTAGATTCTCATCTTGTGGGTTCCCTGTATATTGAAACAGTCGACACATTCTCTTGGCAATTGACTCATTATCCTCCTCATCAGAGTCGGAAATTACTATATCTGTCTCGGTATGTTGTGAGGCAGCTTTCTTGGAAAGTGATTTTTTGTTGTCTCAGCATGATCAACCTTTGACAACGCACATCTTTTTCCTCGTAGTTGTCCTACTTTTCTGTGTTGATGTAAATATTCAACGTGGCATAAAAAAAACAACCAAAATATTTAGAAATGAACATACAAAAAAGCAGCAGAAGATGATTCTGTATAAACTTTGTTGCTAATATTTGATGTGTCATTTATAAATAATGTTTGACTACTTATATGCAATAAAACCTTGTTTTCGGTATATATAAAAAAACAATTAATCTCCACATACAAGCCTTTTTACTATACAAGTTTTACAAGTTCTCAATATCTCTTATCCCTAAAACGCGCTTCTTATGGCAGGTATGTTTCACGCCTCTCCTTAACAGATTTTTTAATCAATCAACGTGCGAATATATAACTTCCTTTTTCAAAGGAATTTTGTTTCCTTTTTCGAATTTCTTCTTCATTTTCTTGCCTTCTCTCTTCGATCTCTTTCGTGCATTTCTCTCTGTCTTTTCCTTCGCCGTTTACGTAAGTTTCTCTCTCTGTTCTCTTTCTTCGATTTTCTCATTTTCCATTATTTTTTAAATCAAGCTCTGAACTTGTTTTGAAGATAATGGATGATTCAACTTCAGATTGTCAGTTGAACCAGAGCAAAGTGGATTTTGAATTTGAATCCAATGAAGTTTCTGAGGTGTAATTGAATTCCAATTAATAATCGAATCTGAATTTGAATCCAGTTAGTAGTTTATGATTGTGTAGCTGAATAATACGTGGACTTTGCCTGTGAAATTTTTTATTCATTGTTCCTTATTTGAGTTGAATCTAATGTACTAGCTTTGATGAATTTTCTGCATTTTATATCAGACGTTCGGGTGTAAATTAGGAATATTTGGGTGTACTTTAGGAAAGTTTTGGTGTATTTACAGTTTATGACATTTCATCTCACAGAGCGTGAATTGTCTTATTCTTTTAGTTGAATTGTTTTAGTTTCTGTTTAATGATGATTCATGAATCTGATTTTTGTTATTTTTTATGATAGTTTTATAGTTCTATTTGCATTCTATAGTTTATTCTTGTTTTAATATGGTGTATTTTTTGTGTATTTTGCAGCCCTCTATGGTATTGATGAGTAGTTTGTTCTCCACATACAAGTGTTTTTCTCATACAAGTCTTTACAAGTCTTCTCCTCCTTTTATTGTTTTGAACCCAATCAAGTGGCTGAGATGTGCTTCAATTCAAAAGAAAAAATGTAGCATTAGAGAAAATATTTTTCTGTATAAAAATGCTATTTGTATACTAAAATCAGCTATTAAAATCAGCCACCAATGTATTTGTGTATAAATACATGTGTGGTTTAATTTATTTTCAATGTATATTTGTATTCCAGTATGTATTTTATACTGGTTGCTGACTTTGGTGGCTAATTTTAGTGTACAAGTAGCATAACTTATTTCTGTGTTTGCAGCAAATTTAGGTGTAAAACTAAGATATTTGGATGTAACACAAAGATATTTGGGTGTATTTTAAGAAATTTTAGGTGTATTTTAATTCTGATAACTTCTGCATAATTTAGAACTCTTTCTCTTTCTCCTCCTCATCTTCTGCTGCTTCTTTTTTTTCATCATCATCACCATCTTCTTCTTCTTTTTTTCTTATTCATCTTTTTTTTTTGTTTTACCTTCTCAAGTTTCTTCTTGTTTTTCTCTCTTAACAAGAATAAAAACAAAAAATCAAACAAAAAAGAAGAAACACATAATGCTCCAAAATTACTTGGAAAAGGATGAACTTACATTCATTTAACTAAAAGAAAGAAATAAGGAAAAGAAGAAAAAAAATACAGCATTAGAGGAAATATTTTTTTGTACAAAAATGCTATTTGTACACTAAAATCAACCACTAAAATCAGCCACCAATGTATTTCTGTATAAATACATGTGTGATTTAATTTATTTTCAATGTATATTCGTATTCCAATATGTATTTTATACTGGTGGCTAACTTTGGTGGATGATTTTAGTGTACACGTAGCATAACTCATTTCTGTATTTGCAGCAAATTTGGATATAAAACAAAGATATTTGGGTGTAACACGAAGATATTTGGATGTATTTTAAGGACTTTGGGTGTATTTTAATTCTGATAAGTTCTGCATAATTCAGAACTTTTCTTCTTCCTCCTCCTCATCTTCTGGTGGTTCTTTTTTTCATCATTATCACCATCTTCTTCTTCTTTTTTTTCTTATTCATCTTTTCTTTTTTGTTTTACCTTCTCAAGTTTCTTCTTGTTTTACTCTCTTAATAAGAATAAAAACAAAAAAACAAACAAAGAAGAAGAAGAAGAAACACATAATGCTGCAAAATTACTTGGAAGAGGATGAACTTACATTCATTTAACTAAAAGAAAGAAAGAAATAAGAAAAATAAGAAGAAAAAAATGCAGCTTTAGACGAAACATTTTTCTGTACAAAAATGCTATTTGTATACTAAAATTAGCCACTAAAATCGTCCACCAATGTATTTGTGTATAAATACATGTGTGGTTTAATTTATTTTCAATGTATATTTGTATTCCAGTATGTATTTTATATTGGTGGCTGATTTTGGTGGTTGATTTTAGTGTACACGTAGCATAACTCATTTCTGGATTTGCAGTAAATTTGGGTGTAAAACGAAGATATTTGGATGTAACACGAAGATATTTGGGTGTATTGTTATTCTGATAAGTTCTGCATAATTCAGAACTCTTCTTCTTCCTCCTCCTCATCTTCTGTTGTTTCTTCTTCATCATCATCTTATTTCATATTCTCGTAATTCTTTTTGGGAGGAAAAAATCAAACTAAGAAGAAAAAAATACATAAGGTTGCAAAATCAAAAGAAGAAGGAGGAGAAATACGACGATAAGATGAAACATGCAAAGAAAAAGGAGGAGAAACACAAAGAAAAAAGAGAAGAAGAAGAAGAAAGAAGAGGAGAAGGAGGAGAAAAAACGCGAAGAAAAAATGATGGTTGTGGTTTTCATTGAGGAAGAAGAAGAAGAGTCGTTCATAATGGTGAATGAGCGCTTTAAAATCGTGATACGGGTGTTAACACGCTTTTGTGAGTGAGCGTAGTTTTAATTTCGTCGGGTTTGGCCCAACTTGTAAGACTTGTAAGTCAAAAAAACTTGTATGTGTAGCATAACTGATAAAAAAAATAGATACAATAATTAAAAGAAAATAGTAGGAAATTGATGGGAATGATCTACTATATATATATATACTTTATTAAAGTAAAATATATACACGTGTGAATGCAACCCACCAATGCATGGTATTTTATATAGCTTCTAAATCAAGTAGGTAAAGGATTTCGGATTTGTATTTACTAGAAAGTATATCATGATTTAGTTTATAAGCACGATTATTTTGGTTGTGCATTTAGTATTAACTAACTTTTTATTTAATAAATTAATTAAGATATATATTTAATCTGAATAAAAAAAACAACCATTATAATTAGGAAATAAACATCTATTTGAATTCTGTTCAATTAACATCCAGCTATATTATGAAGATAAATTATGGTATAAAGAACAGAACATATACACACAATAAAATATACTCACTTTAGTTACAGCTGTCTGTTTTTCTGATCGGAGTGCGCGTCCTTGTCCTGTGGTGGTTGTTCTGTCATCTTAATGGGCTGCCTTTTTATGGATTCCTCTTTGGGTGCTTTAGTGTCAGTGCTTCTCCATTCGGATACATTCAGAAAATCAGAGAATAATCATACAATTGTTCACATAAGAATACCAAAATTGTAACTATACAAAATATCCAATTCATACCAAAATACAAGATCACTTCTATAATTAGAGAAACCTATACCAAGCTAGCAAATGATGTACTCAATTAAAAGTTGGCATCTTTGTCTTACTTAAAAGAGAATCAATGTAGCTTACTCAAATTCCATTAGGAACTTACTATCGGAAGTGATTTTGTTGCTTCAATGTAGCTTACTCAAGTACATTCATGTTGAAGTCGAAGCCAACAACAGTAAACTGCGTATTACATTTTTTTCATTTGGCTATTCTATTCAGTAGCACAAATTAGGTGTGTTTACGATCTGTTAAGGATCAATAAAAGGTTAGGTTTCACAGCATCCGATCTTTACAAGATGATTCGAGAACAAGCATCCAATGAATAATAGAATAACCATGCATTTTAATTAGCAAACTATAAGGAATGCATACTACTAAAGCTAAGTTAATTATATCATGTCACTGACAATTAAACAAAGTCTAAACTAACTGTTTAGACTAAATCCACACTCAAGTTAAAATGAACATCTGCATATAAGGAAAAATAAACATCCCTGCATATTACCTGAGTTTTAGATTCACAGAAATTTTTAATTCAACAATGCCAAGTTGAACTGTATCTTTTTTTTTATAAAAAAAAATCCCAAACCAAATTGAGAAACTAATAGAATCGTGAAACATAGAAACCAAGCAATTCATCAATATTGACTCGTCTTTTTTTTTTATTTGAACCCAATTATTCAACCATTTAAAATGGTTTATAAGAAGACAAAAACTCCACTAATTCTACAAATTAAAGTATATCTCATTCCAAATATTACAACAATTGAACATCCGTGCATACTATTTGAGTTCTAGATTGACAAAAAATATCAATTCAACAAATGTCAAGTTGAGCTGTACCTTTTTCTTTTTTTTTCTAAAAAAAAACTCCGTAACCAAAATGAGAAACATGTACAATTGAGAAAAATAAAAACCAAGCAGATTATCAACATTGACCCCCTTTTTTCCGTTTGAACCTAATTATCCAATCATTTAAAATGGTTTACAACAAAACGTAAAATCAACTATTTCAACCAATCAAAATACATCTCTTTCAAACCATTATAACTAGCGTCTGAACCCCAGTACCTAGTAGAAACATATACTACATTCTTACTATTATACCAAATTTAATTAGCTTGATTTAAGCACAATCAAAATAAGTTTCAATCAATTATTTAATTAACTCACAAACCACATACAAATCAAACAAAAGATTAATTACGTAAACAAAACAAACACCTGTACATATTACCTGAATCTTAGATTAACTAATCCAAAATGCGAAACATATAGTAATGAAAAAAAAAGAAAATCAGCAATAGTCACATGTTTTTTTTCAGTTGAGTCCAATTATTCAAAAATAAAAAATAGTCTACATGATGAAAAAAATTCCAATAATTCAACCAAATCACAGAACATCTAACTATTTCTTGGAGCCTAATACATTGCATAAACATTCATTTAAGAAATAAAACCCTAACTATCACTAACCTTCTTGTAGTAAAAAATGATGTTGCTGAAGTTGGCGGTGACAGCGGTGTACAACGGCTTTTGAATTGCGGCTTGCTTGGTTCTACTGCTATTGCTTGGTCTGTTTTATCTGTAGAAGGCGGCGGCGCATCTCAAACAAGAGTGCGGCAGCATAGGCGGGAGAAAGGAGATGAGGGAGAAGATTGAAACGGTATCAGATTCAAAGAAGAAGATTAAGGAAGAAAGGAGTTGCAGAGTGAAGGAAGAATGAAAAGCAGAGTTGTACTGCACTTTTGGTATTGAAGATTGAAAAGGTAAAGTGAAAAGTGAGTCACATGGGTTCAGTTGTGTGACTTATAGCACAGTTGTTGCCCATTGTAAATCACACGTGTTCTAATAAGTTGAGCTAACAGAATCAACTTGCTAAGCTAACAACTAACCAAGCTAACAGCTAACAACTAACAACTAACTGTGTGTGTATGTGTGAGCTAAGCTTAACAGAATGCTAAAGCCAGCTAGCTCCCTTTCTCTTAGCTTACTCTATCATGACCCCTGCTGTTCAACTTCCTTTCTGATGTTCACAGATTCATTTGGCTTACTAGTTGTCTTGCCATTATGACTCCTGCTGTTATTACTGCTATTTTTGGCCTCTGCTTTCTCATATTGTTCTGAGTTCACATGCTCCTTTGAATCTTCTTCTTTGAATCTGACAGAGAGGGATTTGTATTGTTCCAAGTCTTCTACCATTAGCTTTGTTCTTGACTCTAGAAAAGCAGCACTGGGCAGTGACTTTGTTAGCACATCAACCAACTGCACAGTTCCAGGAACATGAGTGACTTGAACAGCTTGTTTAGTAACATAGTCCCGAACAAAGTGTAAGTCCGTCTCAAAATGCTTTGACTTTGAGTGTAGGATTGGGTTCGCCGCCAACAATACTGCACTAAGGTTGTCACAGTATATTGAGGGAGATGCTTGAAGTGGACTTCTTAGTTCAATCATGAAATTCTTTATCCAGATCAACTCAGCTACTAGGTCAGCCATAGCCCTGTACTCAGCTTCAGTGCTGGACCTTGCAACAGCTTCTTGTTTCTTTGAGCTCCACGACACCAAATTTCTTCCAAGAAAAACACAAAACCCTCCAGTTGATTTTCTATCATCTGGATCGCCTCCCCAATCTGAGTCACTGTATGCTACAATGTTGTGAGGGCTTGTTCTGTGTAAATGTAACCCGAAACTTGCTGTGCCACTGATGTACCTTAGTACCCTCTTTACCAACTTCCAATGCTCATTTAGAGGTGTGTGCATAAATTGTGAGAGTCTCCCAACACAATAAGATAGCTCCGGCCGAGTGACTGTGAGGTACTGTAGGCTCCCTACAACTGACCTGTAAAGTTTGGGATTGTGAAATACTGAACCACCAAAGGCAGAGAGTTTGACTGAGGATGGAAGAGGTGTGTGGCAAGGTTTACAATTTTTCATATCTGCCTTTTTGAGTAACTCTTTAACATACCTTTCTTGGGATAGAACTAGACCACCAGCCTCAGTCTTGGTTACCTGAATCCCAAGGAAATAATGTAAATCTCCCAGATCCTTGAGAGCAAATTTGTGATTTAGTTGCTGAATCACTTGGTCAATTGCCTCTTTTGAATCCCCTGTGATTATTATATCGTCCACATATACAAGCACAAACATTGTAGAGTTTTGTTTGAAGCTCACAAAAACAGAGACATCAGATTTTATGGCTCTAAATCCAAGGTGTTGCAGAGCAGTAGAGAGCTTGTGGTACCAGGTCCTTGGTGCCTGCTTCAGGCCATAGAGCGCCTTTGTGAGTTTGCACACTAGCTGACCATCTCTTTGCTCATAGCCTCTTGGTTGCCTCATGTATACATCCTCGGTTAAATCACCATGAAGGAATGCATTGTTCACGTCCAGTTGTCTGATTGTCCAGCTTCTACTTAAGGCCAATGTAAGCACAATTCGAATCGATGTGGGTTTGACAACCGGGCTGTATGTCTCAGTGAAATCGAAGCCTGGCCTTTGTGAAAAGCCCTGTGCCACCAACCTGGCTTTGTATTTTTGGAGGCTGCCATCAGAGTTGTACTTAACACGAAACACCCACCTACTGCCCACTGTTTCTCTTCCTTTTGGTAAGGGAACCAGCTTCCAAGTGTGATTTTGAAGAAGAGCATTATACTCTGCATCCATGGCAGCCTTCCAGGCTGGATTTATTAAAGCATCTCTTACTGATCTCGGTTCAAGTTGGGCAGAGAAAACCTTAGGCTTAGACACTCCATTCTTACTTCTAGTTACCATGGGATGGACATTTTGTGGTGCAGGCAGGGGTTCCTCTGCTAGAGGAAGAACAGTTTCAAGGTCTGAAATAGGGATTGGGACTGGTGTGGCTGATGGTGCTGATGGTATAGGGAAGAAGGAGGTGGGATTGGGTGGCTGTGTGTTTGTTATAAATGATGGGTTAGGATTTGAGGTTGGTGGTTGTGGAGAAGGAGAGTTGGTGAAGCTGGGCTGAATAGGAGTTGGTGTATGTGAGGTATCATTGGTGTTTTCTTGTAGGTTATCTGTTGAAGCTGAAGTTAGAGCTGCAGGGGTTCTTAGAAGAGGAATGATTGGAACTAACTGAGTTTGGGGTGTGGAGCCTCCTTCTTTTGGCAGAGAGGGTTTGAACTGTCCATTTTTTAAGGGAAACTGGTGTTCATCAAACACCACATTGCTTGTGATTACTACTTTTCCTTGTTTGGTAAGGCATTTGAACCCTTTATGAATTGTGCTATAGCCTAGGAATACACAGGGTGCTGATCTGAAGTCTAATTTGTGCCTGTTGTAAGGCCTCAAATGAGGAAAACATAGACAGCCGAACACTTTGAGGCTTGTGAAATCAAACTGTTTTGCAAACAACTTGTTGAAGGGTGATTGACCTTGCAGCACTTGACTTGGCAGCCTGTTTATCAAGTATACTGCAGCTGAAAAGGCTTCTCCCCAGTATTTTGTTGGCATCCCAGCACCTGCAAGCATTGCAAGTCCCTTCTCCACTACGTGTCTGTGCTTCCTTTCAGCACTCCGTTTTGTTGGTGTTCATGGGGACAGGAAAACCTGTGAATTACTCCTTGTGCCTGCAAATCTTTAGCTAAGCTTGCATATTCAGCAGCATTGTCAGATTGAAGCATCTTAATCTTAGTGTTCAATTGCAGTTCAACCATTTGTTGGAAACATTTAAAAACTGATTTAACTTGAGACCGAGTTTTAATGAGATAGAGCCAGGTATATCTACTATAGGCATCAATAAAATTCACAAAGTAATAGTTGCTATTCAAATCAGAAATAGGAGCAGGACCCCAAACATCTGTGTAAACTAACTGTAAAGGAGCAGTATAGACAGTATTAGAAAGAGGATAAGGGAGGCAGTGAGACTTCCCAATACAACATGACTCACAAGGACTTTTATTAAAAGGGGCAACAATGTTACAGGACTTTAAGACAGCAGTAACAATATTATTGGAAGGGTGGCCTAGTCTATTGTGCCAAAGAAGAAATTGGTTATTATCAGATGTGGAGACAGTTGAGACAAACGCAGCTGAGTTTCTTGATGGAGTGAAGTTGAGGAACTTGTACATTCCCTGTTCAACCTCTCCATGTATAACAATCTGTTTAGTTGCCTGAGATTTTACACAGCAGCCATTAGAGAAAAATTCAAAATAAACGTCATTATCACAACAGAATTTGTATACACTTACTAAATTCTTTGTAATATCAGGGACATGAAGTAGTTTGTGCAGCAGGAAATTTTTGTTACTTAAATCAGTTTTAAAATAAGAGTTTCCAACAAGGTTAATGTGCAAACCTGATCCGTTCCCAACTATGACTTGATCTGTGCCTTCATAGTTGCTTTTCTCACTCAGGTTTTGCTGGTCTGATGTCATGTGGTGTGAGGCACCCGAATCTGGATACCAGTTTTGGTCTTGTATAGTTGCTGGTGTAGCCAAAATGTTGCTTAAGTTGGCTTGAATTTCTTGCAATGGTTGTGCAATTGACCTATGTGTTCTTGAGTCATCATTCCTCTCATACCTATACCAACACGTCTTGGCAGTGTGTCCAGGTTTATCACATACCTGGCAAACTGGTCTAGCATCATATTTTGAATTGTTTCCCCCTTGAGTTCTTGAATTGTAATATTGTCTAATATTTTCATTGCTAACATTGTTCCCATCAGTTCTTGAATCGTAACTATTTGGACCAAATTGCTGTCCACTTTCATTATAGAAGCTTCTGTCGTCTCTCATGTTTCTGCCACCACCACGAGTGCCACCTCGAAATCCACCTCTGTTGTTAAAATTCTGTGAGTATCCTTGTGTGCTGTGTGCTACATTGGCTTGTATAAAGGAATCTGACTTTCTAAACCTTTCAAGCATGCTTTCATGAGTCAACAGCAATGATTCTAGCTCTCCAACAGTAATGCTCACTGGTCTTGCAACCACAGAGGTGATTACAGTGCCATATTCCTCAGTCAGACCATTCAAAATTGTATTAACATGATCACTCTCCCTCATCGGTTCCCCTACAGAGGCTAGGGCATCAATTGTCCCTTTTAAAGCTAACACATACTCACTGACAGAATTTCCTATCTTGATCGTACTCAATTTGTTCTTCAATTGAATAATCCTTGCTCTAATTTGTGAAGAGAAATGGTCATCTAACCTTTTCCAGATCTCGTGAGAGTAAACACAGCCTACCATCCGAGTTGTGAAGGGTTTGGTCATGGAAGCGAGGAGCCAAGACTTCAACAACGCATCTTGTCTTTTCCAGATCGCAAATTCTGGTGTTATGCATCCAGATCCATCAAGCCGTTGAGGAATTTGTTTTCCCGTAATGTGATGAAGCAGATTGTGACCTTCGATTGTGGACTCCGCTTAATCTTTCCATTGCAAGAAGTTATCGTCATCGAGCTTCATAGAGATTGGCGAAGAGGTGAAGCTTCGCACCACGGCTATGACTGATTGATGTGATTGGTGTGATGTAGTCTCTGTCGACGCTGTGCTGTTCGCCATTGAAATTGAAGTGCAGCTCTGATACCATGAAACGGTATCAGATTCAAAGAAGAAGATTAAGGAAGAAAGGAGTTGCAGAGTGAAGGAAGAATGAAAAAGCAGAGTTGTACTGCACTTTTGGTATTGAAGATTGAAAAGGTAAAGTGAAAAGTGAGTCACATGGGTTCAGTTGTGTGACTTATAGCACAGTTATTGCCCATTGTAAATCACACGTGTTCTAATAAGCTGAGCTAACAGAATCAACTTGCTAAGCTAACAACTAACCAAGCTAACAGCTAACAACTAACAACTAACTGTGTGTGTATGTGTGAGCTAAGCTTAACAGAATGCTAAAGCCAGCTAGCTCCCTTTCTCTTAGCTTACTCTATCAAAGATCTCGACAGCAATGAGTGCTGATGGTGAGGGAGTGGGCGACGCCGATAACAAGGTTGGTGAGAGAATAAGCGTTGACAGCTTGACACTAAGGCTGAGTGATGAGGGATGGAGTAGCGCCAATAAGTGTGGCTGGTGAGGGAAGGAGTGGCGCCAATTGGAGATTTGGAAGAGTAGAGGTGCGACGGTCAGTAAAGTAAAAAGGGATGGTTAAAGGTTGAAATGTGAAAATAGGGTTTTTGGTAGGGTAATTGGAAATGAAGATTTGTTTTTCTTTTACCTTTGATGTGTCGGGATTATAGTCTATTGTTTACTTTATTCACAATCTCCATTGTCTACCTAACGAAATTGTTACTTCACATACTAAAAAAACAATAAAAATCAAATATTAATTGGGCCAACAAAAACTTTCATGGATTCAAAGTTTAAACTATCAAACTTGAAAGCACATAGAGGCTTCCCTAATGGTTATCAAACTAGGAAAAGAAAAAAAAAATAAATGGTGCATAAATTCCAATGTAAAAATAGAGAGATTCCTAGTTGACTAGCCACTAGAACGAGCTGAATAATATGTCTGCATGATGGTAAGAACAAGCAGGACAATAGCTGCCACAACTCCTATGAATTTCCACACTGTAGGGATATGATCACGGATCAAAGCATCATACCAATTCCACACATAGTACATAAGAATTTCAAAAACCTTCCTGCACCTGTGCCAACTCCTTATACCCAATCCACGAAACGCGTTCCTAGATTCCGCCTCATACTGGTTCAAGCACTCACAAATTCCGCCGTAACCTGGATCCATGTGTTCAGAACCCTTGCAGATTTTCCGAAACATACTTAGCAATTCTTCTTTTTTCTTCTTGCTATCGTTCACTATCACTCCCTTCTTCTCAAGCAGTTCAATGTCGTGCTTGCAACATATCAAACCTTTGAAGAAAAAAGCATACGAAGTGTACTTCCTTTTCACCCAAATCCTGCTCTGCTCCCAAGCAACCAAATTCCTCCACCTCACTTCCGTCGTTTCCTTGATACGAAGAGCCGGAATTTCCAGCACCTTATCTTTTTCGTTGAATCTTATGTCGAAGTCAAAAATATCTTCAAACAGATCCGGAACTTTACCGTTGCCTTTGCTATTTGCGGCGGTTCGAATGGTTATTCCGGAAGCCCGGAGCCTAGTAGCGCATCGCTTTAGCTCTTGAGACGCTTTTACCCCTCTCTTCTTCTCTAACTGGTCACGTTCTTCAACCGTGGCCAGATGAATGAGGTGGAGTATGTGAGCGGCACCTGAAGAGATTCTTACCGGAGTGTAACCGAAAGCACCGAACACGATGTTGGCAACGCGGTGGTCATCTTTGACTTCAATGTCTTCATCAGGGAAGACATTGTAGTACAACTTCTTGAGAACGATCAAGGGTATTTGGTTCTCGAGCATCACGATGTCGTTGAGAACAGATCTTACCTTCTCCTCTGTTTCAAAGAGAGGATCACCCAGATAGCTATCATCATCATCATTGCTGTGTCTATTGCTGTTCTTCTTCGACATGTAATAACCAAGTCTTATGAGAAGCTCCAACAAGAAGCAACCGTCGACAATCATTATCCTGGAGAGCTCATGGGAATCCGTCTCTGTGTCGCCGCTGTAGCAGGCAGTAATCGCTTTGTCCATACTGATCATGTCAACGGCGCAATCGCGAAGCCTGAGTTCTGATGTTCTTGTATCCGTTCCAGTTTCTCTTCTTTCAAGAAAGTCGCGCATGTAGCGCAGTTTTGCTTCTTCCATTAGGAGAAGCTGGCGTGTTTCTCCCTTGTGCCAGGGTCCTAAGGACACCAGCTTTGGCTTGTAAGCGTCCTCGTTGGGGGCTCGAAGCATTGGTGGAACCTTTGAAATGCTGCATGAATGGACTTCTTCATGGTCCAGAGCACCCAGCATCACTTCCACTGGAATCATCCAACTGAAGTCTGATCGCATCTTCAACAATACGATAATCTCGGATGAGTCTTGATATTGACTAGATTATACTTCAACACAAAATCTAAACACAAATTAAAAGGAAACGAAAATTGTAACACGAAATAGTAAGGAAGGGAACAACAACTTTTTGTGTCTAATATATAGCCAATACAAGAAAAAGCAAAGAAATTAACACTTATTTTGTTATGGACAAGTTACATGAACAACAAAAGTTTTTTTTGGAATATTATTTGGTCAACTAAAAATATATTATTTTTTACACTTCTTTTTTTTTAAGCAAACATATGATTATTAATTATATGTAACCAAAAAATTATTAACTAAATACCTAACTGTGCTCCGTATGTAAATTATTTTTAGTCTTGTTGTATATTATGTTAAAAATATTTGGAAGTTCGTAATATTCATGAATGGCCTGGTGATTGATATTTTTTATTTTATATACAGCAGACACCTATATTATATGTGACTTTTATTACATGTTTAGGCTTCAGGGATTTTTTAATTTAATAAATAAATTAAATCTAATAATTATCCAATTAAATAAAGTTATTACCAAAATCTGTTACGCTAATTTATTTCATTTACACTTACACTGTGAACGAAATAATTTTACACATATCTCATTTACAATATTTAAATTACTACTAATGACTTATTGTATACTAACTATATAAACTATATTCTAATTCTTTGCTACTATTCTAATCATTACTATATACACACATTTATCTATATAGGATTGCGTAAAATTTAATAAATTAGAACTAATCGCAAAGTTGGTTGCTCTAGTATAATGCGAAGTCTCGTTCAACCTGTTGATGTCTCTGTCTTTACCAACTGCGTGCGCCATCGTCATATGTATCGATTATATGGTCAGAAAGGGATAAAAAAGAGGAGAAAGTAGTTGAAAATTTCAAACTAGGACCCAGTCAAACGCTGTCAACAAGTTATATATATATAGTCGTTGCCCAACCTTGTTTACACTGTGAACGAGATAACCTTGTACGTATTTTGTTTATCGTGTGAACGAGATATACACGTGTTATGTCTGCGTGTTTATTTTATTTACATTGTAAACGAGATACGTACAAAATTATCTTGTTCACGGTATAAAGTAGATAAGACACGATGATAAATTTCGGTCATAAATTTTAAATTTATTTAAAATAATAATTAATACATTTATTTTATTTATTAAAATTAGGGGTGCACATGGGCCGGGTGAAGGCGGATTTGATGGAATCCAGACTCGACTCGAAATATATACCGGGTCTATTTATTAGACCCGAACCCAACCCTAGACTTGATGAAACCAATACACTTTCAGGCCACAATTATACCGGTGAAAACCGGGCCGTTAACATTACATTACGTTGATACCTTCTTGTAAGCTAGCATGTAAAAATATCCAAATTTCCAAGACTCCAACCATTATTTAACATGGTAAAATTCACTTAGAAAAATATAACAAGAACCAACCCTTCTTTAAAATTAAAGCATAACCACAATCAATACTAAAGCAAAACCACAATCAATACTAATATTGTCTAATAATACCAAATATTTAAATCAATATAAATAATATAATATTATGCATTAGTCTAAAGTCTTATGCATTCTAAACATAAAACATTAACTTATAGTCTTATAATGACTAATAACATAAAATATTAAAGTTTACAATACTTAAATTACACATAAGAATAGTCATGATCCATCACTAATAACACAAAATATTAATTGTGTATGATGACTGGGCCACCGAGCCGACTTCGAATAACCCGAGCTATGGCCCAGACCTGACCC
The DNA here is from genome assembly GCF_000817695.3 of Arachis duranensis. NCBI lineage: Eukaryota > Viridiplantae > Streptophyta > Magnoliopsida > Fabales > Fabaceae > Arachis > Arachis duranensis. Next base: position 80,378,980 of record NC_029773.3, on the reverse strand, counting down.
AAAATAATGATCGGATCTATTTTTGAGACCTTTATCCGGTTCTAAACCCGATAAAATCACACCAAATTAATTCCTAAAATATTCGAATCGAACCGAACCTTTGGGCCGGACCGGATCTATACACCCCTAATTAAAATAAAAAATCCTAGGCTTCAGTCATAAAATAAGAGAGGAGTGGGGAGATAAAGGAGTTTATCTATAATATTAGACCCACATGAAAAGACAGATCGATAATCAACTATAGTTTGAACTTTGACGGTTTGTTTTACATGGATCTATATATTAATATAAAAAATATTATGTGGATACAAATAAATTAATAACCAAATTAATTATTACAAAAAATATATGCTGTTTAATTTTTTTATTTTATATTTTATTATATAATTTATTTTGATAATTAATTTAGTAATTATTTTTTGTATTTATGTAATATAATTATATATATAAATATATAATGATTGATTTAATAACTGATTTTTTGTTTGTACATAATCATTTTAACAATTTTATGAACAATACTATAGGTAAAATTTATTATTTTTAGCTAACATATATATACTTAATCAGTATTTTAAATTTTAAATATTAAATTTTAAATTTTATATTTTAAATTCTAATAATATAAAAAAATATTAACTAAATATTGACTAATGTTAATAAACATATTAGTCCCTAATATTTCTCTAATATATTACATGTAAACCACATCTAATTTCTATCTACTTAAAATAAACCCATATGGTTCTTAAGGTAATTATAATAACAAAATAAATTAGCCGGTGATCAAGGTTAGTTGTTAATAACTTAGTATTAAAGAGAAGACTCAAGACTTCAAGTTTCTCCATTTGGTCGTTTGTTATAATAAGAGTTTTTTATTTGGATAACAGCTGTCTTATGTGAATTCACTGACCGAGGGGAGATCAATCACTTCGTCATGTTTTTCTAATTGATTAGTCTTTCATTTAAAACGGTTATGAATGATTCTAAAATCATTAAAAACTGTGGAGATAAAAGAATATTATTATTCTTTTTCTTTTTTAAAATTCTGGAGATATTTTTTTTCTGAATTAAACTAGTTTATTTTTTAATTGTTTAAACATATATAACTTTTTAAAAATTATAGTAGTTATATTTATAATAAAAATAAAAGTAACTTTTAAAAAATACAAACTGCAAAAATTATACTTGATAAAATTATTTTTAATATTTAAAATAATTTGAATGAATATAAATATAATAAACATATAAATAAAATAAATATAGGTATTTATTAATATATAAAGTTATCATAGATTTTTAATTTTAAAAAATATAAACATATAATATTTTTTTTACCAAATATAAAATAGGTTGTTTATATTTTTTGTGCTTTTCAAAATCGTAAGTTCGCTCTTCAAAAATAGTCGTGAAAAAGACAAATAAATTTCTAATATTTTTTATCATAAAAATAAATAATTTTTTTATTAAATTAAATTACAAATAAATTTTTAACTTTTATAAATAAGAGACACAAAAATTTTTCTAACTTTTATGCATTCAATAAAAAAAATTTATGTATCTCCTATTTACAAAAGTTAAGAATTTATTTATATTTAAATTTAATAAAATTCATTTATCTTTAAGATAAAAAATTAGGTAGTTATTTATTATTTTCTCTTCTTACATGACAAAATCTCTATATTTTTTTTCACCAGTAGAAGCGGAAACAATAGACAGCCTAAGTTGGTAATATTTCTCCCAACATTTCTAAAAATTTTGAGTATTAGTATAGTTTATATGTTAATATATTTGTGTGTTTTGTGATGAATTTTTTAATGTATGTGTTGTTAAAGAACCGTGAATTGAGGTGAAGCAACTCTCATCATTTCTGTCGTATAAGCTTAGATGTGAAGAGAAGTGAAAAAATGGAGGAAGAAAACTAAAGAAATCAAGAATGAATGAAGAATGAGAAGAAAGTTCTAGAAAGTGGAAGAAAGAGATGGAAGAAGAAGTTAGTTCTCAGAGAGAAAAAGCATGAGTGTTGGCATCTCCAAAATGAGAGAATGAACCACACAAAAAATCACACTCAGGTTCTATAATATATATGCTTACAATTAAAAAACTAACAAACTAACCTACTGTATAAATTTCAACAAACTAAGTTTGACTAACTTAATTATCATCTAACAAATTTGGAGTACAAATGTACTCTCAAACTAAATGTATAATGACTATTGATCAAGTAACACTCCCTCTCAAACTTGGAGTGCAAATGTCCAATAGTCCAAGTTTGTTATGACAGTTTCGAAACAGGCTAGGTGCAAGAGCTTTAGTTAAAATATCTGCGGCTTGATCAGCACTTGTTACTGACAGCAACTTAGTGACCCCCTCTTGCTATTTATCCCTTGTAATATAATAGTCTACTTCAATATGCTTTGTCCTCTCATGAAAAACAGGATTAGCAGCTATATGTAATGCTGATTGACTATCACAATAAATTTTCACTGGTAGTTGTTGGTCAATCTGAAGTTCCTTCATCATGTAACGAAGCCATTGCGCCTCTCTTGTTGCTGAAGCTAATGTCATATACTCTGCTTCACAGGATGATGCTGCAACTGTATCTTGCCTTTTGCTCTTCCATGAAATTATTAAAGTGCCCAAGAAAAAATAATACCCTGTGATGGATCTTCTAGAATTTAGGCATGTTCCCCAATCACTGTCTGAGAAGCCAGAGGAAGTGAGATCAGTGGTTGAAGAAAAGAATAAATCCATTGCTGGTGCTCTTTTGAGATATCTCAACACTCTCAATGTTGCTTGAAAATGTTTATCTGTAGCACAATCTAAGAATTGACTTAATCTAGATACTGCATAACAAATTTAAGTCTTGTGTTTGTTAGATATAAGAGTCTTCCAACAATTCTGTGATATTCTGAAGTTGAGGCTAGATGGGTTCCCGAGTCTTTTGATAAATGAGTGGTATAATCCATAGAAGTGGATATTGGTTTGGCAGCAAGCATTCCATAATCCTGCAGTAAGTCAAGGCAGTATTTTCTCTGACAAATAGAAATGCCCTTCTTGCTTCGAGCTACCTCCATGCCAAGGAAGTATTTGAGCTCCCCAAGATCTTTAATTCTGAACAAGTTATGCAAATAAGTCTTCATGTGAAGAATTTCCTGCAAGTCACTATCTGCAACCACTAAATCGTCAACATATACCAAGATAATAGTGAAACCCTTCAAAGTGTTCTTGGTAAACATGCTATAGTCATGCTTAGATTGAGTGTAGCCAGCCTTGGTTAGAGAGCCAACAAGCTTTGTGTTCCATTGTCTACTTGCTTGTTTTAATCCATAGAGTGATCTATCTAATCTGCATACTAGACCTGGTTTGAGAATTTTGAGACCTGGTGGAGGTTTCATATAGACAGTTTCATTGAGATCTCCATGTAAAAACACTGTATTGACATCTAACTGGTGCAAATGCCAATTCTTGATAGCTGTAATAGCCATAACTATCCGAAACGTGTTCATTTTTACTACAGGGCTGAAAGTGTCTTTGTAGTCAACACCCTTAGTTTGAGAAAAATCCTGTGCCACCAAGCGTGCTTTGTGTCTCTCTATAGATCCATCCGGGTTCAATTTGAGTTTAAAAACTCATTTGCAACCCACTGCTTTCTTTCCAACAGGCAATTCAGTAAGTGTCCAGGTCTTATTCCTCTCCAAAGCAGAAAGTTCATTATTAATAGCTTCTTTTCAGTTTGAATCCTTAACAGCTTTATCATAAGTTTTGGGTTCTAAATGCATGGATGCAGCTAGTGTGAATGCTTTGTGCTTTGGGGACAACGACTCATATGAGACTACTTGTGAGATGGGATATTTATATGTGGTGTTGGTAGTAGCTGAACCATTGGAAGAGGCAATCATGCAATGAAAGTCTCTCAAATAAGACAGTAGTCTCCTAGGGCAAAGTGACTTTCGTGTCTCTAAATGCAACTCATGATTTTCATGTAATGTATGTTGATGAGGTATTATTTGGGGTGCTGAACCTCTAAGAGTAATTTCTAATTGAGAACTATTAGGTACAATTTAATTAGAATTGTCATTGTTTAGCTCAATGGATGCAGAAGTGTGTTGAGAGTCATGAGATGCATGCTGAGTACCATTAGATTGTGTGTGATTTGTGTTATTATTGATGATATTATGATGAGGTGAGTCAAAAGGGTCAAAAAATGTATGTGCTGCATGATATTGTAATGATGATTCAAGTTTCTCAGTTTGCAAAAAAGGTAGTACATGTTCATAAAAATTGACATTTCTTAACAAAAACACTTCTCTATTTGATAAATCTTATAAAAGATATCCTTTAACTCCAATTTTATGACCAAGATGTACACATTTTCTGGCTCTTGTATCTAATTTCTTCCTATGTGCAGTCAATGTAGATGCATAGGCAAGGCAACCAAATATTCTCAAGTAAGCAATTTCAGGTCATTTATTTTTTAAAATTTGATAAGGACATGATTCATTAAGGGACACACTAGGAAGCCTATTGATTAAGTGGACAGCATGAGCTGCAGCAAAATACCAAAAACTTTTAGGTACATTTGAATGAAACATTAATGTTCTAGTAACTTCCAAAATATGTTGGTGCTTTCTTTCTACAATTTCATTCTGTTGAGGTGTCTCAACGCAAGTTGTTTAATGAATTATACCTTTGGAATTGTAGAAAGAAGGCATTTTAAACTCAAGACCATTGTCGGCTCTAATTTTCTTTATGGTGCTGCCATATTGAGTTTGTACGAAATTGACAAAATTTTGCACATGAAAAACAGTTTCAGCTTTAGAGCACATGCGATGCAACCAGGTATATCTACTTTTATCATCTATTATTGTTAGAAAATATTTGTGACCTTTCATGGAAGGTGTTCCTATAGGTCCCCATATGTCCATGTGCACAAGATCAAATAAAGCTGAAGATTGAGAGAAACTATGCGAAAAAGCTATCCTTCTTTGTTTGGCAAAATGACAAGAATCACAAGGATCCGTAAATCCTTTATTTGTCAAAAATTCATATGATTTTTGCATTACATTTATTCTTTGAAATGGTATATGTCCTAGTCTAAGCTACCATAAGGCTCCTGCTTCATATTTATTGGAGTTGTGAGGCCAACTCAGAGATGATAATGCTGTATGCAGTTTTGGTGATGCAATAGTTGTCAGACTCTCAAATGCATATAATCCTCTTCTTTGTTCAGCTACTCCAATCATCTTCTTGGAGAGATAATCCTATATCTCACAAGTAGAATAATTGAAAATGAATTCACATTTCAGATTAGTAGTCAATTTTGATACTGAAATGAGATTGAATTTAAAGTTGGGAATGTATAATGCATGTACTAGATGAAATGTGTTGCTAAACTCTATTGTTCCAGCTATGTCAGTAACTGTTTGAGTACCATCAGGCAAGTTAATGCGTATAGGTTTTATGTGATACAAATTTTTGAATGATTTTAATGAAAAAGAAACATGTTCACTAGCTCCTGAGTCTATGACCCAGGAATTTGGACTAAATGTGGCCAAAGACATAATGAATGCAATACCTTGATTTGATGGTAGAGAAATGGTGTGATTAGAACCTATGTTATGACTCTGTTGTTGATTTTTCTTCCTTTCAAGAAGTGCCACTAATACTGCTCTCTGATCTGCAGAGAACTGAGCTTCTAACTTGCTAATTGCTTCTTGAGTGTTGTTACTGATATTATCACCATTCAAATCAGTAATCATGTTGATGATTTCACTGCCACTGCCACTCCTCATATGAGGTGGGTATCCATGCTTTTTATAGCATACATCCTCAGTGTGTCCACTCTTACCACAAAATACACATTGTTTGTAAGTTTGACCTCTGCCTCCTCTTCCATTTAATCTACCCCCTCTGGCTCTAAGGCTCCTACCCCCTCTAGTGGCCATATTGATCTGAGGGTTAAAGCCTTGATTGGCTCTAGTGTCACCCATGGTTATCAATGCTTTTCCTTCAATGATATATGCATTTTGTCTCTCTTGCTGTAACAAAAGTGAGAAGGTTGCATCTACCGTTGGAAGCGGCTTCATCAACATGATCTGGGACTTCACTACGGCAAATTGATCATTTAGTCCCTTGAGGAGCCTCACTATATTGGTATCTTCTTGGTAATTCCTCATCACATCTAAACCACAATCACAAGTTCCAGTGCAGTACTTACAGGCTGGAATTGGGCAAAAATTATCTCTTTTCAAATTCCTTTCAATTTGGTGAAGTATGCAGTAATGTTGAAGTCTCCTTGCCTTATGCTAAACAATTCTTCTTGTAAGTTAGCCATTCTGAAAGAGTCTCCTTGATAATAGCGATATCTCAAACTACACCATATATCTCCAGCAACGTCCATCCACATCACATTGTGTGCTATCTCTGGACTTAAAGACAAATTCAACCAAGATACCACATATGTGTTGCATCTATTCCACGCATCAAACAGTGAATCATCTTCCGATGGTTTTACTAAAGTTCCATCAACAAACTTCAATTTATTTTTAGATCTTAACGCTCTAGACATAGCTCTCTCCCAAGCATGATAGTTACTGGGACCTAAAATCACAGAAATTAAAGGAGTTCCTGGACTCTCACCAGGATGCAGGAAATACGGACTCATTGGATCCATAATCGGACTTTTGTTCGCTCGATTTGTTACTGATTGCAATTGATTAACCTAATTAACGAGTTTCGCAAGTATTTGAATGTCGAAATTCGAGGTTTGGTTTGCCATTCTTTCTGAAAATTAAGGATTCAACTCAACGATCTTGTAAGTTTTAAGATTCGGATGCTCAAATTCACAAGTTTGATTCAAACTTCAAACCTATTAGATCTTTCACATCATTGCTCGTGATTGGAGTCTTCACCTCTGTTTCACGGTCACCGCACCATGTTAAAGAACCGTGAATTGAGGTGAAGCAACTCTCATCATCTATGTCGTGTAAGATTAGATGTGAAGAGAACTGAAAAAATGGAGGAAGAAAACTAAAGAAATCAAGAATGAGTGAAGAACGAGAAGAAAGTTCTAGAAAGTAGAAGAAAGAGATGGAAGAAGAAGTTGGTTCTCAGAGAGAAAAAGCATGAGTGTTGGCATCTCCAAAATAAGAGAATGAACCACACAAAAAATCACTTACTCAGGTTCTATAATATATATGCTTACAATTAAAAAACTAACAAACTAACTTACTGTACAAATTTCAACAAACTAAACTTGATTAACTTAATTATCATCTAACAAATTTGAAGTACAAATATACTCTCAAACTAAATGTATAATGACTATTGATCAGGTAACATGTGTTATATATATTATGGGATTTAACATGCATCGATATAATAATTTGGATCTATTTAAAAATAGCCTACAATTTGAAAATAATATAAACTATGAGTTTGAAACATAAATATTAAAAATATTAGTCCGACCACACTTATTATTACTAGATTATTTTATTACTAGATTATTTATCTCAAACTCCTAATTTCCATTGACATGAAATAAAAAAGAAAGAAGCAACAAAAAAAATGTAACTATATATGGACAAATTCCTTCCTTTTCTTTCAAACACTTTTCTACTGCACTTCAACCCCAAAAGAAAAAGGCACATAAATTGTATTTCTCTATTTTTAATTTGTGTTCAATTTATAATATTTATAATTTTTTAAAATACATTGTAATTCAATCTACCATAAAGAAGTGTAATAAAATTAGAGTTAAAGTTCATATTTTTTGAAGAGTCTAAAATTTCTATCTCCAGTGATCACGAAAATTTATTGAAAATCTCTTAATTTAAGAAGATTTTTACAATTATATTTTCTGAAAAAGCCGAAGAAATTAATCTCAGAATTGAATCAAATTTCTCTAAAGTGAGAAAGCTAATAAAATGATAAAGTAAAAAAATAATTACTCTTAAATTAAGATAATAAAATATATATTTTATAAAAATAATAAAATTAAAGAGATTTTCCATCCTCAGACCTCAGACCTCAGACCTCAATAATGAACCGACCTAGTGGATCGAAATAATAGGTCTGAAGTTATGGTCCAGAATAATAATCTACCTTTTTTTCTACCTCAGGCATGTTGGAAATGATGGAAATAATAGAAAAAAAAAATATAAAATGAAAAATAATGGAGTTAGCACAAAAAATTATATATTATATAGTAGCTAGCTACCTCTCTACTTTTGATGAATTTTCTTTTCTTCTTCCATTCTTTTTACTGAATATAATATATGCGATTTAATTATTTTGTGTTTTAAAATATATATTAAAAATATAATAATAATAAAATTTTAAAATTTTAATGTATTTAATGTATTGAAAATAACAATTTTTTATTAATTTCTAATCAAATATTTTTTATAGTTCTTTTAAGATGTGCTCTAAGACACAGGTTAACAAACTCATTATATATTGACTGATTTTTGTGTTTATCTATATCATCTCTCTTTATAATTAATTGAATAATGTTATATATTCGATTTTTTTAAATTAAATTTAATTAAATTAAACAATAAAATTTAAAATAATGTTAATTATAATTAATTTTTGTTATATTATATCAATTTGATTATAATTAGTTAACAATAAAATTTAAATATATATAACATTATTCATAATTAATCATAATTAGAATCACATCTACATCCTCTAAAGTTTCAAAATTCTAAATTTTTGCATTTGGAATAAATACATTTTAATACAAAATCATCGTTGAGTTTAATCTTTTATTTATATAAATACATTTAATACAGAATATTTTAGAACTTACCCAAATTTTAGTCTTGTCTAAATTTGTATAAATTTTTTCCTTAAATACATTTTTGCCTTCCGAACAGAAATTAAACTCAATCGTCGTTGCTTTGCTCTCTCATACATTGCCCTTGATCAAACATTTTATGAACAAATCATAAAAAAAAAGTTATTCTCATTTATCAACTAAATTTAAAAGACAATTCATAATCTCGGAATCATATAAAATGAACTCATAATAATATTATCGCCTCATAATATATATACTATTCTAAATACATGTACTCACGTATAAATATAATCTCTAATTTAATATCTCTTGCAATACATATTAACTTGAGTGTATGTGTCCTTATAGAAGGTACAATCCTTACCATTGGAAACGACATACAATTTCAGAATAAAAAGATTGTGACAATTTTATATTTTCAACTTACTCTTTACAATTTTATTGTAGATAATTTCTCAATTTAAAAAGATTAAAATACTTATAAATAATTAATATTAGCTAATTTTTTTTAATTCAAAAAAATTTTATTTTTTAAAAATTTATGATTTAAAATTTAAAATTTATAATCCAAGATATAAAATTTAACATAAATAACACAATTAAAAAAAATTGATTAACGTTGACTAAAAAAAGTTGCAGGCTTGCTAACCTTCCTTTCTTATGATCTTATCATTACTTAATCCTGCAATCCTCATTATTATCGCTGTGTAATATAATTTTTTCCAGTTTAAGAATCAAGATAGATGATGGCTTCGATTATTATATAAAGAAAACAGTTATAGGTTGAATTTGTATGGATAATTAACTGATACATGTATATGAACTCATTGACTGAGGGGAGCTAGACTTGGTCATTTTTAATTAGTCTTTCATTATATATATTTAAAAGTATATAGGGGTTTTGTTTAAGAAAATATAATGTTGACCAAAGATTCTTAATAAAATTACTTATTTACTTGGGCTGTAATTGATGAATATGACCACAAATCCTTCCATCATTATATATGGCCCTGGTCTGTCTCAAGGTTGAGATCATACATAGAACATTCGGGTGTATGAGCTCTGAGATGTGTAGCTAGAAAGAGAAGAAGCCGTTCCAACTGGTCCTATATTTGCCATCAGTAATGGATCGGCAAGATAATAGAGAGGGAACAAGTGACGATGATGTTCCTAGTTTCCGTACAAAAATACAGAGGAAAGTTGCCAGACGTCCTGCTAGGATACTCTCCGATGAAGACGTCGTTAGTTTCCATTCAAAAATACAGAAGAAAGTTGCCAGACGTCCGGCTAGGATAACCTCCGACTCCGATGAAGACGTCGTTAGTTTCCGTTCAAAAATAGAGAAAAAAGTTAGACGTCCGGTTAGGGTAACATCTGAATCTGATGAAGATAATGTCCCTACCTTTTATTCTAAAATACAAAAAAAGGTTGCCAGAGGTCCAGTAATGAGGGTAACATCCGATGATGATGTCCCTAGTTTTGGATCTAAAATAGAGAGGAAAGTTGTCAGAGGTGCAGTTCGCAAAAGGATAACATCATCCAACTTGTCAGGCAGCATTATCAAGAAATTTGTTCTGATCTTAGTCCTATTGATTATGTTCTTGTGGGTTTTGAAACTGAATTCGTGAATTTTGTTTGTAGTGGTGGTGGAAGCTGCTTCAGCTTGCGTTCTGCACGAGGAATGCTAACTACAGTACTATTAGAATTTAGGCCAATTCATAGCTATGAGTTTTTGTCTAATTTTGTCTTACTTATTTTTTGTAATAAATTTTAATTTTTTAAAAATTATTTATTTTTATATTTTTTAAATTAAATAATAAATTTTAATCTTTTTACAAACAATAAATTCAGATAAACGTTAACGTTTCTAATTTTGTACTCCTACCCTTCTTCATTTATAAAATTTCATAAATTTTAAAATGCTTAATTTATCTTCTCGTAACATCATTGAAAATTTCAATACTTGTTCTCTATCGTTTTCTGTATCTTTCATTCTTGCACTGTTTATTTGAGTAATTAATAAAAATTAAATTGTCTTTTTATTAATCTCTTTTTACTTGGTTTCTTTTCAAAAAACACACCTGAATGATTTATGTGTTTCGTTTTCCTGGTATTGAAAAAGTCTAGGAGTTAGCAATTTTTATGTTTTTTGGTCAGTATTTAGTCATCACAATAAAAGTGAGTGATCTTTTATTATTAGATGTAATTTCACACCATTAAAAATATTATTGATGGTCAATTAATAATTACAAAACACCAAAATTATTGACTTCTAGCATTCCTCTTAAATATTATCAGGATTCATGAATCTATTCTTAAACACATTGGTATATTGATAACTCTTCAATAAGAATTAATTTTTATCATATTTGTAATAAATAATTATATTAATTTTAATAAAATAATTACTTTTCATTTTATTTTATTTTTATTTTATTAATATTTTTAGGTATAATAATGCAAAAAAAAAACCAGTAGTACTAATAACAATTCTATACTCTATTTTTATTAAGTCATTTCGTTATAGTTTATCTCTTATGAAAAATTTTATCACTCTTTCTATTAGGCTATCTTTGAAATATTTTTTTATTAAAAATTAGAAGAATTATGTAGCAACTTAAGTCGTTTTTTTATAGAAATGTCTTTTTTTTATTTAAAAGAGTTTTTTGTTTGTTTTTTTATTTGATAATGTGATATTTTTGTCAAATTTGATCTTAAAAAGATCTTTCACTAAATCCTTTTTAACAAGCTTGTTTATTTGAAATATATTAGCATGGCCAAATCTTGTGCCATAACCATTTTTTAAATTTTTTAGAATGAAAACAAACTACATTTTGATTCTTTAATTCATCAAGAATGAGGTCATACACATTATCACAACGATTTACAACAAATAATACTTCATCAAACTTTTCATTCACAACAAGACACTCTAATCTTTTGAAAATTACCAAGTAATCCAAATTACATAATTGGCTAATACCCATAAAAATGTACTTCAAACCATCAACCAAGAAGACATTATCAATGAAAGTAGAGATCTTTACCTACTTTTCTAATTGCAATGATTTTACCTTTATCGTCATCATCAAAAGTCACAAATTCTCTATCATACTTGTTGAGTTTGACAAAGAATGTTAATTTTTTCGTCATGTGCCTAGAGCATTTGTTATCCAAATACCATATGTCTTTTTTCTTATTGGATACTAGGCAAATCTAAACACACTCTTAAGTAACCTTAGGTATCCAAACTAATTTGAATCCTTTGAAGTTAATTTATCTTTGTTGCCCAAGTTCATTGAAATCACAAACAACTTTGTATATTTTGTTTTTTACTCTTCTTTTGTCAATAAAACATTCAAAAGAAGAGTGACTAAGTTTATTACAATTAAAGCAGTGATTTCTGTGTGCATGTTGCTGAAACCGATTGAAGTTATAGTGTTAATGGTGATTAAAGGTTTAGAATTTTTCTAGTTTTTAGAAAAGGTACATTTCTTTTGACAAAGCTATTTCTAGTATTGACACCTCTTTTTGAAACATAACTTAAGCCATAATTTTTTTACACAAATGAGTTTCTTGAATATGAGGTTCTTTTGTCAGAGTGTGATTTTTTAGAAACAAACTCATTACTTGTAAAGTAACCCAGATCAAAAATTTTTGAAGTAGAATCCGTTCTTGATGATAATGCATTTTTAACAAAATATGACTTTTCAAAGGCAGCATCATTGTTAGATGAATATTCAAGACCAGATTTATCAAATGAGGATTTTGTTTTTGAAGATGGTGCTGTGAATTTAGAAAATTGCATCATTTTTAGTTACATAACCCAAACCTGATTTTTCAAATAATGGTCTTTGATTAGCAAGTAATTTGTCAAAGTTGCTCGAATTATATGCAAATTTTATTAAATCATTATTCAAACTTTAATCATTTCATTCAATCTATTATTTTTAGCAACAAGTTCTTGAGAATGATTAACAATGTGCTTTTTTTGAACTTTTTAATTTCAAATTTTAAAAATCTATTTTCTTCAACAAGATCAATAGCACCTTCGGTCTCCTTTACTTTTTCTTTCAAAAAATTATTTTCAACTTTCAAAATTTCATTTTCAAATTTGCATTTGTTGTATTTATTTAGCAATTTTTCGAAATGGTAAAATGGAATATTTGTAACAAAACTATGTAATAAATTTAAAATTGTTACATACTAATAATATTTTGTAACAACGATATACTTTGTTACAAAACTTTTTGTTATTTTGTAATGATTTATTTTTTTGTTATAAATTATATTGGCTTTTGTAATAAATTGGTATTTTGTTGCAAAAATTTATATTATTTTGTAACAAAAGATGGAGTTGTTGCTAAAATTCAAAATATTTTGTAAAAGAATATCCATTTGTTTCAAAAACTCTAATTATTTTGTAACAAAAAAATAATTTGTCATAAAATTCAATATTGTTTGTAACAAGTTATTTGTTTATCACAAAATACAAGAATTTTTGTAAGTTAAAAAAATTATTTTAAAATGTTAAAATCTTTAAGATAATTTAATTTTGTTTTAAAAATTTAATTTTTATATTAATTAATTATTTTTTGATAAAAAATTAAAGATTAAATAATTAATTTTTAAAAATAGTATATATTATTTTATATTCTTTTATAAAATTAATATATAATTTTTACTAATAATCAAGTCTTAAATGTTGACTAAAAGTTAAATTTTTAAATTAAAAAAATTAATTGTTAAACCTAAATAAAAATAGTTCAAATTTAAAAATAAAAACAAATATAAAAAGTAAAAATTCTAATTCTAACTCTTACTAATAAAAAGTAACCTAATTTATATACACTCTCCAAAATCTAACCTTAATCCTCGCTATTTTTCCCAAATCCCCACCCCACCCCACACACACACTTATCCCTTCACCATACATACACACGTGGAAAGAAACGAAAAGAAAAGAGATGGGGGAGCTTGAGGGGAGAAGAAAGAGAAGGAAGGAGAGGGGAAAAGGAGAGACGGTGCCAGTGGGTGTCACTGCCTCCGTCGCCGCTGTTGGGAGAGTCATAACGCAAGGAAAGAGACGAGCTCGCGATAGAGAGAGGAAGTAGCGCCACCGCCACTGGAAGGGAGCCTGGCTGCCCTTATCACTGCCAGCTCCGTCGCCGTCGTCACCATTGGAGCTGCGTGAAGCCTTCGTCGCCATCGTAATCATCGATGGTGATTCTGCACCGCTCTGGCGACGTCGTATCTGTTCCATCACGTCCTCACCGCTTTGTCGTCGTTGCAAAGCATCTGTTCGGAGATAAGCTAATTTTTATATTAATCAAGATTCTTATGTAATTTTATTATAATTTAATATTTTGTATGATAGAGATTAAAATTCAGTAATAGTAATAGAAGAATATATAGTTTAATTTAAGTAATTTTTATTATGAATAAATTATGGTTTATTTTATTAATTTGAATTCTTTATTTTTAGAAATTAATCTAAAGTAATTAAATTAGTTTTATGAATATTTAGAGTTAAGTTAATTAATATTTTTGTGAATTTTATTATAATTGGTTATTTTATATAATTTGAAATTAAACTTTTGGTAATAAAAAAATAATGAAGAGTTAAATAATTTAAATTAAAGAATCCATATTTCGGGTTTAAATTGTACTTTATAAATTATAATTAATATGGTTAATTTATAATTTAAATTAAAAATAATTATTAGAACTCAATAATATGTTGATAAATTGTGTTCGTAAATATTTTTAATGAAGTATACTTAGTTTTAAAATTATTATTCCGCCATTCAATTTTATCAAAATATCTATTTTATCTATTTTCCTTTATAAAAACCTAACTTTAACCCTAAATTCCCAAATCAAAAACCATAATTTTCAATTACAAACCCTAACTCTAACCCCTCTCCCTTTCCCCTTTAACCTAACACACACACAAAATAGAGAGGAAAGGGAGAAGGCTCGAGGGAGAGGTGCGCCAGGAGAAGGAAGAGAGGAGAAGGGGGGATGTCGTCGATGGAAAAGGGGACTGTTGTCACTGTCACACGCCTTGCCGTTGCCGTCGATTTTGTCGAAAAAAGATGCATGGAGAAAAGAGCCGTGGGCCAGGCCAGAGATCGTCGTGGGGGAGAGAGCTGCCATCGCATCTACTGCAAGCTCGCCGTCATCACCATCGTGGAGCCGCGAGGAGGCCGTTGATGCAAGGAACAGAACACGCAAGAGGGGTTCGAGGCTTCGCCATTAGTGTCGCCGTCGTTCCGTTCTGCCACTGCCACCATTAAAGCTTATCGGAGAAGGAGCCACTATCAGAAGAAACTGTTGCCACTATGTGTAGAGAGAAGAGAAGCGTCGCGAGAATCAGAGGTAAGAAAGGGAAACAGTGCTGTTGTTGCTGCTGCGTCACTGTCGGAGCTCCTCACTATCGCTTTGATTGCTGGAAGTCGCTACTAAAGCTGCTGTCGCCCTATTTCTATGTTCTTTTTAATTTCTAGCTGAGCCATTACTACTAACATTGCAAACTGTTCGGTTGATGCTGCTACCGCAAAAATTCCGCTTCCTATTTCTCCTAATTGTGACATCGAAGTAGGAATTTATTTTAAAATTAATTGTTTTAACTTATGAATGTCAATGAAGTTTAGTGAGTAACTACAAATAATTTATAAATATTTTGTGTGACTAATTGATAGAAATAAGCTTGGTTTGAGGTTGTAAAATTGTGATTAGTTTAGTATTGGGATGATGTTCTGGTGTTTCAATTAGTTTATTGAGTTTTGATTAGATTGTTGGATTCATGACTACAATTATAATTGATTTCTTAATCATTTGAGAATGCTGAAATTTTAATTTTTAGCTAACTATGTTGTGTCAACTATGTTAAAAATTGTAATGTTATTGAGTTTAGATTTTGGCTGTGATTGTGATAGAATTTTGGTTGTGAAAGTGAATGGTAATTAATTTCGGTATTAACATGATGATAATTTAATGGTTTGATTGGTTTGTTATTTGTGACTGTGTTATGATGAATGGTTGAATAAATTGATTTGATTACTTCTGAATTATTAACGAATAGTAGTTTGATTGTTAGTCTAATTTCACATTCCTAAACTAAGCTTATTCAATTTTTCACATTTCTTGATGTTATCTTGGACATTTTTCGCCCTTTGTTGGATATAGAGAAGTGAGGCTTGTGAGAAAAGAATCCAAATATGTAGTGTATTGTTGGTAATATTATTAGCTTCTCCAATTTTGAGTGTGTGGATATTAGTTGAAATTCACTGTGACTTCTTTTACGTTGAAATACATGTTCATTGCAGCGTTGTAGAGATCTTCTTATTTGTTGTTTTGTGAATTTTACAAATCCAGCTTGTGCAGCAACTGCAATGAGTACCTTGCAAGGTAGCATTTATTGTTTATCAATGAATAATTATACAAAAGAAAGTTCTATATTTATTCATGTAAATCATCTAACTGAATCATTTAAGTATGTGATAACTTAGAAGAAGGTCGTCAAATTAGAGGATATATTAACTTGTTTAGTAGATACAATGAACTGAATTAATTTATTGAAATTTTTAGTTGAATTTTACTTGTGTAATAGATGTGCTCAAATAAAAACGTGAAAAGTAACGAACATGGCAAGAGGAATAATTAGCTCGAGTGAAAGCTCAATTGGAAGCTCAACAAGCCGTTGTGAACTCTTTCATAGCGCGCTTTGACAATGAAAGAAACTAGACAATTAAAGGTACTCCTAAAATTGCTTATGGTTTTAATCAAGGTTGTTAGAACCGGACTGGTCAATAAACCAGTGAGGTCACTGTTTCAATGGTTCACTGGTTCGACCGGAGTTCAACCGGAGTTCAACCGGTTTAATTAAATATTAAATAAAATTATTAAAAAACCTAAAAATAATTTTAAATATATAAATTCAATAATTTCTAACTTAATAAAATTTAAAATTTCACATAATAAATTATTCATAACTTAATATTAGAGATTCACAAACAACTTCAAACATCAAAATTTATAACTAAACAACTTCATAGATCATTAAGGAAGAGAAATATAGTGATATTAAGAATTTGAAAAGTGCAATCTAACTAAAATTAACAACAGAATTAATAAAAGAAAGTAAAGAAACAGAGCAGAAAGCAGGGATGAGGCAGGGGATCTGGAATGTAGCAAAGATAGACTGGGAAATGGAAAGGGAAAGAAGAGTAGAAGTAGTGCCGCCCAGAGTTGGTGGTGGCCGGCTGAGCTCGCAGCAGCACAGAGAGCGGCACGAGCGGCGGAACGATGCAAGGTAGAGAGATTCAGCTTCAGAAAACCATGTAATCCAATTAAACATGAAGCAGCAACCAAAATCATGTAATCCAGCATGAACAAATAAATAATTCAGCAACCAAAATTATGAAGCAGCAACTCATTTCATCATGAACAAATAACCTCAGAAAATCAAAAACCAAAATCATGAAGCAGCAAAGAATTTTTCTGATAACCTCATCATGAACACAAAATTTTTCTGATAACCTCAAACAGAATTTTTCTGATGACCTCATCATGAATCCAGATAACAAATCATGAACAGATAACAAAACATGAACACAGATAACAAAACATGAACACTGATAACAAATCATGAACAAAAAAATTATAAAATCAAGCACAGATAACAAATCCTGAACAAATCGCAAGCTAATAAATCAGAAGGCAGCGAGGTGGAAGGAGGAGGTGACGATTAAACAGGAGGCAAGGTGGAAGGTGCAAACGAATAAGAACAGAGTATTACCTTCGGCGAGTAACGGTGACGAAGGAGGAGGCGAGCTCAGCGACAATGACAGAGGAGGCGAGCTCGGCGACGACCAACGAGGAGAGGAGCTCGGCGACGACGAAACAGGAGGCGTGCTCAGCGAGAAAACAGGACGCCGTGGTGGTTGCGATGATCAATGCCGTCGCTGCTGTGCCTGTGGGATGCGGTGTCGATGGTGGTGGCTCTGCGACGGCGAACAGTGGCTGGTCGATCGTGGCCCGTGGGTGCTTTCTCTCCTACCTTCGAAGAGTGTGAGACTGAGATTATGATTAGGGCTTCCTTGCGTTTAGCCCTTCCTCTTTTTTTTTTCACCTTTAAAATGACGCCGTTTAGTAGTTTAATTTCCAAACCAAAAACCGCTAAAAAACCAGACGATTCTCCCGGTTCACAGGTTAACCTCCGGTTCGACCGGTTTTCTCACCGATTTTTTACCAGGAGTTTCTGACCTTACCCAGATCGGCTAGGTGACTGGTTCCTGGTTTTTTCTATTGAACCGGCCGGTCCAGTTCAGTTTTCAGAACCATGGTTTTAATATTCATAGATGATTCATATATTATTAGTATAGTTTAATTGTATATGAATATATTTATTACATTTTACTTGTGTCATGGTTGGTAAATGACAAATTTCCTATTATTTGGTTTGATAAATTTGGTTGTGTATTGGCTGAGAAATAAGTAATGAATTGGTTGTTATTGATGGAACCGTAGATGGTGAAAATATTCAAGTTTTAGGAGAGGATTTTACCAATTTTTTCTAAAAATTTTGAATAAAAGTTAATGAAAAAAATTGTAATTGGTGTTATATGTTGTTTCTAATTTTTTGTTTTGGTTTTTCTTATTTACAAGAGTGCTAAAATGGTGACAATATTCTACCTAAAAAATTTAGTTAAAACAATGTAGACATTAATATTATTTTGTTTTAAAACAATTTTAGTTAAATGAAGCATGTTTGAATTATCTATATTTTTACATATTATATAAATATTGACTTGCTCAATAAAGTAGTTAATATATCAATTAATTAAAAAAATAATTTGGTAAATTATGTATGTAATTTGTATTCAAAAAAATTGTTACAAAAATATTGTACTTTTGTAACTAAAGAAAACAAAATGTTACAAATTCAAGTTATATTTTGTAACAAAATTTTATGATAGAAAATAATATATTGCCACAAAAAATATTTTGAAGATAAAAATTTGTTATCACTTTTGTAACAAATTTTAATTTTTGTATAAAAAAATTTGTTACAAAATATTACTTTGAATTGTAACAGTTTTATTTTTTGTTACAAAAACTTTTTGTAACGAGACATACTGCAACAACCTTTTTTTTTTGTTACAAATTTCTTTTGTTTCAAAATTTTAGTTTTTTGTAACAATTTTTTGTTAAAAATATTATTTTTTCCTGTAATGGTGAGATAATCAACAATAACATGTAAGTCTTTAAGAGATAAGTCATAATAATTTACCTCTTCTAGTTGATCATCACTGGCCATGAAACATATTTGAGCTTCATCTTTAGAGTCTTCTTCCTCATCTGAATCGTTATTTAGATCCTCCCAAGAAGTCATGAGCATTTTCTTCTTCTCTTTTTTTGCCTTGTCCTCTTTCTTGAGTTTTAGATAGTTAAACTTGAAGTGTCATTCCTCCTTGCAATTATGATATATTACTTTGCTCAAATCCTTCTTGTACTCCTTTAAACTTGAGCCCTTGTTCCTGCCTTTGATCTTTATCAGCCTCCTTAATCTCCTAGGCAAAAAGACAAGTTTGTCATGCAAAAAACTGTCACTTGAATCACTTTCTAAAGACTCAACATTTGATTTTAGGGCCACTCCTTTTTTCTTAGTATCTTGGCTGATGCGTGTGATTTCATATGCTAGAAGTTTTTCTCTCAACTCATCATAGGTTAATGGCTCAGGTTGTTGCTCTCGCCTAGGACAATAGCTTTTATTTTCCACTCTTTTGTAAGGCTTATAAGGACCTTCCTCACCAGAGTTTGTTTAGTGTGGATCATGCCCATAGTATCTCGGCTATTTATGATGATTGAGAATCTTTCAAACATCTCATCAATGCTTTCTCCATCTTTCATGATAAACATTTCATACTCTTTTCATAGCATATCAATCCTTGTTCCTTTGACTTGTTTGGTGCCTTTGTGTGTGACTTGGAGTTTCTCCTAGGTTTCTTTTTCTGTTTTGCATCTAGATACTTTCCTATACTCCTCAAAACTGATAGCACAGTGCATCAAGTTAATTGCTTTTGTATTCAGCTCTACTTTCTTTTTTGTCATCATCATTCCATTCGACTTCTTCTTTTGGAGTCAACACTCCATCAACACTAGCCTTTGTAGGAATTTTAGGACCATTCACAACTATCTTCTATATGTTATAATTGATTGATTAAATAAAGATATGCATCCTTTCTTTTCAGTAAGCATAGTTCTTCCCATTGAAGAAGGGATGCCTGTTGTTTGACTGGCCATCTGTTAGAGTATAGGCCACAATATTTGCACCCAAGTTGTTCACCATTAGACCTTTCTTTCAAGCTGTGAAGTTTGATTCTTGAGACCTAGCTCTTGATACCACTTAAAGGTTTTTGATGGCTTAGAGAAGGGGGTTGAATCTATGGCCTACTTTAAAACTTGATTAATAAAGTCTCAAACAAGAACTTATAACTTAGCTTCTGTTTGGTTTGTGTATTGAATTATACAGGAGACAATTTCATTTTATCTCATGAATCATGCAAAAGCAGAATCAGAACAGGAAAGAAGAAAATGACACAGCCATGTATCTTGGTTCAGTTGCCTAGTACAATGCTACCTACATCCAGACTCCACTACAACGGTAGAAATTTTACTATCTTTCTAAGTATTACATAAACCAATCCCAATGACTCAACATAATCCTATTAGAGACACATCAAACTTCAACATAAACTTGACTTGGCTATGTAACTACCTAGACTCAACACACTAAGTGCTTACCCAACTTAGCAAAGAATACCTCTCAGGTACATGACACAAAATAGAAATACAACCAAAAGAAATCTGAAATCACTCTTGTCTTTTCTCTCCAAGTATTTCTCTCAGACTTTTCTCTCAATGAATTTTTTTCAATGCCTCTTTTTCTTTCCTTTAAACATTGAATGAATACAAAGAAATATACAACATTGAAACAGAATCTTAAATAATAAGCCATGAAGGAGATGATGATTCACAGCCTTTATGTTATAAGTTGAACCGGATTCAGCACTCTCTCATGAAACTCTCCATCTTGGTGAAAGGTTTCTTTGATGTAGAAACACTGTCCAAAATATTGAACTGTCACAGGGAAGCTCTCAATGAAACTCAGATTCTGGCTCTCTTTCCTTGTCTTCAAATGAAAAACATTTTCCTTTTTGTATCTTCCTTGAGCCGCAGCTAGGGTTTCTTCCCCAAAAGTCAACTCCTTAGTCTTTGAACTAACTGTAATCCCTTTTACCTTTTATTCATTCAGTCCACAAAATTAGGGATTTGAAATCTGGTTTTGGGACTTAATCGAGGAGGAAGGTGCAGCAACAACTTGCTTGCTTAGTGAGGTTCCCAAATCCAAACCCCTAGATTTGTACTTTGCCTCTAAAAAATAATTTCAACCATTGATTCACAATAGAGAAACTTTGCCGCCACTTTCTTATTTTTTCCAAAATGGTGATGCAGAGAGTAGGAGAAAATGTGAAGCAATTGACTTACATGTTAAAGGAAACAAATTACCTTTAACGTCTCTGAACTCTACTTAGATTGCTTTTTCTTAACTTGATTTGACATTAGCTGCCTTGATTAGCTTTTTCCTTCTTCAACTTTGATGTTTGGATGAAAAAGTGAAGCTCCCTTTCCTCTCTTTTCTTTACCCAAAGTGAACTTGTCTGAAGCTTAGCTTAG
This sequence comes from Arachis duranensis, assembly GCF_000817695.3. Classification (NCBI taxonomy): domain Eukaryota; kingdom Viridiplantae; phylum Streptophyta; class Magnoliopsida; order Fabales; family Fabaceae; genus Arachis; species Arachis duranensis. Next base: position 80,357,424 of record NC_029773.3, on the reverse strand, counting down.
GGTTGCTTTCCTTTTGCTTGGAAGATAATGGGCTAGGTTAATGAATCATTTTCATTCAGCAGCCTTGAGAGTATTTAGTTTTATTTGTTTGGACTGCAACAAAAATAATTTGGACCTGCACACTTAAACAACATCATCAAACCCACTTGGGTTATCAACCCAAATTCAACATGTTTGTCATAATCATTTTTTGTTATTTATTTACTAAACTCAACAAAGTATTTTTCAAATTCTTTGGCATAATCTAGTTCAAAAACATTATGGACTTCTCTCGTAAAGTAATCTCTCACATCTTTTTCAATAAAACTTAATTCACGATGACCCGCTACTGCTGAGACAAATGATTGATATGTTTTACTTGGTCAAATTCTAGCTTCATCATTATTCTTAATTGTACGGCATATAAACATGCTTAATTGACTGTGTTGTTTAAGCATCTCTGCTTGATTTGGACATATAGCATGGATGTGAATAATGCAAAACAACCTTTGAAATAACCAAATAGCAGCGTCCTTCAATATATGTATATAAAATCTTGTAGGACAATTTAATCCGGTTGAGGAATTTGTTTTCTGAGTTGGAGATTTGATCAATTTCCATTTCTTCTCTCTATTACATGTAATCAATTGATTCTTAATTTTATTTTTCTTCTTATTTGTGTTCCTAATTTTGGTGGAAAAACCTACAAGTTTAAAATAATCTTTGTAGAATTTTCTAACTTTTTCAAGTGTGTTAAAATTCTTCCCAACTTTTGGTACAAACTGCTCATCACATCACACAGAAACTGAAAAAATACCGAAAATAGTTCTACATTAAACCAAATTGTCTTTCATAATGCACCGAAACTATAAATAGATTCTTCAAAAAAATAATTCAAAATTCCTACATCCCATTCAAATTCAAATCTTCAACCATAAGCACCGATTTTCACAAACAAAAATAAAATTATCCGTATGTTTATAAAACTCCACGAGCATCAACTACTAACAAACTACATTAACTAGGAGCGAAGCAAAACTTGTCTACTTGACTCAATTCAGAACAATAATCTAAGTCGCTCTGATTCAACTGATCTGAATTTGCATTATTCATTGTATTCGAAAACGAAAAATCTGTTGAAATTCGATTTCACAGCTTGATTTTTAGAAAATTTTGATCCAAATCTTCAAATTAATCAAAAAGCAGAAAATGGAGAGAATAGAAGAATACAGAGAACATAAAAAAGGAAAAGAACGCAGAGAAATTTGAAAAAAAATGAAATCCACAGAGAAAATTATATATAGTGGCACGTTTAGTCAAAAGGAAGTTGCAGATAGTATCGCATGGATGTAAATTAGGTTGTACCAATTTGGTTGAGTAATTAACTTAATTGTAGAGCATTATTGTTTGGGTAATTAATTTTTTTAAAGATTTAAATTACAATTGTTGTATCACTTAAAAAATATGAGAATAGAAAAAATAAAATTTTTGGGAGAAAATAATTTAATTTAACCAAAAATAATAAAATAATAAAATATTTAAAAAATATTTATTTTAAATATTAAAAGTAAAATTAAAACTTAATCCAAACACTAAAAGAATACGAAAAAAGCTCAATGATCAGCAAAATTCATTACCTTTTACTAACACTCTTAGTTATCATCTCAATTTTTTTAGTTTAACAATTCAATAACATATTTTTAGCTTATTTTTAAGTATTATTGGTTAATTACTGATAAAAAATAATAAATTCTACTGACTATCTAACATTCTTCGAATAATACTTTACCCTCTCTTTATTTGTGGACATCGTATAGAAAATAGCAAGCCACAGGTGAAGCGAGTTGGGTAGGAAACGAATCCTCTCAATTTTTTGTTTTACTTGAGAGAATAAAATGTAATTTTTTTATCATATATTTTATAAACAAGATTAAGAAAAAACATAAAAATATTAAAGAGTTAGAGATCACAGTTTATTTTTTAAATTGAAAAAATTTATTCCTTGTGTAATATGTCTGAATGACGTTTTGTTCTTTGTTTGTCTTGTTTTTGCCCACAAGAGCATGGTTGAACACGGTAGTGACATAAGTAGAAGAGTTTAGAAGCCATTAAGCCGAAAGGATTAATATGATTGAGCGTTGCAATTTTATTGTGTTTGAACCTGTTTATATATTTCTGGTCAACAAATTGAAAGGTTGAACATTTTAACATGCATGAGAACGGAGGGTTTTCTTAAATTTGTCTCCATAGATAGGATGAATTTGTTGTAGTGACGGTTCCAGTTCTCCATAGTTTGATATATCAGATCAATTCACGCTAGGATCCGCATGCTATATTATATATATTTTGGTAAATATATTCATGAAACTGAGAAATGAGAACAACGTAAAAAAAGTTACAAAATTCAGAGCTCATCCTCAGTCGTAAATCGGGTGACTACTACTCAGTTAATAAAGAACCCAAGAGTTGAAGTAGATAGCATCCCTATCCATTTCATCAAATAATAAAGAAACAAGTGAAATCAAATCATACGCTCACTAAAACATGATATATGGGAAGAGTAGTATAACTAGTTATGCTTGCTTGATCCCTACCAAACACACTCCCCAAAAAGCAACAAACTCAACAAACAAAGAATAACTCAATATAGAAGACAGATATCAGATTAGAAATGAGGATATAGATCTGACGAGCCCTGATAAATATATACCAAAATCAATTATCTATGTAAAATATATATTGAAAATAAACTAAATAATATATGTATTTATATATAGGAAAAGTATAGGTACCAACATATTATCTGCCAATTTATTGTCAACAATAATTAATTATTATATTCTAAACACATATATAAGGAGACACATCCAGAAAATATATCTATAAAGATACTTCTGTTAAACACTGTCATAAAAAGGATATTTTTATTAGACACATCCACAAAGACACTTCCATTAAACACATTTATAAATAAGAGTTGGCAGAAGTTGGCAGAAATATTGTTGGTAACATAGCGGGATTGATATATATAATACATAGCATTTTTTGATATAGAATAGATGCTTATTGATGAAGCAAGGGGTTAATTATTTGTCAAGGAACTTGCTGCTTATCGATTATTAAACCTAGAGCCAAATTGAAATGAGGGATGAGGGTTAGCCGTAACAGAACCACCCTGTATCCGGGTTGTTTCTTTCTCTGTCAGACGGGATGTGTTTGTCGCATCACGCTGTCTGGTATGACGGTTATTAGCTGCAACATAAAGACTGTTGTTTTGGGATGTTAACGTTGCAGCACCCTCTTTGGAACCAGGGTTTGTAGCCCGAAGATCAAGACGCTGTGATTGGGATGTTAACATTGTAGCACCCATTTTGGCATCAGGGTTTATAGCCCGAAGATCAGGACGCTTTGATTGGGATGTTAACATTGCAGCACCCACTTTAGCATCAAGGTTTATAGCCTGAAGATCAAGATCCTGTGGTTTTTCGAATGTTAATACCTTAGCATCTTCTTTGGCATCAGGGTTAGTGATATTCCCTTGAGTGTTTCCATAAGAATCGACGCTCCTTAAAAGGGAATTATAGAGTAAAGAAATTGCAGAATGCATAATGAATGGGAGTGGAAGTTGCAGCCTTGCAGGGCTTCTTTATTTAGATGTGGAGTAAGTGCAACTTGAAACGATCGATCATGGTTCAATTATATAAACTCACATTAACGCATTAATTTTTTCCTTTTATTATTAAGGAGTCATTTAAATAAAAACATCTAAAACATTTTTTTAATATTTTTTATTAATTAAAATTTAATATACATAATCAATTAAATCATATTATTTTTATAAAAAATAAATTAAATAAATTAATTTAATTAAAAAATAATAAATTAAATTTTGAACTAA
>NC_029773.3:80333729-80353466 GCF_000817695.3 Arachis duranensis | reverse complement strand
TAAATCAGAATTTTATTTAAAGAAAAGTATAAACAATCAAGTGTCTATCAGTCAAGAATTGAACAACTTAATTAATAATTATTAATTTTAAATTATTTTTTAAATTTAAATTTTGATTAATTGATATTAATAGTATTTTTGAATCAAAATTTACCCTAATTTATTTTCATTTCCATTTATCATTCACCACACATAACCACAAATCCTAATCCTTCTCTTTAATGCCTCACGCTGCCGTAGTTTCGTCGTTTCACTGTAGCGGCGCCGCTGAACCGTTCTCGCTTATCATTCACCCACTCCGCTCACCTTACCCTTCCTCACTGCTCACGACTCCTCATTCATATCGCTCGCATCCTCTGCTTTTGCAGTTCTATCCACGCTCGAGCCGTCTACGCTCGCGCTGACCCCCTCCTTCCTTGCCGATTGCAAGGGCTCTGTAGACAAGGTAACGCTGCTTGTGTTACTCTTTCTTTATATAATTTATTTCTTTTTTACTTGGGATTCTCCATGCCTTATTTTATTAGGTTTTAATAATCATGATTCAATTTAGGATAATTCATATTTCTAAATTTGATTCATTATTATGCATTTGTGAATGAAGGTGGATGTCGGAGAGTTGAAAATCAAAGAATGTCGAAAGTGATAATTGTAAATGTATTGTCTTCTTCCATCAGTGCTTGATTTAAGGTTGTAAATCTAATGCTATAGTATTTGTTTTTTATGTAAGGCTTCTGAGATTCCTAATATAGAACATGTACCAAGGCTATTGCCGAAGAAAGAGGATCTAAGCTTGGTTAATAGAAATAAAAGAATGATGGGACAGCTTTTGGAAACTCTGGAGGTATGTTAAGACTAGTTACTTTGCTTTGCTTTTAGAAGCAATGGAAATAGAATGTTATAGTCTACAAGGTTTGGATTTATTGAATATATTTAAGCTTTCTGTTATTGATAGTACTTACTTGGTTTTTATTGCTAGTGCTTACAAAGTCTAGATTTACTGAATACATTTAACCTTTGATTTCATAACTATTGATAGTGCTTACTTGGTTTCTATATTTTTTATAGGCTTAACGAGATGTTTCTGATTGAATAATGTGTCTTTGCTTATGGCTGAATGCACCACCAAGGTGAAAGGATATAATGTTTTCGTCTCAGTGAAAAGAACACTATACCACTGCAATGATCGAAGGTTTTTGGCAATTTTTTCTTTTCAAAGTGATATTTATTTGTATGGAGTTCTATTCTAGTATTTCTTGTCTTCTTTTGTATTCTGTGGTTATCAAGAACAAATAGATTAAAATTTTATTTTAGTCATTTAAACTTTATGAAGTAGTCACTTGTCATAGATAAGGTTTAGAATGAGGACTTTGTATTTACTTTGGAGATAGTTATGGCCTAATTTGGGAAAATTTCTATAAATATTTACTAGATTTAAATAATTAGATTATTTTAAATTGAGTAATAATTGTGTCTTTTACTTTTAAAAATAGATGTTTTTTTATATGATTGTTCATGTTTCTTTATTTTTATAATTATCAATAGATGGCTGTTTCTTTATATTTTTTTAACCCATTGTTACTGTTACTGTGAAGTCCTTTGATATCATAATTTAATTTGTTATATTCTTTTACTTTTAAGTGGATATTATATTGGCCGTGGTTTGAGCTCTGTCAAGGAGGACATAAGTAGAATATGCTGCAATGCTATAAAGTAAGTTTTCTTTCTTCTATTCTCCTATCTCCTTGGATCGAGATTGTAATTCCCTTTTTTTTTATGAATTGGATATATATTATTACTATGATTGGAGACATTTTAATGAAGTAAATAGGATCTGTTGGCTTATGTTGCCAATCATAATAAACAAAAGAACATCTTCACTAAAAAAAAAAGGGACTTCTTAAAATAAATAAATAACAAAAGAACATCTTCACTAAAAAAAGGACTTCTTAAAATAAATAAATAACAAAAGAGACAATATTTTATTATAATTTTCTCATAATCTGATACTAACCATAGAAGTTCATATGTTAAATTCTAAGCTCTATGACTGCTTTGTTGTTATACCTTAATTTTTTATGCTGTTTGGCGGTTTCACATACATCTTACTTTTACATCCTGAGACCCAGTTACCTCTGTTTTGGAATTGTTCATTTAGCATGTCTTTATTAGGTTATAAGAAAGGGTGTTTTACCTTTCACGCTTGATGTTCTTTGTTTTTCAACAATATTCATGTTTAATGGTTGGGTCATTTGTGTGCTTATCCATCACAGGACAAAGAATCAGGGTGATGCTAATGACATGAATCGTATGATCACATTGTTTATTCATCTTGCAACACTGTTGGAAGAGAGCTCTATATCTGTGCATGACAAAGATGTGCTAATGACATGAATCGTATGATCACATTATTTATTACTTTTGTACATGATGAATTCTTGTATCGACAATGTTGTAAATTATATGGATAAGTTGAATGAATATCATGATTCTTTTCATTGCATTTTAGTATGATGACAAATTTATAGTTACTTATGTGGGATAAGCTTTTTTTTTATTTTTCATTCACATGACTTCCGTTAAAGTAACAGCTATTTAGTATGAAAAAAAAAATATCTTGACACTTGACACAAGTAACATCTACTTAGATCTTTACAAAAATAATTAGGTACCTAACAGGAGGTATTTGTATTGTTCTTTACTACAGAAATGATTTAATTGATAGTGAATACAAGTATCACAAAAGAAGAAAAAAGATTTTTGTATTTATCCTCATACTTGTTCAACAAAATATAAAGAAAAAAATAGATAAAGAAAAGAACAACAACAATATCTAATTATTTGCTTTTTCAAGAGCAATCAAAGGGTTTTGACAGCTTTCCTTTTACTCACTGTTTGCTTTATGCTGTTATTATACTTAAACTTTGGAGTTACAATTTTTATCAAATTAAAATTGAGTGTCCACGTACATAACATACTACTTAGTACTACTTAATGATAAACTTATGAGGCAAGTGTTACTTATATTATTAAATTTATTATCAAGTAGTCAAGGTGTATACAACAAATGAATAGCCATAGATGTGTATTATATATTAACTATAAAAATGCTCATAAGTTACAACAATTGAATCAATAAGTACAATATGCGTTCAATTATTTCAAAGTTAATTTCCACCTCAAATAAGAATCATCCATTTAGTATGAAAAGAAATATTCATTTGTTTAACAAAAGAAACATCTGACGTAGGTTTTTTCATATTGCGCTCAGCTCTTCAGGATGTCCCTGGAAAGTGAAAGCAAAACAAAGTATTTATGGTCAAGGTGTAGGCAACAAATTAATAACCATCTATGTCTATTATATGTTAACTATAAAAATATTCATAAGTCATAACAATTGAATCAATAAGTACAATATGAGTTCAATTGCTTCAAAGTTAATTCCCTTATTAAATAATGATTCCTTTTAAAAGAATCATCCATTTAGGATAAAAAGAAACATCTATTTGTTTAACAAAAGAAACATGTGACGTAAATTTTTGCATAAACATTCAAGTTGCCTACAATAAGAAAGATACTAAATAAGACCAAAATAAAATACATTCAATTCTTAAAGTATTATAAAAATTCAAAACTGTAACTCAGAAACATCTCAAAATGTATCAAAATTGTCACAAACGATAACGTCATCACATGTAACATTATGATGGATTTCACTCTTTGCATGATTTTTAGGTGTCCAAACTCAAACCGAACTTTAAATTTGGCAAAATTAAACTAATTCTAGTATAATTTTTATCCCAAACTCGCAAATCACATTAAAAAGAAACCAGTGCAGCATGTGTATGCATTATCCATCAAAACAGGGAATATTAAACCAATAGCATAAATATTAGTAGCAATCACCCATTGAACGGAAAAGAGCAGTTCTATAGCAAATTTAAAAAAGATGACATATCACAAATGAAACATTCACATTTTTCGTTTATAAATATCATCTTTGTTAACGTGTTCAGTTTCTTGCAGCAATTTCATATAATTAAATTCACACCAAACTTCGAATAAATCAAAATTAAATTAAATCATAACTAATCTTTTAAAAAAACAACAATCTTATGGTAAAAACAACATTCATGATCATTCGGTAAGAATCATCCATTCACAACAAAAAGCAACATCCAATAAATTATAATTGAATCATATGCATACTCAACAAAAGACATCCAATTCGCATGACTAGGAATATTCAATAATTGAAATCAGAGACAAATCAATTTATCAATCCACCAAAAATCAGAATATCTTAAGAACATCTAGTATCGAAAGAAACCCTTTTTAATTCCTACAATCAAAACTCTATTTTTACTGAGAAGTAGCATCCAACAATTCAAAATTCATATTATATGAATGTGTCATTATATGCATTGGATCTCGTACAAAATCAACTTACAACCACTTTACTCATATCAAAATCAATCAAGTATAACACCCATCAATAAATTCTTACCAAGGAGTATTTTTCAGTGAGGCTTCACAGTGTGACCTGGAGGAGTCTGACGCGGCTTTCGTGGGGGCAGATCACGGGAGGTAATGCCGAGTGAACCGAATGAGAAAGGAAGGCTTCAATGGCGCGGCGACAATGACATGCAGCAGTAGCAGCGGTCTGGGGTGGGCTTCTGACTCCCCGCGATTGCTCGCGCGTGGGCGGGACGAAGGCGTTACAGCGGTCTGGCGCGAACTTGTGACCACCGTCGTTGCTTGCACGTGGATGGGATGGGGCGCTGCGACGGTCTGGGGCGAGCTTCTGATGTCGCGGTTGCTGCACGTGGACGGGATGGAGCTACCGTGGCCCTAGATTCTGGCTAGTAAACACGTACGAAGAACGTGGAAGGGAGGCACATCCATTGGAGGGTTTTGGATGCTATTGTAAAGAAACGGTGAAAGATAAAGGTTAACTAGGGTTAATTTGGTTACAGTGGGTAAATTTGGATGTTGCTTTTTTCTTATATGGTAAAATAGGTTTGGGGTCAGCTCAATAGAAATTGGCAAAAAGTTGGCTGAACCCCTCTTAGAGCCCGTTTGGGAAGTAGCAGAAGCTACTTTTTTTTAACTTTTGAATTATGAAAAGTCACCATTTATGTGTTTGGCACTATTTAAAAAAAAAGCTTTTAACTTTTCAAAAAGTTAATTTGCAGCTTTTTGAAGAAGTAGAAATATATGACTTCTTGCTTCTCGAGAAGTCATTCTACCACTTAATTAAAAAAAAAATAATTTTAAAATAAAAAAATCTACTTTCCTTCTTGACTCTAAAAAATCCTGACCATTCATCACCATTTTCACACAAGGTCTGCTAGAAGCACTGGCCTTCCACCATCATTCTCACGCAATGTTTCAAGTCTCACCATTTTTACGTAATGAAACATCTGATGGAAGTATTGATCCTCCACCACTTTTTCAGACAATATTACATCTGAACAACTTACTGCATATATTCCTTCTAAGTATTTTTTTTTATCATTTTATCACTATTTTTTATTATTAAATTTGTATTCAAGTATGGTATGAAATTTCAGTTTTAACTTTATTTTTTTCATATGTATTTTTATAGCTTATTATTATTTTTATAGTTAATTATAACAAGTTCTTGACCTCAATAAAGGAAAAGAGAGTTCTAATAGGAGTAAAAATAAAAAATAAAAAACAGCAATAAAATATACATTGACACACATTTTATATTTATTTTTTATTTTCACCTACCATATCATACACAATATTAGTGATTAGGTTATGTAAAATCAACATTCAATATTGGATAGTCGGCTCAGGATTCGGTGGTCCCAGAACCTTTGTACCACTTAATGGTCCATTAGAAAATATGTTTTTAGAGTTTTTTTAACAATTGCTATATAGTCCTTGAACTAATTTTAATTACAAATTAACCCCATATATTTTATTTAATTATAAAAACTATTTTTTATTTTATAAATTATTATTTTATCCGTTTTCTTGAAATTCAATTGATTGGTTTATCAAAACAATCGATTGAATTACAGTGTATCACAAAACAATCGATTGAAAGTTGTAAGGTAGAATGGTTTTCACTTAAACCAATCGATTATTTATACTTTCCAATCGAATGAATACCCAAAAATAATCGATTGTTTTTGTTACTCAAACGATTGAATTCACGAAAACAACATGAATTTGCCAAATACAATTGATTGGAAAGTGATAACATTGAAGTTTTAGCCAAATTCAATCGATTGGTAATGTAATCCAATCGATTGGAAGGTGATAAAGTTGAATTTTTTGCCAACTTCAATCGATTGGTAATGCTACCCAATCGATTGAAATGTGTCCTGCGCCTATTTCAATCTTGTTATCTTTTTAGAAATTATCTTATTATTCATCTATCTTATCTTTAAAATTCTATCTTCAATTTTTGCTGTTTTATTTTGATGTAGATAAACTAATCCTATCTTTTCTTTAATATTAACATTATAAATTGGTGAATAATCCATCACTAATTATTCAATCCCACCATTGAAATCGTGTATCATTTTCTTTGATTATAAAAAATTTAATTATTTTTCTTTGGAACATCCATCTACTCAATATCCAATTTTTTTTAATTTTTTATTCGTCTATTTAATATCCACTATTTCTTCATCGTTAATCACCGTTGCAGTAATCAGCAAAGGTCCAATCAAATTTTTTATTGTAGTGTTCAAAAAATAAACCATCGTTTTGATTACAAAATCGAGGTCAGTGAATAGAATCTCTAATTTTGCAATTATTCTTTTCGATACTTTATTCGTGAAATTGATTGTGTAAGAAAAAATATTTTTTTATCTTTTATTAATTCACAAAAATTGAGAAATACTAAAAAGTAAATAGATGTTACTATTTTTTATTATTAATTAATTAGCTAGTAATTAGGGATGGACCTAGAGGGGGCAAGTAGTGGCTTGGACACCCCAAAATTTTAAGAAACTATACTTATATATAACAATTTATATTAGGAATACAGAGGGTTTGGTGTCGAATATTTTTTTCCTATTTTACCCCTATATTTATAATCTAAAACAACATACTCAATCACGTACTCACATTCTGTAAATTTTGCATTAATCCATGACAGAATGATGTAACTGCTCGTTAAGATATTCTTATTGGATGTAAATTATTGTTACAAATATTTTTATTAAGATATGTTTTGAAGGAATAAAAGTGGAATAGTTCAATAAGGATTAATTTAAAAAAAAATAAATTTACACTAATAAATTTTCTCTTCAAATTATTAACGTACTTTTCTAATATACTCTAAGTACCTACACAATATATAATATCAATTAGCGTTCAAATTTAAGTTCCAATATTGTTATTAACGAGAGAAATTTATTAATTTTTAAAAAAATTTACACACAATAAGTTTTGTATCAATATATCATGATTCATTTTAAAAATAATATTTATTCATCTAAGTTATAGAGTGTCTTGAAAAATTATATTTAAATAATTTTTTTTTAACTATTTTATATTTTTAGATTGAAAACTTTGTATTTTTTATTCAAGTTTTATTTTTATATTTTATTTTAATTGTCTTATTCAAAACTATTAATATGAACTTTTATTTTGTAGGATAAATAAAAAGATGAGATTTTTTTAATAAATTAAATTATTGAAAAACTTACTTATTATAAAAGAAGTTAAGTATATTTCTTGATTATAAGAATACATATAATTCACTTTTGAATGTAATCAAAATAAATATAAATTTATTCAATTTTTTAAAATTTACGTTAGTTATTAAAATTATAACATAATGAATGTACTCCTATACAAATTTATTCTTATTTTTGTGCTTTATTTTAATTTTGTTAAACAAAAAAGTTTAAATATTATTTACTTTTAATTGGGTAGCATTACCAATCGATTGAAGTTGGCAAAAAATTCAACTTCATCACCTTCCAATCGATTGGATTACATTACCAATCGATTGAATTTGGCTAAAACTTCAATGTCATCACTTTCCAATCGATTGTATTTGGCAATTTTGTTAAACAAAAAAGTATAAATATTATTTACTTTTAATTGGGTAGCATTACCAATCGATTGAAGTTGGCAAAAAATTCAACTTCATCACCTTTCAATCGATTGGATTACATTACCAATCGATTGAATTTGGCTAAAACTTCAATATCATCACTTTCCAATCGATTGTATTTGGCAAATTCATGTTGTTTTCGTGAATTCAATTGATTGAGTAACAAAAACAATCGATATTGTTTTTGGGCATTCATTTGATTGGAAAGTATAAACAATCTATTAGTTTAAGTTAAAACCATTCTACCTTACAATTTTCAATCGATTATTTTGTGATACATTGTAATTCAATCAATTGAGTTACAATTCAATCGATTGTTTTGATAAACCAATCGATTGAATTTCAAGAAAACACGATTTGAAAGCCATGGACGAACGTCACGAGATCAAATTTAATATTTTAATCGATTGGAATGGCCAAAAGTTTTATTAGGATCAATAGAAGATATAATTGGTTGTTGTTTTTGTATTTGACTATTAATAAATATAATAGATAATTGATAAAATAATAATTTATAAAATAAAAATAGTGTTTATAATTAAATAAAATATATGGGGTTAATTTGTAATTAAAATTAGTTCAAGAACTATGTAGCAATTGTTAAAAAAATCTAAAAACATGTTTTCTAATAAGACCATTAAGTGGTCCAAAGGTTTCGGGACTACCGAATTCTGAGCCTGAAAAGTATTTGTTATCATGGTTATTTTAATATTCATTCTCTTTTATAAAAAAATTTATCTTTTGAGTTATTTATCTAAACATTATAACTTTAAAATAAGTACTTTTATAATTAAAAAATCAAACACAAAATAACTTATTTATAAGCTGCTTTTAATAAAAATCCTTATATTTTAATTTTTTTTTTAAAAAATTTATTTAAATTATTTATCCAAACTGAACCTTAATTTTCTAACAGATTAGAATTTTATTTAAAGGTTGCTATTTGCCAATAAATTTTAATAGCAAATGGAAACCAATACGTAACTTCCTTCGAAGCACATGGAAACCAATACGTAACTTCCATCAATGCTTTTTGTCTGCTTGTATGTAATAACCGAGATTAATTTCTACAAGGCAAAGTAATCATTTATTATTATTATTCAATCTCGTTTTCGAAAGTAAAAAAAATAATAATAAGCATGATCCGGTCCGAATTATGAAAATAGGCCAAGTCAAATCAGGTCTGACCATTATGGTATAGATAATTGAATAGGAATCTAATTAATAATAAGTCAATAAACGTTTTTAAGTTGTACTTTATATTAATTAATTATTATTAATTAGTAGTTATTTAAATTTTATTTTTTAAAAAATACAAAATTAAGGATTATTAATTACATCTTCTTATTCCAATATACTTTTTATCATTTATTACGTAAATTTTAATTTCTTTTTCTAAAAAAAATTTTAAAATTCTAAAAAAATATCAAAACATAAGATAAAGAATTATCTAAATCCTAAGAAAAAATACAAAATATAAAAAAAATCATTCAAAACTAATAAAAAGAATTATCCGAAATTAAAAAAAAAACTATAAAAAACTAGTTAAACGAATCATTCAAAATCAAAGAGGAGGAGGAGAAGAAGAGTCGTAAAGTGGCCGGCAACAACGTATTAGATGGCATTGAGTGGATGGTGGGAGACTCACGGTGGCGCGTTGCGAGGAGGAAGCCACGAAGGCTGCGCATCACGATGGAGGAGTCGCCATGGATCGGAGTAGTTTATCGCACGTTGTGAATGAGGGCCTGATGGTGGCTGCGTCGTGACGGATGGAGAGCCATGGGGTGCAGATTCTGCGCGCGACGGATGGAGATCGCGATGGTGTTTGGCGGTGCAAATGCGTAGGGATTATGATCCCGCAGCGGTGGAGGCGGCTATGTTCAACGAAAAAGGACGACGGCGGGACACGAAGAAGAGAATGTGCAGTGCAACGAAAGACGCGATGGTGGTCAGTGGGTGGCGGCGGCGCCGAAAACTGCGTGGAGACGACAGGTTTGTCGAGAGAGAAATTTGACTATTTTCAAGTAAATGAAACGGGATTAGGTTTTTTATGATTTGTTTTTATTGTGTGCTATAAATGTAATTAGGATAAATGTAAACAGAATCTTTTTTAAATTTTGATTTTTGATTTTTAAATTTTTATTTATTTATAAAATTTAAATTATAATAGAGTTAGTTTATGTTAACTTGTATGAAAGTTATTTTTCTATACTTTTCCTAATTAAATTTATTGTTACTTTTATTCTAAAGAAAAATTGATTTTATTCTAATTTATTAAGAAATTTAAAATAACCGATTCATTAATACGTCCAATTAATTGATTTAATAAATATGTCTACCATCAAAATAGCACATAAACATTTAAAAAAATATTTTAGATATTTTTATCTAGGTTAAAAAAAAAATACAAACACAAGCATTCTATGCCATTAAGTTGCGCTTTTAATTTGCTAATAAGTAATAACACATCAATTTTGTAATTTAAAATAATTTGATGACGGCGGTATTATTTTTAGTTTTAACATGAACTTAATTTCGAACCAAGAGAATTAGAAGTCAAATTATTTTCATGTGTTATTATTTCTTGGTGCATTTTTATTGATACTATTATTCATATATGAAAAAAATAAAAAGAAACTTACCAATCACAAGATCAAAAATAATACCACAACAACAATAATTTATCAAATTAATAAATTAATAAGATCAAGAACATAAACTCATATCCCAAGCTCAAAGAACAATGCCTCAACAACAACTTTTCAAATTAACAAGATAAAGAACATGAACTAAGATTCAGTAACTGTTCAAATTAACAATAATTGGACAAAAATACAGTACCCTAACAATCATATATAGAATACAAAAATAGCACCTCAACAATAATTTATCAAATTAACAAAATAACAATAATAATAACATAAACTCATATCAGCATCCCAGCAACATTTATAACAACTAAAAGTTAAAACTAAAAAACAACAGCAAAAAGAATTTGTTGCAACCCAAATACAAGAAAGAATAAGAACAATGAAAAGAAATTAGCACGGCAATAAATATGGCCTTTAGCAACGTTAAATTTTACAACGCTTTAAAATTGTTCTTTTATATAGGTTTAGACAACGATTTTTTATAGGTTACTGTTGAATTTAATTTTTTATTATTTTATAACAACAAATTAAAACTGTTCTCTTTGATTATTGGTGCAGAATTTACAACCATAAATTAACCGACAAGTACACCGAGTCGTACCAAGTAGTATCTCAAGTGAATGAGGGTCGATCCCACGAGAATTGATGGACTAAGCAACAATGGTTAAGTGATTTACTTAGTTAGATAAACAGAAAATGGTGTTTGAGAGTTCAAAAAGCATTAAACAGTAAATTCAGAATATCATAAGGCACGCAGTAAACAAGTTGTGAATAATATATGGAGAAACAATTAAGGCTTCAGAGTTATCTATTTTCCTAATTGACTTTTCTTACTAACTATTTTAATCATGCAAGATTTAATTCATGGCAAACTATATATAACTAAACCCTAATTCCTTAGACCTTTTTAGTCTCCTCTAACTCTCATCAACCGCCAATTCCTTGGTCAATTAATTTCAATTAGAGGGTGAAGTTCAATTCTAGTTATATGCCACAAAAATCTTAATTACCCAAATATAAAAGAATTATATGTCACGTATCCCGTTAAATCTAGATAATTAGAAATTTAGAAGAATATGTTTTCAAGTTGTTGTTCAAGTAAAGAGCTTTTCCAAGTTATACAATAACTCAATTAGAAAGAGGGTCATACTTCCGTTCCACCCAATTTCATAAAATAAGGAACGAAAACAATTCTTGAATTATATGACTCAATACATGAATTAAAATAGAAAAACAAAAGAATCAATCCATACAATAGACAGAGCTCCTAACCTTAACAGTGGAGGTTTAGTTGCTCATGGTTCAGAATGAAAACTAGGATTCTGGTAAACTGTAAATTTTGAATGAGGTCGAAGAGAAGAGAAGTTTCTTTTTTCTTTTATATCTGTCATGGGGGGTTCGGCTATATTTTTACGTTGGTTGCCGAAGACCTAACACAACCCTCCTCCTTTATCCGGGCTTGGGACCGGCTATGTACCGCAAGTGTAACATAGGCGGAGTTTTTTTCTTTTATATCTAATCCTAATTAATTTAAAATCTATTTTCTAAAACTAAAATAATATCTTTTCCTATTTTAAAATAAAATAGAATTTAAATCAGAATTAATAAAATCTTCGAACACTCCTAATTCGGACGCTGGAACCACCAATCATGCGCCTTACTTGGTGAACTTCTGCGCCTAACTTGAGTTGTTGTTGTGCATTGCGCGTGCTTGTTATTGTCTTGCACCTAACTTGTGCTCCAGGGAGTGTTATTTGTGAAGCTGGCGCCTAACTTGCAAACTTGGGTGCCTAACTTGGGATGTGGCCTTTGCTTTGTGCGTGCTTATAATTGTTTTGTGCCTAACTTGAGAAATCTCAAGTTAGGCGCAGTCTTGGCAGCGTAGTTGGAGAAGAAGTGTAAACTATTATATATTGTTGGAAAGTTCTGGAAGTTAACTTTTCAATGCCACTAGAATCACGTCCATTGGACCTCTGTAACTCGAGTTATTTAGGTTTGAGTGCAGAGAGGTCAGGATTGACAGCATCATTCGCCTTCTCTTTTATTGCGGAAACTCCATCAAATCCAACCGAATGCTACCTGAAATAAACAGAATTGTACTCGACTCAAAGTAGCATCCATAGTGGTTAAAAGATAATTAATTCTTGATTAAACTCGACAAATTGAATGCAAATTCACTGGGAAAAGATAGGAAAGATGCTCACGCATCAACTATTTTAAAGAATGGTTTTATAACCGTTATCATGATTTGTATTTAAGCAACAATTTTTTATTGTTGTTTAAATAATTATGCAAAAGAAACGCATAAAAACTATTGCCAAATGGTACACTTTAAAATTGTTCTATTAGATGGTTTTAGACAACGATTTTTACAGTGTTACTGTTCAAGTTCAATTTTTCATTACGCCATAGTAACAAAATAAAACTGTTATCTTTGACTATTTTAAAGAACAGTTTATAACCATTACAACAATTATTTATGAAATAACAGTTTTCTAATATTATTTAAATAATTATACAAATTAAACAATACTAATAAAAATAATTTTAAATAGACATATAAATTTAAACTATTTTTTCTATAAATATTAAATTTATAAAATACTCAAAATCTATTGTTATAAATATATAACAAATATTATTTTTGAAAAAAATAAATTAAAATATATTTATAATAAATGTTATATATTTTGTTATAAATACATAACAAATTTTTTTTTAAAAAAATAAAGTTAAACATAACCAAGGGCTATGATCTCTTCAAAACAAACCATCAGAGCGCGCTCTACCTCCCTCCACCATCAACCCTAACCCACACCAACCCAAGCCATCAGACTCAGAGCCAACATCGCACCGCAGCTCACCATGTAGCCCTAACCCATTATCGAAGGAGAGAGTTCCCGGTGCACCGTTCTTCTTCCCGAAATCGTTGATGCATCCTTCTTCCCAGCATCACTGAGTCTCTCCTCTCTGCGGCGTCGCTGCTTCTCCCCTTTTCGCAGCGTCACTACTTCTCCGTTCTCTACGGCCTCCTTGCTTCTCCCCTGTTTTGCTTCTGCTTTGCTGCTTCTATCTCGCTGCTTCTGCTTCACTGCCTTGGCTGATTACGGGTTGTGCTTCGCTGCTTCTGCTTCGCTGTTGCTGCTTTCCTGCTTTGGCCGTTTGTGGGTTGTTATCTTTGGTAAGTGGTCTTTTTCTCTGATTTTCTTTTCTTTAGTTAGGGCATGTTTGGATGTTGGTCATTTTTGTTGGAGTTAAGAAGAAGAGAGAAAATTGGTGTGTGAGTTTCTGCTTTTGCTTCTGTTTTGGCTTCTTCACTAATTATACACAATCCTATGTCTTCCTCTTTGTGTTTGTTTTAGTCCTTTGAATAGTGATTAGAGTTTGGATTATGAGATGAGACGCTATTAACTGATTATGGTATTGCGATTAGGGAGCAGAATAAAGTATGAAAATGTGAGATTTGCTAATATTTTATTAAGATGGGAGTTTGACCAGGACTTTTGATGGTAAAGAAAAAAAAAACAATTTTACTGAATAATTTTTATATTATTGTTAATATCTTTATCAAGTGTTATATATATAAGTTGATGAGTGAAAAAAGGGGTTCGTTTCATAATTAAATTGAGCATATAAAGTATTTATTTTTCATAAAATAAAGAATGTAGTACATGCAGTAGAGACGATGGTTTTATACTTTGTATATCGCTTCTTAGCTCTTTCCCACGTGTCATTTTTCTTTTGCTGTTGCTTTTGTTCACTAAATTATTATTTGAAAATGCTGTTGTGATTTTATTTTGATTTTAGTATTGATTTAGTATGTAATTGGTTCTCTGTCAATGCTGCTCTGATTTTATTTTTATTTTAATATAAATTTGTTATAATACTGTTATGATTTTGATTTGGTAATTAGTTCTCTGAAAATGTTGTTATGATTTTGTTATATAAACATTGTATCCACACTTATGCAGTTCATACAGATTCTGTCTGGGCTCTTGCTAGCACTCCTTCATTTAGTCATGTTTATAGTGGTGGTAGAGACACTACAAGAAAATAAGCTTTCTGCCACGCTTTTAAAGTGTGCTCATTAGTTTGGCTTTGGATACCCTTTAAAAACGTGTCAATAGGTGAAGATATAGCTACACTTTTGAAATGTGTCGATAGGAGAAGGATAGGAGAAGATATGGCTACGCTTTTAAAACGTGCTTATATAAAAAAATATGACTACATAATAAATGTGGTGGTTGAAGAGGAAGCTATGGCTACGCTTAACCAACCGAACCCAGAATTTATAATAAGCTAATTGGATTGGCCAACGAAAAATTTATTTAAAAAAAAAGGAAGAATAAGCCAATAATACAATTCTGCTTTGTTGCCATAGACAGATCATAAAAGTAATCAAACACATCTATTGGGGAGGAGTGGAGAACAATGAAATAAGTATAAACCAAGTGCCTTTGAAGAATATTCCAAGAGGCCAACACAAAGATTTTGCAGCACAAAGGCATTTGAAAATTTTCAACACTACACTAGAAACAATTAAGCTCTTGTGCATAGCAACCAGTAGACTTTACTCCTCGTCTTCACTGGCCGCAGCTTCTTCCTTATCATATTTTTTATCATCCCTCTTCATGTTCTCCTTCTCCTTCTCCCTTTTCCCCTCCTGCTTCAGCAGCAATATAACTTTCCATAGCCTTCTCATATTCTGCTTTAAGCTTAGCAACTTTATTGGAATAAGGCTTCTTCTCCTGAACCACACATCAAGACACTTGAATCAACATCACATTGACAAACACATCATAAGAGAAAGATAAGCTTTATAGACTTGCACATTATATATTGTACTTTTATCATTTACTATTTCAATTTTCATTTCCACATGCAAAAAATATAATTTTAAAAATTACCATTAGTTACATTCAAAAAACCAGCAGCACTTGTGTTAAGTACTGGTTGCTGAAGAGGTCCAATCACCATTACTGGGTTAATTATTATTTAATTTTTTTTTTGCAAATTTTCAAGCAGCATCTTCAGCCAATGTCTTTGAAAGCACATACTAGTACCATGACTGAAAAAAAAAAGGAAAATGAGAAACAAAATCAGTGGTACTAAAGTCTCAAATTTACAAGGGATTGAGCTTATTCAAATGAATCAAAATTAAATCAGCAACACATAAAGCTAATTCCACTCCTACTAATTTGGCCTAATTAGGCGAATATGATAACAATTGTAGGGACATGGGACATACCTTCGACTCCTTACAAAGTTTGTGATCGAAAACCAGGTGTCATCAACTACTGCTTTAGGAGTCAGAAGCCTTCCATTAAATGTAACAGCAGCAATTAAAGAAGTCAAAATAACGTGCTTACCGACTGAGATTTCACACGATTGAAGAACATTGAGGGTTTCTTTCACTGCCGGATAAAAAAAATTCATCCTGAAGAAACGAAAAGAATTAAGGAACAAAAATGGAGAGAATTCACCCCTTTTCTCTTTGAAAGCCTTCTTATACTAGCCAAAGAACACTAAGAACCAGAAGCATAATGAAAGGAGAAAGAAGAAACAGAAACAGAAAACAGAAAACAAAAAGAGTGCAGAAGGAGAAAAATAGATGACTTACAATAGAAGTAAATAGAATGGGAATATTAGTCATTCATAAATGTTAGAGGAAATTACATCTACCTCCTCTATATCCGTCAATATAACACTTCTAATTTTAACATGACAGATGACACTTAACTCGTGTAAAATATCCAACTCACCTTTCTTCTTAAAAGTATTCTTTCTTTCTATCTTTCATTGTTCCCATGAGTCATTGTCTGGCCAAGTAACGGATTAAAAAAGAGAAAGGACAATGACAAAAGAAGGAAAAGCATAGAGAGTGTATTAAGTAAAATACAACTAAGGCTCAACTATATACTTGTATCAAACTATATTAATTAATAACAAATGCTAGAACATGAAGCTAGGATAAATTGTTTTGGCATAAAAGTGACAAGATAACTGAAATCTAAATAGAGAGTGTACATTGGACTTTTTTCCAGAAGGGCAACTAAAAACTCCAGTACCTTGCTCCCAGAATCCAAATGACTATTCATCTTCACCATAAATCTGTGTCAGCAGAACACACAATCCTAATAAGTCATCATGTGACAAAATAAAACACAGGTTTCCTTTACAATTTTCCAAGAAAATATGTATGTTCATCATTGAATTTTCTGACATTTTGCAAAAATGTAACCATTTTGTGACACTATAACTCATGCATCAGTTATGGAAATTGATGTTCATAATCCATATCTCAATTTATTCTCTAGCTATGCTTTTACAGCCATGCACTCTACAGAGCTAAAGTCAACCCATAAACACTTCATTCCCAAAATAATCTAATGTGAAACGTCTAGAATTAGCACCTAGTATTTCTCCAACAACCAAATTAATCCATAGAATTAAGAGCTATATAGTTATATATACTACAAACAAGCCAATCACAACTGTTTCTCAATCAGATAAGAATTACTAAGATTAAATTTAATCACAAAATAGTAGTGTGAGTCACATATAGCGACAATTACAATTCGATATTAATAGTGTCTAATGAACAATTCAATTACTAGGTGGAGTAACAATTATTAAGATGGTAACTTTCGTTGTTGTTCATCTAAAGGGGGTGGCCAGAACAATGAGGAAAACTGAAGACGATCAATCCACCTTTCACTGGCACCAGCCATTGAAGTAGAAATCTATTCTCAAAGTTTGAAGGTATTCTCTTTCTGCTTCTATTATCACTAACACAAATTTCAGCCAAAATCGGCTAACAATCATGAATTAAAATATCGTAATTCAACATCCCCTGTTTACCATGCAACATATTTTTCCTTTAAGTGTCCATCACTAAGAATTCAGTGCAACATCAATATGATGAGCAAAAAGTAGAATCAAATAAAAACATAGTAATTAAAAAAAAAAAACACTTTTTATGTTTCTTTCAAATTGAATAAGAGATTAAAATAATGAAAGACTAGAGAAAATTCTGAAACAGAGTAATGCCAAACAGAATAGAGCATTAATGAGACCAAAACTTTCGAGGTTTACCATTCAGTCTCATTTGTATCAAACTGTTGATCTAATTTCCATAATTTGGTAAAAAAATGAAAATCAAATTCAGAGAAAACTAATGCTAAAATATCTTTAAAAAATATCACATTCACACCAGATATTTTTTTCCTTAAAAAAAGCAGTTCAGGAATCAACACAGATACTAAGAACTGAAATGGAAGAAAACCCAAATTATTAAAAAAAGTGCAAAAAAGAAATTCAAACTATATACCTGATCACTTCTATGTACTGAACAAGACTGATTTCTTAAGAAACAGAGATTCGAATTCAGCAGGTGAAATTTTGCAGATGGAAAAATTGGATTTTGGCTTTGATTTCTTGGACCCTTTTATGAAAATATTTCATGGAAGATAAAAAGGGAAATACTTGAGAAGTTGGTAATGGATGGCAGCTTATGGTTTGTGTGAGCGAGGGAGAGAGAACTAACCTTTGAGCAGCACCGCAAGCAGAACCGTGACAGAGAAGCGAGCAGAACCGCGAGAGAGAAAGGCGAGTAGCACGACGACCAGAACGACGAACTGGCGAGGAATGGCGAGCTGGCTAACACAACGACGAACCTGGTTGCGATCTTGAGCGCGAAGGGTGGCGATAGTGACATAGATGGCGGTGTGATGGAGGTTAGGGTTTTCTGAACCTTTCAAGGAAAAGCCACTCAAAACCCTTTCAACGCAGCGTCAAGGAAGACAATGACCACTGACGGTGACGGCAACGTCAAGCTCGAGGAAGACCACCATAATGAACGATGAAGGTGACGACGAAGGCGGTGAAGGCTGGGTGCGATGAAGGGCAGTGATGAAGGTGGTTCGAGAAGATGAAGCTGAACGATGAAGATGGACGAACGACGAAGGCTAGGTTTGAGAAGATGAAGCTGACGGCCTTTTAGGGTTTGAAAAGTGAATTTTAGGGTTAAAAGTGAATTTGATAATAAAAGTAGGGTCCATCTACTGTACAAATGTACTTTCGTACAGATTTACAGATTTTTGTATCTAAAAGCGTGTCACTAAAAGTGTTGCTTAAAGAGAAAGTATTACCCTTAATCGTTAACTTGGCTCTGATACCAATTTTTAAAATGTAATTTCTTTTTTCAAGATTATTAACTCTTCATATTTTGCTTCGAATGAGTTTATAATTTGTATAGATTTGGTTGGTGGTACTTTATAATTTGTAATTTCATAAAAAGTATTGAGCATTTCTACTCTTACTAATTTTTATAGTTTTTCAATCTTGTTTTAGTTTATAATATTCTTTTTTGCTTTGATTATTGTATATAAAATCTTTTATCTGTTTGTCTTTTTCTTTAATATAATTTTTCAAATCCTTCAAAACTTCTTTTATTTCTACACTTTCTGTTGTTTCTAAATATCTTTTTAATTTTTCAACTTCATTTTCCATTTTTTCTTTCAACAGCTTTAATTCTTTTAAGTCATAATATGGTGTTCCAGGCATTTATAGATTTTTTAAGTTTAGCTCCAACTTGTTTATATTTGTTCTTATTTCTATCCTTTTTATTATAAGGTCATTAATTTCGAACCGAAGAATATTTAATTCCCTTTTATACTCCTCTATTTTACTTTTTAATTTTTTCGCCCTTTTTCTTTTTATTTTGTTTTCTGGTCTTTCAATCTTTGTATACTTCTTTATTTATCTTAGAATTTCTGCAAATTCTATCATCGATTCATCACTATTTTCTAGAGATTCTATTAATTTTTCTAACTCTTCAACTTCTCCTTTCAATTTGTCATAGATTATTTTTAGAGCTTTAAATGCTCTTTGATATATTTCAGAAAACTGTAAATAATTCAACCGATTTTCTCTTTCAAAGAGCTCTTGTTTCTTATCTTGATATGTTACATATATTTTCTC
>NC_029773.3:80331750-80333499 GCF_000817695.3 Arachis duranensis | reverse complement strand
GGGTCATCAGTAATTCTTTTGTCACAGATTGCTAGGCTTATTGGTGAATTAATTCCTTTCATATATGTAGATTTGATTAAGACTTGTATAGTACTAATATGAATCCATCCAATTTTAGATCTTTTTTGTTGATCCTTAATTTTCTCAATCTGTTTACTCAATTCTTCATCATTTATCAAGGCTATTTCAAGTTCTCCATTAGCAGATTTTATCTTTATAGGGGCTTCAAGTTGAATTTTTCCATAGTATATTATATTTTTTCTATTAAAGACTCCTTTTAAAAGATTTTGTTTATTAAAATTTTCATTTGATTTGAGATTTAATTCCGTTTTTAGAACAGCCCGTTTTTCATTATCTAATAAGGCAGATAATCTATAATAATCAGATTCTTCCGTTAATTCTAAACTTTCTAAATAATTCATAACTTAAGAGATTAGGATAAAGGCGTACCTTTCTGGAGAAAAACTTCCTTTATTTAGAATATTTTACATAAGATGTTTTTATCTCCAGAGGGGAGATTGTAAATACTAACTCCACAGGGGAGTTTAGAATTGGTTTTTCCTAAGGGAATTATTCTTCAAACTATAGAATCGCCTCGGCCGCTTCCTCCTTGCTCTCCTAGCATATGAGTACTCTTAGCCTTCTGCTTTCTATTGTTTGATGATTTCTACAATTGCCTAAGCAATCTATTTATAATGGTTGGGTCTGATGGACAATTCCCATCCTTACCCTTCTTATGACGTCATTGCTTACGTCATTATTTATTATCTTGCACCAGCTACATTGTTGGTGCTCTATGTAAGCGCTTACGTCATTATGCAATAATGTCGAGAGATGCTTCAGATGCGCTGTCCTCTTCTTTTATGTGGGTGGATGAGCTGTCTTCTTTTATCATGTGGGTGGATCCCATTTCATTATTGCTTTCTTCAGATATTTCTGAGACACACAGCTGGCACTTGTGGTCTTCTCTGTCTTTTATCAAATAGCAGAGATTCCTTTTTATCCCTTCGAGGAGCTTTTCTAAGAGTCCAGATAAGTTGTAGAATGCTGATTCAAATTCTACTAAGAGTCTCATCTCTCTTTCTTCAATTTCATTTCTTTTACTGGACACAAGCAGAGTATTTCTACTTTTATAATTGATTCTTGTGTGAGATTCTCTTGTTATCTTTTGAGTTCTTTCGAAGACCCTTGCTAGTGTGCTGGCTAGTCTACCTTCATGACTGTAGATTGTTAAATCTTGAATTTGATCAATTGGTTGAAAATTTCCTGGGAAGACGGACATGAATACTACTTGATGTGCTGGAACTAAGCATTCTTCTTCTTCATTAAAAATAGGTTGACTATTCGTAAATTTTAGGGATATATCCCTTGGATTTACATTGTCAATCATATTTTTAAATCTCTTTACTGCATCAACGAATCTTGCAGGAAACTCACTAATAATTTTTAGATCATTAAAAATTAAAATTGTATCAATTAGTCCATACTGGAAAAACTGATAGGTATCAGATGGGGAAGCCTCTAGAAATATAACCAGCTTTGTTAACTGTTCTTTGGCAATAGAATAATATCCCAAGATTGCCCTTTTTTCTTCAGTCCAATTTAGGACTATGTTAAGGGTTTCTCTGAGATTTGATCTACATACCCTTTTCTTTTCCTTGATTTCAGCCCTTGTAGGAATGTTTCTTATTATCCCTGTTATCTGGGTTTGAATTGGAGCTTTATCTGCTCTTTTTAGGGTTTGCTCTG
>NC_029773.3:80315349-80330081 GCF_000817695.3 Arachis duranensis | reverse complement strand
ACTCTTAATGGTTTCTTTAATTTTTTTCCAATCAAGTTTTATATTTGAACTAGCAAAGCATTGTGTTGCTCCAGAATCTATAAAAGCATTTATAAATTTTTCTGTTATTTTTATAGTAATAAATGTGGCATTATTACTCAGTCTCTGAGTCTGTTTCTGAGACATATTCAAAAATATAGTCTAAGTTATCATCAGATTCCTCTAAAGGTTCCATAAAACAAGACTTAGCAATTTCTATTTGTTTAGTAAGATCTTTTTTGTCCTTCTTTTTCGGACATTCATTTGCATAGTGTCCTTCTTCTTGGCAATACCAACACTTACAGTTTTCTTTTTTATTTGGGCAATAGTTACTTTTTTGCCTTTTATTTTTATTGTTATTTCTTGTTCTAAAATACCTCTTTTTTCTCCAGTTTGGATAGTATTTTCTTTTTCTAAATTGATATTTTCTTTTTCTCTGAAAATTTTTATTAAGCCCATATTTTTGGGGTATCTCTTCATTATCCTGACAGCAAATTCTAATTATATTTGCAAATCTTTTTTGAGTTGCTTCTTGCATACAACGTTCTTTTATTTCCTCTCTTATTGCAGCGGTTGCTCCACCAAAATTATTTTCAATTGTTCCTCTATTTATTTCTCTTATAAATCTTCCCATTATAAATTCGTTAGCAGGATATGGAAGTTTTGTTATATACATACTAAGATAATGATTTTTATCTTCTTCTTTTAATTTGTAATAATGTATTCTATATTCACATATATAAGATTCCACATTACATAGATCATATATCTGGATATTAGCTAAATGGTTTTTTGCCTCTTGATATTCTTTATTATAGACTTCTTGTTTATGATCTATAATATTTTTTCCAAAAAATTCTTTATATAAAATCATCATTATATATAATATCTTATCATAAGCTGTTATTTTTGTTGCTAAATCTTCTATTATTTGGTTTTCTATTGATGTCATATAATCTCTTATAGTTCCTTTAGTATGAAATCCTATGTAATTCCAAATATCTCTTCCAGACAATTCACTAATCTTTGGATTAGTAAAAGCTTCTAATAAAAAGAATTCAACCAATTTTCGAAAATTTCTTTTTCATTCTTTTTACAGTCTAAATCAAGCATTCTTTCTCCTTCCATTTCCTGGATTTTAGGAACGTATTTTGATGGTATTTTTGTATATTTTGAATCTTTATTTATAAACCCTTTTTTAAAAGCATAATTATCAAAACCTGTTTCCCATTTATATTGAGATTGGTTATCTTTAGATGTTCCAGCTTCATTTTTTACTTGTATTGGAATTGCTGGTTCTTCGTCACTTGAATAATCTAGGATGTGTTCTTCATTTTCTATATTTTCAGAATTTACTAATTCTTCTTCTATTTGAAATCCTTGTTCCATAATATTATTTTCTTGAGTCATTTTTAATTGTTTAAAAAGCATTGTAACTTCTTCTAATTTTTCTTCAATATTCATAATTTTAGTGGTGGTTTTACTTTTAGATCTGTTATGTTAATTATATTTTGAAATTTTTCTTCTTTGGAATTCTCTTTTTCTTTATTTCTTTGAAATTTTATGGCTACTAATATTTCTTCAAGCATATCTACTATAGAATTTAATTGTGGGTTAAAAGTATGATAGAGATGTAGGGAATCATTTCCATGGTAACATTTCTTAGAAATTCCGTGTGAAAAATAAGTTTTTTCAGGTTTTTGAAGTTCTTCAATAAAACTTATAGTAAAATAAAGATTTTGAGAAAAATCATTTTGTATTGATTTTAAGAATTCGGTATCATTACAGTTAACATTAGTTAAAATCATTAGTTTTTGATCTATTAATTTTGATAACTTGATTATTTCTTCTCTTAAATCTTCTAATTTACTTTTTTCCATTAGATGACGCTTTTCTTTATGAAGAGTTACGGTTTAAAGTGTGGCTTTAGAAAGTGTGGTGTAGACAAATCTTTAAATCTGTACCACTTTTGATCTATATACTAAAATTCTCCATAAAAGTAATGTTAGTGTGTTGTTGTTATCATTTTTAGGGTTAAATTTGATAACTTAGAAAAAAAAAAGGTTAAGTGTGGAAAAAAATTAGGTGAAAAACTAAATTTTAGGGGAAAGAATTTTATCGGTATATTTTTTTATAGTGCCAAAATAAACACGATATAGCTACGTTTTTTAAGTGTGTCGGTTTCTCTCTATGACCACGCTTTTTAAGCGTGACAAAAAAAAATAATGGCCAAATTTTTAATCAGTGACCACTCTCGTAAAAACGTGCTAATTTTTTTATGGTCACATTTTTCAAGCGTGGCTAAATTTTAAATAAGTAGCTACTCTCGTAAAAACGTGCTAAAAAAGCGTGCCAAAAAAATGTGGCCAAATCTTAAATTAGTGGCCATCCTCGTAAAAGTTTGGCCATTTGCTACTTTTAGGCTCGCTTTTAAAACATGAAAAAAAAAAGTGTGCCAACAGACCTTTTTTCTTGTAGTGAGATTTTTCAGTGAGTGCAGTTTTCTTTTGAAGTCAACCTTTTTATTTAATGATGGCTTGATGTGACGTCTTCTATTGAAATCATGAGCACATGTTCTAATCCCTAAATCTTTTCTACCTCTAGTTATACATTACAGACTTGCAAATGAGGGAAAGTGTCTTGCTTTGTACAGGTAAACACCCGATACTTTAGTTAGCTTTGCATGATGATAGCATATGGTTTGCATCAACTGATTCTTCTGTTCATAGATGGCCTACTAAAGGGCGCAACCCTCAAGATTTTTGAAAGTGGCAATTCTTTCTTAGCTGGAAATTTGCCCTTTTCGAGAGTGAGGATGTCACTAGAAGGATCTACTCCTGTATGTTACATTTATCTCTCAATTGCAATTTTTCAGTTTTATTATATTGTCTACTAGTGCTGTACAACTCTGAATATGGGCATCTAAAGATGAAGCATATTTGGCATTCCTTTGTAGTTCTTCCTTTTTGGTATACACAAATCCATCTTCCAAAGAAGTTTCTTTTCAAATTTAGATGTTGTTTTGGTTTTGGGCATTACTTTTGTATCTTGTTGTTGCCATTATAAATATCGTTAGGTTCCTGCATACAAAGAACCAACCTTGACTATTCTTGGTATCCCTGCTATAATACAGCATGAAGTTTTAAATAATAAGAGCATGTCCTGACAAAGGTAATAGAGGAGCACGACAAGAATTATATTTATTTAACTGAGGCTGAGGACATAGACAATACTTTAAAAGGTAAATTTTTTATCTCCTTAAAAATATTTTATGACATCATTTCTCTTTAAATTTATCGCTGTGAAAGATTTATGTATGATGATTTCTCTGTATAATAGAGATATATTTTAATAAATGATTTATTGGATCTATTAATTGGTGGGGGCGGCAGGGTGGGTTGAGAAAGAGTGCATAGTGAGCATGATGATGAAAATGGTGGTATGTGAGGACATGGCTTTTTGTTATTTTCATTAATAAGCACGATTATCTTACTTGAATTGATTAATTTGAGCTAGGCTTCCAACATCTCTTACTTGATTTCAATTCTGTTTTTCAAGACTTTTCTTTTTAACAAGGTATCATTATTCTATTTGTTACATCCATCATGATTCTGGATGTAAATTATTGCTCACCAGAATGATAATATTTACTAGCGATATAATATTGCTCTTTAGGTAAACTGTATAAGAGTTAGAATCAAATTGTAAGGGATAGCACCAACTTAGTTTAGTTAAGTAGCAAAACTTGAACAAGAAAATCAAGATTCAAGTATTAAATAGTTAGTTTTTTATAGTAGTTGTGAGAGTCTCTGACTTGGTGCACTAGACTATTAATAACTCTCACTATGTAATTGAGGTGTAATTGTTATCATTTTTCTGAATAATAGTTTAGTTTGCTTTCACTGCAAGTTATCTATTTTTCTAGCTTCTGCATCTTTCTATTTAGTCCTAGTTCATTATTTCTTATTTTTTCTTTAGGAAAGTTTTTAGTTGCTTGTCATTCATTGAATTAAGAGAAAAAGTTTTCACAAATGAGGCCGGTATCAATTTAAGCAAAATATATATTGCTCAAACTTATTATAATATTTTTAATTTTTCTTTATTTCAATTTCACGTTTCAAATCACGTAAAATTATTATGTTTGCGTAGCTGCGTATGGTGGGCTAGTTCCACACACCGCACAAGATATGATAGCGGGTTTGAAGACCATGGATTTTATTTTCATACAATTTATATTTTATCAAGTGATAAATCTGTCACTGAAATGAGGTCAAATAAAATAAAATCCTATCTTGGTCTTTGTCCTTGAAATTATAAATATTAATTTGATTATATTATAGCTTAACTAAATTTATTTTTATGAAGATAAATGCCCCTTGTATGTCTGAATAGAAATAATATCTGAATAGAAACATTAGAGGGTAAGGTTGATGTGATTAAAAAAGAAGTAGATAAACTAAAATCGCTTGTTAAGATGATGCTGCAACAAAAAAGCTCAGGAGTAGACCTTGAGATGTTAGCTGCTCAACTAGGAAGCACTTTGGAAATCCGAACAATGATGCGCATGAAGAGGTATTATTTGTTGTTAAAGTTTCTATATGTTATCATATCTTAAATAATGGTTGATTATGTTGATGTTAATTCAATAATTTTCTGTATCCAAATAGAAGAATGTTATGATATATATGTTTGTCTTCTCTCTCTTAAACATTTTTAGTAAACATTATTAGTATTAAAGATGTGTAATTTTATATTTGATTTTTTTTTGTTTATAGGAAAACTATGTTGAAGGGGAAATCGAACTTGATTAAGGTCAAATTTTTAAGAGCAAATGTTACAGAGTAAAAGGCATGAACTTGTGGACATGATGATAAATCTATTTGCTACTTAGCTATTTCAACTCTTTCTTGTCATTATAATTATTGCAAAATTTGATGATATAGTTCGAGGTTGTCATGACTTAGGCTATAGTATTATGGTATTTTGAAAAATGATGATGATATAAATACAAGTAGTTATAATCTAGATTAATATTATGTTATCTTGCAATGATAATATAATGTGATTGTGAATTTTACAACAGTTTTATAAGTCAAATTTGATGAAAAATGTTCAATTATTTTTATTTAGTGACTTGATTCAAATAGTTTAGATTATTTATTGATACTAAATAATTAAAAAAAATTAGAATTAATTTCATTCACAAGAAGACTATTGTAAATAAAGAATTATATATTACAAAAAACTGTTGTCAAAAGTTACAAAAGACAATGGTGTTAAAACCGTTGTTAAAGATGATTACAAAATGGCAATGGTATTAAAACCGTTGCCAAAAAATGACACCAATGGTAACGCTTTAAAATCATTGTCTTAGACGACTATAAAATAAAAATGGTATTAAAACCGTTGCCAAAAAATGATACCAACAGTAACGCTTTAAAACCGTTGGCTTTGTGAATAATAAAACTACAACAGTTTAAAACTGTTGCCTATCCAGTTATGGTTTTAAACCGTTGGATCATGAAAGAGAACAGTTCTAAACGTTGCTTATCGAGTAACGGTTCGAAACGGTTGTTTAAAATTTTCTTTCAAAACCGTTGTCTATGCCAATAACTTTGGCAACGGTTTTTTGTTACCGTTGCCTATGAGCATTGGTAACGGCTGCATATACCACAGGTCAAAAACCGTTGCCAAAGAATTGCCTAAATTTTTAGGAACGGTTTTTTTATCTATGGCAACAATTTTTTACCTTTGCAAAAATCCTTATTTGCTGTAGTGCACCTTTCAGACATTCTGAAACTCGCACAGATGATGTTGGAGCTCGAAGCCTTGAACACGCAATGGAGAAGGAGCTCAGATGAGGGCTAACCAGCATCACAAGCATGGCGACACCACGACAGAAACTCGACAAAAACAGAGGAGAAAGGATCGCAATAACAGCGGACTGGAGGCCTGAAGCTCGAACAAGCGACAGAAAGGGAACACAACGACGAAAGCACGGCAATACAGAGGCAGCGAAAGCTCAAAACAGATGCAGCGGAAGCTCAGAACAAGTATGGCAGAAGCTCAGATCTCAAAACACGCATAAAAGCTCAGAACAGATAGAAAAGTGTGGCAAACAGATGCGTTGATACAACGCTGGAGCAGTACAGAGGACGGCAGTGCCTGGATGTTGAAGAACGGTGACACGATGGAGGCTTCCTCTCTATTGCACGTAACTGCGTACTTCCCTGCATTTTGCTCGTGGTGGGTAGGCCAAAGAGAAACATAGCTGGGGGTATTGAAAATTTATGGTTTTGATTTTTTTTTCCAAAATAAAGTTTCGAAATGGAGTCGTTAGAGCAGTTTTTTAAGAACCGGTTGGGTCCTGGTTCGATCAAACCGACCAATTTCTGGCTAGTTTTAATGGTCCTATGTGCTTTTTTTAGGGAGGCAGATTTAATTTCCTTATTGTCCGAGTTGCTCCAGTCACTAGTTCCCGGTCTGACCGGCCCAACCGATCGATTTTAATGTTTTTTAGAACCATATAAAGCAAGTACTAACTGTTATATATACAAATACAACTGTGCACTCGCTGTTATCTATACAAAGTCCGTTGTAACTACTATTTTCTTTATTATAGAATAATAACTAGATCCAGGTTATCGCTAGTATCAAATTACTTCTTACTAAAAAAGGGTATCAAGAATAGCTAGCTAATCTTGATGTCATCACGAGAAATTCTATGATCTCAGCATTTGGCACACAAGTACTTATCTACCACTTCAACCCCTTAAATTTTTAATCACGTTCTTTTTGTCCTTCTTCCTCACTCACTCACTCATCAATTCTTCACGTAGCCCTTCCTTCTTCCTCACTCTTTTTCTTCTTTTTCATTCATTCTTTTTGGGATAATCAGAGTCGAATATACTCTCATTATATTAAACACTATGAGCGTGAGTGAAAACACACCAAAATTGATGTTAAGCATCACCAATAAATACTACAAATAAAACTGTAAAGACTGTAATTTCATACAGGTGAACAATAACCGTATAGGTAAATAGTACTATACGGCGAATAGTACCCATACAGTGAACAGTATGCAAGGAAAAGAAATTGTTGGGGAAAAACCATGGGCCAAACTCTGAAAATATCCACTATATTTAATCGTAATTACAATATAGTGCAATCACAGTGAGACACTCTTCTACTACAATTTGTAGTAATTAATAAGTACTAAAGAGTCTACCTAAAATCCAGTGTTTATTCTTCACAACACTCTAATTTTATATCACACACTCTCTATAATATTTCATTCACTACAAAAGTATCTCACTAAAAAATTTACAATAAGCTTTGATTTCTAACTTCCAATTGATGCTCTTAACCTATCTACCAGGAGGCCTCTTTTATAGGCCAAAATTTGCACGATAGAACCAGGTTTATACAGCTGTGTTTGTGCCACATTTTCTTCCTTTCAATGCCAACTTATTGATTTTACAAAGCCATCAACTTTGACCAAAAATAGAAGCCGTTAACCGTCCAATAATCTCCACCTTGGCTTTTATTTTTTGTAGTAGTTTTCAACTTCTATGAAAACTGACTAAGTTCAAACAATGTATAAACTTATTAATTGGTAGTGGTTTGGTCATCATATTTGTTGGGTTCTCAGGTATAGCTATCTTCTGAATAACAACAACAACTCCAGTATTGATACTATCTCTGATAAAATGAAGTCAAACGTTAATGTGCTTAGTCCTTTCATGATGGACTGGATTCTTAGCCAAGTGAATAGCACTTTAACTATCACAATGTATGATTGTACCTCTTGACTTAATCCAAAAGATCATGTAGCCAAATACTTTCTTTAACAACTTTAGTTAATACCATCTACTCAGCTTTAGTTGTTGATAGTGCAACTATAGATTGCAATATCACCTTCCAGCTAATAGTACATCCAAAGAATGTAAAGATATAGCCCGTCAATGCCCTTTTTTTTATCTAGATCAGCTGCATAATTAGAATTAGCATAGCCAACAACTTCGTAATTCTTCTGACCATTAAACACCAAACATACATCCATCGAGCTTCACAAGCACCTCATAATCCATTTCACAGCTTCCTAGTTTACCTTTCTAGAATTGCTCATAAATTTGTTGACTACACTTACTACTTGTGAAATATCTGGCCTAGTGCATACCATGGCGTACATGAGACTATCAACAGTACTAAAATATGGTATACGAGACATAAGCTCCTCCTTCTCCCCAGTTTTCGAACATTCTTTTGTAATATCACTCTATTGTGTTATGTACAACCGACCATAATGCCTCTTCTTATGAATTTTTATTCCCAGAATTTTCTTTGCTACACCCAAGTCTTTCATGTCGAATTCCTTTCCCGACTAAGCCTTCAACTTGCTCATTTCATTAATATCATTGGCTACAATTAGCATATCATCAACATACAACACAAATAAATTTATGAACCATCTAAAAGCTCTTTAGAGTAGATGCAGTTATCATGTTGGTTTTTGTTATAACCAATACTAATCATAAAAGCATCAAACCTGTTGTTCCATTGCCTAGGAGGGGATTGCTTCAAGTCGTACAATGACTTCTTCAACAAGCAAATATGATCTTTCTTCTCAGTTAGGTTTTTGAATTTGTCTCTTTTCTCTGCCAGTTACAATACTGTATGGTTTTTCTTTTCTGGTTTCTCCACTAGTATCTCTAATTTGATTCATCTTGTTGTTCTACTTCAGGTTGAGTAGTAGTTGAAGTGATAGGCTAGTTTTCTTGTTCTTGCTTTATCTTCTTATCATCGAACTCTAGCGCCATCTACTTCTAGACACCATAATCTAGGTTTGCATGATCTACTTTAAACTCCTGCTTTTAATTTACCATTGAAGCCTGGTTAAAAGTGACATTTCTACTTATCACTTTCTCTGTACACTACAATCTGTAGCCTTTCACCCTATCGTTTATACCCTAGAAATATGCATCTTCTTGCCCTCGCCTCAAGTATAACATCACTCACACGTGAATATGTAGGGCAACCAAATATCTTGAAATCAGAATAATTCATGGGTTGATCGGAGCATACTATAAGAACCTAATTTTCTACTCCAAATGTTTTGAGTGAATTTTCGAAAACATTTTTTCGTAGAATAAATATACACGTATATGTGTTAGATAAATATTAATTTTCTGACGATGAGATATGGTAATTCAAGGATTACCGTTATAATTAATTATTCTACGGAATAATTATTTTTACAAGTTAATCACTACCTCTTTAATTAACTAGATGATGAATTAATTAAAGATAAGTATACATATATCATTAGGATTAGCTAGCCATGATTGAAATTCTTACCACACTATTTTTTCCTCTTATAACCGAACCCTTGCCACCTCTACTAGGCCAACCATGATTAAATTCCCTAAACACACTCTCTTTTTCTCTCATCACCAAACCCACCATGCATCAACCATGATCGCACCTTTGGTTACGATGCTTAGTTTACCATTAACTCATTTAATAACCATTACACATGTTAATCCTTTACCACAACAACAAAACACCGAAGCCATGCACCCTTACACCTAGTTCCCCTAATAGCCTTTATAAAGTGTACCTTAAAATGATCTTCAAGAAGAAAAAGAAAGAGAGTGTTGCGAGAGTAGAGAAACACCGAAGAAGAAAAAAAGAAAGAAAGAAAGAAAGAGAGCAAGCTAACCAAGAGGAGGGAAGATCGAACACCATGCCATCACCATCGAGTTCTTGCCTTCCCTAGGAGGTTGGGAAGCTTGAATTCCTTCCATCTGTATACTTTCTTTGCTGTCAAGAATCTGTTCATAACATGAGGAACTTCAATATCCCTTCCTTCATCAATTCGGTTCAAGTTTTTTTTGTGTAACCTTAATTATGCTTCCTTCTAGCTCAAGCAATTGCTTAACTTTTTTCAATACCAACCTAGCCCCTGAACTCTTGAAATTCAAGGAGGTGAGTGCTTCATCTTCTTCCCTCATGTGATCATGAATTTAGCCCTTAAGGCCATGATGATGATAAGAATTGAATTGAGATGCTTTAGGTGTGTAACCGAGAAGACAGTTTGGAGACAAAGTTCATCGAATATTGACATCAAACAAGCATGGGATAAGATAGATAGAATGCCATGTTTTCTGATGTGTTTGCTTGTGATGATTGATGGTTCATTACATTTTATTAATGAAAAGTGCATTTTGAATTCTGTTTTGACATGATGCAGAAAGTGAATGTTTAATTATGTATATGCACTTGTAAAAATGTGAATTGATAATTCTGAGTTCTTGGGGTTGTACTAAACATTCTTAAAACTTTGCTTAATCAAAAAGAAGATAGAATTATGGTTTTAGAAGAATTATAACCGTAGATATAAAATTTGGTATATGAGGTTGTTAAATTACTTGATGCAAAATTTTTGCATGTTTGCAGTAACTTGGAACAAACTCTAGGAGCAAACTAGACCACCGTTTTGGATAAAATTATTTTTATGTAAAAACTTGGTGTGTCTTGAATGTTGCTTTAAAATTTTAGAACTTATTGATCTGTAGATTGAGAGGAATGGATTTTTGAAAATTATTGGTCTCTGTAGAATAGTCTATTCTCTTGCTGCCAAAGCATCAACTTCCAACCAACTTAACTTTTGATTCTGATAAGTGATTAAGTTGAGACCATAAGCAATTTAAAACTTTGTTTGTCTATAACACCCAATTTGAATTTCAAACCAGTGCCATGTTTGACAAAATAAATATGCAGATGGGGAGATGACTAGCTCACTAACTTTTAATAGCTTTCTCTAAAACAGGGCTACGTTCCCAATGGTATATCTTTTTTATGTGACATGATATTGATCTAAAATTTGGTATGTTTGAAAGCTAAGCCAGTTTCCTTTGATGTCACTAATTTTGAAGGACAATTGCTCAGAATTAGATTTTTCATGAATTTATTAAAATCACTGCTCTCTATTATTTTTATATATATATATTTTTTAAATGATGGCAGAACTTCAAAAATTGTTACAAAAATTCATTCAGATCGGATTGCCTCAACACTAGTTTTAAATTAATTAAGGCTTTGGACTTACAGAATCACCTTGTATATGTAAAGTCTCGTACGTGTGTTTTTCACAATATATATGTGCCTTAGAAAGTCAATAGGTTTTGAATTGGTGATCTGTATATAGCAATCACTGTTTTGCATGCATAATTATAGGTATAGGCATCGAAACCAGACATAAAGGGCATCGTCATAAACTTCAGTCTGTCATGGAGCATGAATATAAAATTTGCACAATTCCGAGTCCATTCGTTATATTAATTATTAAATAAAACAATTAATCGCCAGTAGGATGTTAGACTAAATATTCTAAGAAGACACTAGAAGTACATGTTCGAATTTAAAGTAGGCCCTAAGATACCAAGAAGCATCAGCAAAAGTAAATTATGCTGAAATGAAATGTGAATATTCTAGGAAAGACTAGAATTAATTATATAAATTTGTGGTAGCCCAAATAGACCCAGAGCGAACTGTCTAGTGAGAAGAGGTGAGGTTCACTCTGATGGAATCAGAGCAGATTGTCTAGTGAGAAGATTGTCTGGTGAGAAGGAGGAACGTGGGGTAGGTGCTTACTGGAAAAGTTATTTCTCTTCTAGGCACATACTATCGAGTTGCATTATTGACTGGGTTGAGAAACCATATCTGAGCGTAACCTCAGGTAACATTAGGCTACAGATAGACAACCAACGCTTGAGCTCATGGTCTGCCCTAGGGACAGGCATGCATCATGTTGGTTGCACATTTGTAAATTAATTGTGTTTGATATTGTAATTACTTTAAGTGTATGTGTTTGTTTTTTGTTATATATAAAATGAACATGTTACTCGACTCTTTTCTTTTTACTTTTCATTTGACGAGAACGTAAAAACCAAGACCCTAGGATTCCTTTCACCGTGTTGGAAACCTTAGGTTCTCACCCTTCTTTTCTTTTCTTTTTCTCCTCCCTAGATGGGATCGGTGGTGATCTTCTTTGAGATTTTCTGTACGTACATGAGGCTGATCCAGATCTTGCTTAGCATTTTTTTATTTCCGCAATATAGGTTGAACTGATGCCAGATGACCCATAGGGGCACCATGTTGTAACTTCTCAGGCCGCACACTCTGAGCCTGCAGTGGCTGGACCTTCTGATGTACCACCCACCTGGGTTGAGCAGTTGGAAGCAGATTTAGAGTTTGATGAGGAGTATATTCTTGAGGAGGTTGGACCAGTTATCAAGGAGTTGTTTGGAGACCATCC
Organism: Arachis duranensis; assembly: GCF_000817695.3. Taxonomy (NCBI): domain Eukaryota; kingdom Viridiplantae; phylum Streptophyta; class Magnoliopsida; order Fabales; family Fabaceae; genus Arachis; species Arachis duranensis. Next base: position 80,317,741 of record NC_029773.3, on the reverse strand, counting down.
AGGAGTTTGATGTAGCTAACCTTCTGTTTCTTTTAGAGACCATCTCTAGTGGCTGCCACTACTTGTCGACTTTCAGATGTGTTGTGGTCTGTCTTGGGGCTTGGCGGTGCTTGCATGGACCTACCATTCTCTGTGCTCTGCAGCACACTGAGGCACGACAGACATAGCTGGCTGTACTCTGCTGTTGATGTCTTGGATATACTAGAGATTTCTGCAGTGGTGTCCACCTGACCGACAGGTTTACATGTATCTTGTGGCAGCAAGGTAACCATCCTTTATGGTTTGCTTGTGTTTAAAACTTCTAACTCATTATGATGTTCCATAAATTGAATTCGTGTTATTCTTGCAACATGAGGCGAACATGCTCATCGCCATGTGTAACACCCTACCATACAGAGTCTTATGCTTAAGTCATAATTCAGAGATGGCAAGGTATTACGACCTCTAAAATAAAAATTTAGTAAATATAGTAGTATGAATGATTGATTATAACTAAGAGCCTTTGTAGAAAAAAGGGGTAAACAAAAATCGCAACTCGAAAGCGCAACACTCCGATCGATAACGTAACGAACAAGGATAACCAACGCGAGATTATATAAATACAAGGGAGTGTCAAAAACAGGAATATCAAGACTCAAAATCCGGCTGCGAAGATAACCGGTTCGAGCACAATAATATATACATATGATAAAATAAGGAAAACCCCAAAGGAAACCCAAAGGGACACAAATACAGAAAACATATTCTCCAAAATCTCCCATAAGAGGAGTCATCATAGTTTGTATTATTTAATGGAGATAAAAGTATCTAAGAAAAATATATAAACTAAAACAGAGTCCCCAAGAACAAAGGATCTTCGCTAATCCAGAGGTCTCCAGCAGGCCTCAGCGAGAAACCTCACGTCCTGCATCTGAAAACCACAAAATCCGCATGGGTGAGAACCAGAGGTCCCCAGCATAGTAACAGCTTCCACATATATAATACATAATAATAGAGGAAAGCCAAAAGCAATCCTAGAACTTCCTCCAGATAATATCAAAGCTTATAAACAAGCTAAACCATATGTGGCGACTGACTAAAGGTTCTTCAGTCTAACTAATACTTCCCTTTCCAATTCCTTCAAACCTCCCAACCACCAGCAAGAGTATAATGTAGCAAACACAGTTATATCAAACAAGATTTATACAAATAGGAACAAATAAGGCATTTAGACAATTAGCAAGTAATATGTAGTCAAATAGGCAATCTCAAACAATTCATATAGTCCTGGTAGCTAACCATTGGACTGTCCCTCTGTCGCGCATCCCCAACTCGAGTTATACTCGTCATAAACTTGATCATAATGATTTAAGACATAAATGGTGAGATCGAAGGCTTAGAAGTATGAAATTTGGCTTTTAAAACTCAAAAATCAACTTTGGGATGAAAACAGGGCCACGCGTACGCGCACTCCACGCGCACGCGTGGATGGCCACAAAACTCATCGACACGTATGCGTCATGCACGCTAATGCATGGATTGAAAATTAGCCAATCGACGCGCACGCGTCCACCACGCGTACGCGTGGATTCTCTTGTGCCCCAGGCACAAAACTGGCACAGTTCAGGCACAACCCTCTGGAAAATGGCTGGGCATTGGGTGCAGCATATCGGCACGCCCGCGCACACCACACGCACGCGTGGATGGCGCTTTTCTAGAAGAACGGCGCGTACGCACCAAGTGCGCCTACGCGCGGGGGGATTATTCTGCTAAAATATTTCTAAGTTAAAAGCTGCAGAATTCACCGATTCAACCCCCAATCTTCCGACGGACATAACTTTCTCATTTTAAATCGTTTTTCACCCGTTTTTCGAACGGCATAGACATCCGGATCCAATTTCATTTCTAAACAGATTTGGCACAAAATGGAGATCCGTAGTCCAAGTTATGTCCCGTCAAAGTATGCCCAAAAACCATATTTTCATACAAAACCACAAAGTGCCATTTTCAAAATAAGTCAATTTCAACTCTTTTCAAAATCAATCAAAACATGCCAATTTCATCCCTTTTCTTTGAAATCAATCAAAATATATCAAATTCAACATCAAGCCTCCTCAACTCACACATTGACACATTACCACAATTTACAAAATCATTATCCCATCATTTTAACCCACTTCACCCAAGTGGCTCAAACCCAAATACATTGACATATCATATACTCTTCCTCATGCCAATTTTCAATAACACCAATTCTAATAAATCATCATTGTACACAACCAATATCATATTCACCATCAACACTGTTTCACCCACAATTCAACCATAACCAATCATCAAGCATATATCACAACATGCATATTTCTCATACATCATACCATCAAGGCATCAATAATCATCATCACATATATGA
>NC_029773.3:80304908-80315272 GCF_000817695.3 Arachis duranensis | reverse complement strand
AATGCCTATCTTAGGGCCTTTAGCCTAAGTATTTCCTACCACATTACATATTAGATACGAGAAACCGAGACCATACCTTAGCCGATTTCCCAAGCTCAACCGGAGCACTTCCAAATCACTTATCCACAAGCTCTCAAGGTCTCAACACCTCCAAGAATAGATTTTTCACCACCAAATTCCTCTTCAAGCTTTTCAATATCACCAATCAAGCTTCAACATCCACATATACACAACCTAAGCCACAACCATCATACCCATACACAACATCTCAAAACCCAAACATCATAGAACCACAAAATACACTAGGGTTGAGAATCTTACCACACCCAAGGTCCAAGGAGACAAGATTAACCTTCTCTTTCAAGAGAGTTGGGTCCTATAACATCAAAGAGCCCAAAATCTCAGCATTTTTGCTCATAAAACTCGAAAACAAGGCTGGAAATTCGAAGAGCAAAACGTGGATTACCACAAGATTAATTGTATGGGTTTTGTAGAGCTCTCCGCGGTGAACGCGTGGCCGTAAACGAAGCGGCAATCAAAGCTCTAGATCAAAAGTTATGGTGGTTTGAAGATCAAGTAAGAGATAGAAGTTTGAGAGAGTGTTCTTCCCCCATTTCCTCTCTTTTTTCAGCGTGTGTGTGTGGCTAATGAGGAGAGAGAGTGCTGAAAACTAGGGTTTTGGCTAAGTTATGTTGGGCCAAGGGCCCACTTTGGGTCCAATTGGCCCGATTTGGCCCGTTTGGTCCAATCTTGGTCCGAATTCTATAAAATTGGTACCAAAATTCTCGTCTCAATCTCCTCTATCACATTTAGCCACAAAAATCACATTTTGGGCTTTCTTGAATAAATTCTCATTTATGAGTTAATTAGTCGTTAATTAACCGGATTTTACATTCTACCCACCTAATTGGAAATTTTGCCCACAAAAGTCAAATGCAAATACCTGAGAATAAGTGTGAATAATCCGTTCGCATCTCCAAATCAAGTTCCCAAGTATGTTCCTCAACACCGCCTCGACTCCATGCCACTTTGACTAATGAAACTTCTTTTCCACGCAACCGTTTGATACTAGTATCATCAATTCTGACTGGAGCCACTGGAAGCGTCAAATCTTTCCTTAACTGAACCGACTCAGGTTCCAACACATGGCTAGCATCAGGAGTGTACTTCCGAAGTTGCGACACGTGAAATACGTCGTGCAAGTTCGAAAGATGAGGTGGTAGAGCCATCCGATACGCCACTGCTCCAATCCTCTCCAGGATCTGAAATGGACCAATGTATCGAGGATTCAACTTCTTTACTTTAATCGCCCTACATACTCCCGTGGTCGGAGTAACCTTAAGGAAGACATGGTCTCCTTCCTCAAAATCTAAGGGCTTTCGCCTCTGATCGGCGTAACTATTTTGACGACTCTGCGCCGTAAGCATCCTATCTCGGATTTTCTTGACTAGTTCAGTAGTCTCAGCTATCATTTCCGGCCCCAACAAGCTTTTCTCTCCAGCTTCATACCAACATAGCGGAGATTGACATTTCCTCCCATACAAGGCCTCATACAGAGCCATTCCAATGCTCGCATGATAACTATTATTGTATGCAAACTCCACTAATGGCATATACCGATCCCAACTCGCTGGTTGGTCCAAAACACAAGCTCTCAACATATCCTCTAGTGTTTGGATCGTCCTCTCGGATTGACCATCTGTTTGAGGATGGTAAGCCGTGCTCAAGCTTAATCGGGTTCCAAAAGCTTTCTGAAATGCACCCCAAAACCTTGTAGTGAATCGAGGATCTCTATCAGAGATTATAGTAGCAGGTACACCATGAAGTCTCACAATCTCCTTTATGTTTAACCGTGCTAGCTCCTCAAGGGTGTAAGTCATACGAATGGGTAAAAAGTGAGCTAACTTCGTCAGTCGGTCCACAATCACCCAAATAGCATCAAAATCAGGCCTAGTCCTTGGCAATCCTGACACGAAGTCCATTGCAATACTTTCCCACTTCCATTGTGGAATCTTTAAAGGTTGCAACATCCCGGAAGGTCTTTGATGTTCAATCTTTACCTTTTGACAAGTTAGACACTTTAATACATATTCTGCCACATCATTCTTCATACCCGACCACCAAAATATCGCATTTAAATCATGGTACATCTTAGTACTTCCCGAGTGAATGGAGAATCCGCTTTTGTGTGCCTCCTTTAAAATATCTTTGCCTCAAAGTACCAACATCCGGCACAATGATCCTACCCTTGAACCTCCATAACCCATCTTTTTCTTCCGACACTCTCCACTGTTTCCCTTGCTCAATAGCCGGTAACACCTTCCATAATGCTTCATCATTTTGATGAGCCTTTAGGAGTTCGGACTTAAAGTCACTTGAGATTTCTAATTGGCTCAAACACAAAGTTCCGGATACTTCTCGAGCACCAATTTTCAGACTCTCGAATCCCTTGAGCAACTTCTCCTCTTGAAGCATCATCAAAGCCGCATATAATGACTTCCGACTTAACGCATCCGCCACTACATTCGCCTTTCCCGGATGGTAATTCAACTCAAAGTCGTAGTCCTTCAACAATTCCATCCACCTTCTCTGCCTCATATTAAGCTCTTTCTGATCAAAGAGGTACTTCAAGCTCTTATGATAAGAGAAAACTTGGAACTTAACCCCATAGAGGTAATGCCTCCACACCTTTAGCGCAAACACGACCGCAGCAAGCTCCAAATCGTGCGTAGGGTAATTAACTTCATGCGGTCTCAACTGCCGTGAGGCATACGCCACCACATTATGATGCTGTATCAGCACGCACCCTAGACCCTTCAATGAGGCATCACAGTACACCTCAAAAGGCTCGTTCGGCTCAGGTAACACTAACACAGGTGCAGTGGTCAACTTTTTCTTCAATGTCTGAAAGCTCTCCTCGCACTCAGGAGTCCAAACAAACAGAGTGTCTTTGCGGGTTAACTTTGTCATTGGCAAAGCTATCTATGAAAAGCCCTTGATAAACCTTCGGTAATAGCCAGCTAAGCCCAGAAAACTCCTTATCTCTGTTACGGTGGTTGGTTGCTTCCAATCCATCATAGCCTCCACCTTAGTTGGATCTACGGCTATTCCCTTCTTACTCACCACGTGACCCAAAAACTTCACCTCACTCTTCCAAAACTCACACTTAGACAGTTTTGCATAGAGTTTCTTCTCCTTTAGAATTTGCAACACGCTCCTCAAGTGTTCCGCATGCTCTTCTTCAGTTTTGGAATAAATTAGTATGTCATCAATGAAGACAACAACGAATTTATCCAGAAACGGACGGAAAACTCTATTCATATAATCCATGAATACTGCTGGAGCGTTTGTCAACCCAAAAGACATTACAGTGTACTCGTAATGACCACAACGAGTCCTGAAAGCGGTCTTAGGGATATTCTCGCCCCTCACTCTTATCTGGTGATAGCCGGATCACAAATCGATCTTGGAGAAAACTCCAGCTCCTTGCAACTGATCCATGAGATCATCAATCCTTGGCAATGGGTACTTATTCTTTATTGTGACCTTGTTCAGCTGCCTGTAATCCACACAGAGCCGCATACTCCCATCTTTCTTCTTTACCAGTAGCACTGGCACACCCCACGGAGAGACACTTGGTCGTATGAAATTCTTACCCAACAAATCCTCCAATTGAGACTTCAACTCAGTCATCTCTAACGGTGACATCCTATAAGGAGCACTTGAGATTGGTCCCGCCCCGGGCACCAACTCAATAACAAACTCAACCTCTCGGTTAGGTGGAAACTCATCAATATCATCGGGAAATCCTTCCAGAAACTCACACACAATTGGAATCTGTTCCAACCTTTTATCATCACCTGAAACGCCCGCGGTTAACAACAGGATACCCTGACATTCGATTCCAGAACAGTTCACCATCATCGAATTCAAGTAATAATTATTCACCACGACCGGCCCTTCTGTATCTTCTGGCATAAAGTACACCGACTTTGTAGAACAATCAAGTAGGACATGGTTCTTAGATAACCATTCCAATCCCAAGATAAGATCAAGACCGATCATCGGTAAGCAGACTAAATTATGAACAAAATCACGCTGCCTGAATCTAAGGAAAACTTTCGGGCATCCTAGCCTAGTTACCATGGCTTCATGGGTAGCATTATACACTCTTAGATCATGACCTAAGGTTACGATCTTCAATCCTAACTCATGGGCTTTCTCAAATGCAATGAATGAATGCGATGCTCCCGAATCAAATAAAGCATTTAAAGTTTGACCAGCCATTTCACAGTTACCTCGAATGAGTGTCTCAGATCCCTCGGCACCTATAGCTGAAGTGGTGAACACCCGACCAGTCTGTTGTGCCTTCCCAGCACCTTGTTTCTGGTTCTCCGGACAACTTGCGGCTTTATGCCCTGCCTTTCCACAATTGTAGCACAAACCCCATCCGGCCTTGCATGGTGCTCCCGGATGGTGACTCCCACATCTAGTACAAGCTTGATCATTCTGAGGCTGCTTTCCAAACTTCTTCCCTTGGGAGTTGTTGTTGTTGGGCCTCCTGAAAGAGCTTCCCCTCTTGAAAGGCAAACCTCTAGGTGCAAAGCTCTTCCCTCGGTTCTATGGGAATGATCCTTTGTGAATCCCTTTCTCAGCGGTTGCCCTCTTCACACACTCTTCAGCAACCCTACACTTGTTTACCAACTCGGAGAAAGTCCTAATCTCCATTGGTCCCACTGAACTGAAAATATCACTCCAGAGTCCTCCTTCATACTTAACACACTTCCATTCCTCACATTCCACCGGAGTCCCTTGGCACATACGGGAGAACCTGAATAGCTCTTCAAACTTGTCAGTATACTCTGATACAGACATGGTACCCTGCTTCAGCTGTAACAATTCAAGCTCCTTGGCCGTCCTAGCAGAAGTCGGAAATTACTTCTTATAGAACTCCTCTTGGAAGACATTCCAGGTGATATAGTCATCACCCTGCTACAGAAGACGTCGGATACCTTGCTACCAATGCGACACTTCACCGGTGAGCATATAGGTAGCAAACTCGACACGCTGTCCTTCAGGTACCACTTGTGCTTGCAGTGCTAGCTCTATAGCCTGAAACTAAGTATCAGCCTCAGTCGGGCTAGTAGTTCCCTTGAACTTAGGCGGATTAACCTTCAAAAAGTTTGCCAGTGTCATCGGGCCTTGAACTCCACCTCCATCATTACCATGGTTGTTCATCTGTTGACCAAGAGCCTCAGCAGTGGCTGCATAGCCACAGCCATGCTCTCCAACGCAGTCATAAAGTTCACCGGGTCATTAGTGTTATTCTCCGGCGCACGAACATTAGTACGACCTCTACCACAGCCTCTACCGCGTCCACGAGGCACCATCTGGTCCCTATACACACCCAACAATCGATATTAAGTTGATCAGTCTCAATATCAGAAGTCTAGTGCTTCAAAGTCCCAAATGCATGCTCATGAACGTTTATGCCAATTATATCAAGCAGATATACTAATAGCACATAACACACATACAGAGAATGCACAGAAGCATAGTCAGTCCGTCCCTCAGGCTCTATGGGAACGAACTGCTCTGATACCATAATGTAACACCCTACCATACAGAGTCTTATGCTTAAGTCATAATTCAGAGATGGCAAGGTATTACGACCTCTAAAATAAAAATTTAGTAAATATAGTAGTATGAATGATTGATTATAACTAGGAGCCTTTGTAGAAAAAAGGGGTAAACAAAAATCGCAACTCGAAAGCCCAACACTCCGATCGATAACGTAACGAACAAGGATAACCAACGCGAGATTATATAAATACAAGGGAGTGTCAAAAACAGGAATATCAAGACTCAAAATCCGGCTGCGAAGATAACCGGTTCGAGCACAACAATATATACATATGATAAAATAAGGAAAACCCCAAAGGAAACCCAAAGGGACACAAATACAGAAAACCTATTCTCCAAAATCTCCCATAAGAGGAGTCATCATAGTTTGTATTATTTAATGGAGATAAAAGTATCTAAGCAAAATATATAAACTAAAACAGAGTCCCCAAGAACAAAGGATCTTCGCTAATCCAGAGGTCTCCAGCAGGCCTCAGCGAGAAACCTCACGTCCTGCATCTGAAAACCACAAAATCCGCATGGGTGAGAACCAGAGGTCCCCAGCATGGTAACAGCTTCCACATATATAATACATAATAATAGAGGAAAGCCGAAGGCAATCCTAGAACTTCCTCCAGATAATATCAAAGCTTATAAACAAGCTAAACCATAAAAGGGCATCTGACTAAAGATTCTTCAGTCTAACTAATACTTCCCTTTCCAATTCCTTCAGACCTCCCGACCACCAGCAGGGGTATAATGTAGCAAACACAGTTATATCAAGTAAGATTTATACAAATAGGAACAAATAAGGCATTTAGACAATTAGCAAGTAATATGCAGTCAAATAGGCAATCTCAAACAATTCATATAGTATGCATATGATGAATGCCTGTCCCTAGTGGCTGATGATATCATCTGTCAGTTATAGAGCCAACCCGACAAGTCCTGGTAGCTAACCATTGGACTGTCCGTCTGTCGCGCATCCCCAACTCGAGTTATACTCGTCATAAACTTGATCATAATCATGATCTATATCCATCACCTTCACTGGTGAATATTTACGGGGGCGAGCTCATCCGAGTCTTTCACAGTGCCCGGCCACACTTATGACATAGGGTCAAAAGAGCTTCGAGTCTCAACCTGAAGCACGTGGTGGCTAGCCATTGCTTCCTCCCAGGGAAACTCTCATCTCCAACAGTGGAAGTGCAACATTCACAATTCATTCAACAGCATATATGCATTATACTTGGCCATAATCATGGCTCCGCCGTAATACGGCAATAATCTAGCCATCCGGCTCACGGTTAAATCCATAACCAGCCACCCGGCTCACGGTTAAATCCATAACCAGCCGTTTCATTAACACTTACGGCCTTTCGGCCCATGGCATAACAAGCACTTCCACCACCATCCTCCGCCTCTCACATAATCATCTTTGATCCTCATTGATCATTCATTTTTCCCTTGCTTCACTCGCAAGTTACCACATCCCCTAGCTCCTTTTCCCATTCCTAGGCATATCATAATGATTTAAGACATAAATGGTGAGATCGGAGGCTTAGAAGTATGAAATTTGGCTTTTAAAACTCAAAAATCAACTTTGGGATGAAAACAGAGCCACGCGTACGCGCATGCGTGGATGGCCACAAAACTCATCGACGCCTATGCGTCATGCATGCTAACGCGTGGATTGAAAATTAGCCAATCGACGCGCACGCGTCCACCACGCGTACGCGTGGATTCTCTTGTGCCCCAGGCACAAAACTGGCACAGTTCAGGCACAACCCTCTGGAAAATGGCTGGTCATTGGGTGCAGCATATCGGCGCGCCCGTGCACACCACGCGCACGCGTGGATGGCGCTTTTCTAGAAGAACGACGCGTACGCGCCAAGTGCACCTATGCGCGGGGGATTATTCTGCTAAAATTTTTCTAAGTTAAAAGATGCAGAATTCACCGATTCAACCCCCAATCTTCCGACGGACATAACTTTCTCATTTTAAATCGATTTTCACCCGTTCTTCGAACGGCATGGACATCCCGGATCCAATTTCATTTCTAAACAAATTTGGCTCAAAATGGAGATCCGTAGTCCAAGTTATGTCCCATCAAAGTATACCCAAAAACCATATTTTCATACAAAACCACAGAATGCCATTTTCAAAATAAGCCATTTTCAACTCTTTTCAAAATCAATCAAAACATGCCAATTTCATCCCTTTTCTTTGAAATCAATCAAAATATATCAAATTCAACATCAAGCCTCCTCAACTCATACATTGAAACATTACCACAATTTACAAAATCACTATCCCATCATTTTAACCCACTTCACCCAAGTGGCTCAAACCCAAACACATTGACATATCATATACTATTCCTCATGCCAATTTTCAACAACACCAATTCTAATAAATCATCATTGTACACAATCAATATCATACTCACCATCAACACGGTTTCACCCACAATTCAACCATAACCAATCATCAAGCATATATCACAACATGCATATTTCTCATACATCATACCATCAAGGCATCAATAATCATCATCACATATATGACCACATCATATATATCAACCATTCAACAACACCAACAATTCAATGCCTATCTTAGGGCCTCTAGCATAAGTATTTCCTACCACATTACATATTAGATACGAGAAACCGAGACCATACCTTAGCCGATTTCCCAAGCTCAACCGGAGCACTTCCAAATCACTTATCCACAAGCTCTCAAGGTCTCAACACCTCCAAGAACAGATTTTTCACCACCAAATTCCTCTTCAAACTTTTCAATATCACCAATCAAGCTTCAACATCCACATATACACAACCTAAGCCACAACCAGTCATACCCATACACAACATCTCAAAACCCCCAAACATCATAGAACCACAAAATACACTAGGGTTGAGAATCTTACCACACCCAAGGTCCAAGGAGACAAGATTAACCTTCTCCTTCAAGAGAGTTGGGTCCTATAACATCAAAAAGCCCAAAATCTCAATATTTTTTCTCATAAAACTCGAAAACAAGGCTGGAAATTCGAAGAGCAAAACGTGACTTACCTCAAGATTAATTGTATGGGTTTTGTAGAGCTCTCCACAGTGAATGCGTGGCCGCAAACGGAGCGGCAATCGGAGCTCTAGATCAAAAGTTATGGTGGTTTGAAGATCAAGTGATAGATAGAAGTTTGAGAGAGTGTTCTTCCCCCATTTCCTCTCTTTTTTCAGCGTGTGTGTGTGGCTAATGAGGAGAGAGAGTGCTGAAAACTAGGGTTTTGGTTTAGTTATGTTGGGCCAAGGGCTCACTTTGGGTCCGGTTGGCCCGGTTTGGCCCGTTCGGTCCAATCTTGGTCCGAATTCTATAAAATTAGTACCGAAATTCTCGTCTCAATCTCCTCTATCACATTTAGCCACAAAAATTACATTTTGGGCTTTCTAGAATAAATTCTCATTTATGGGTTAATTAGCCGTTAATTAACCGGGTTTTACATTGAATTCGTGTTATTCTTGCAACATGAGGCGAACATGCTCATTGCCATGGACTCAAAATAGACAAAATTGAAAAACTCTATTTCTGACAGTACTAGCAACCTATATCCCACCCTTCTGATCTTCTTTCTCCCTAAACCACCAAGGTTACTCAATATCAGACTCTTCAACTCGAATAAGTAACTTACTTGCCAAGTGCACAACAGTAACGGATTATCACACTCGAATATCACCCTATCGTCACCCTTTCTCATACGACAATTGGGATACACACCAACAACCACATATCCGCTACTACTTGACATTTTTCCCTATTTTTTGAAGAAAAATGGAGGAGAGGAAGATATGAAATATATGTGAAAAATACCAAGGGTTTCACATCCTTTTATAACTGTTAAAAATTTGTCTTATTATATTTTGTTTATAGTGTAAATGAGATAATTTTACACGTATTTTATTTACATTGTAAACGAGATATACATATGTTATTTAGTCTATCTTATCTCGTTTATAGTATAAACGAGATACGTGTAAAATTATCTCATTTATACTGTAAACAAGATAAGACATGCTACGTATTTTCGTAATTATTTTACTAATTATTTATTTCAGTAAATAAAATATTTTTTTATTTATTTAAAAAAATCCTGGGGAAATCATCCATGGAAAAGCTTCAATGACAATTACAGAATGCAAATTTGCATCCCCTCCGCATTAGGAAGTTTGACTCACTGCGTATCTCTCTACATCTCCTTCGATAAACCCAAAATTTTCAATCGATTTGAAGCAGTCCAGTAGCAATCTTCTTTCAGTGGCTTGAGGCATCTTCTCTCACTGGATTTGCAACAACAGCCTTTGCAATTGGGAGTAGGAGTCTTCAACACTGATCCAAACTGAATGAAACCGACCAATCGAATAGAAAAAATCAAACTGAACTGGAATTAAAAAACCCTAAATAAACCAAACCCAACGCCCCTGTCCCAAACGAGGATCACCCATTCCATTCAACCTAGTCACCATTGCCTCCTAAAGTCCTAGTAACCCTAGTGCACACTGATGAGCGGATAATTTGTACGCTTTTTGGCATTGTTTTTAGTATGTTTTTAGTATGATCTAGTTAGTTTTTAGTATATTTTTATTAGTTTTTAGTTAAAATTAACTTTTCTGGACTTTACTATGAGTTTATGTGTTTTTCTGTGATTTCAGGTATTTTCTGGCTGAAATTGAGGGACCTGAGCA
>NC_029773.3:80303892-80304365 GCF_000817695.3 Arachis duranensis | reverse complement strand
AAATGCAACAAAAATCAAATAACAATGCATGCAAGACACCAAACTTAGAAGTTTGTATACTATTGACACTAACAAGTTGAGAATGCATATGAGAAACAAAAAAACACACAAAACAAGAGAATTTCAAGATCAGAGCAAGTAAATCATCAAGAACAACTTGAAGATTAATGAAGACACATGAAAAATGCAAGAAGAACAGAAACATGCAATTGACACCAAACTTAAAATGAGATACTGGACTCAAACAAGAAACATAAAATATTTTTGGTTTTTATGATTTTGTAAATTTTTTTTTTGGATTTTTCGAAAATTAAGTGGAAAAAGAAAATAAAGGTATCAAAAATCTTAATGAGAATTCCAGGAATCATGCAATGTTTAGTCTAAGACTCCGGTCCAGGAATTAGACATGGCTTCACAGCCAGCCAAGCTTTCAAAGAAAGCTTCGGTCCAAAACACTAGACATGGCCAATGGC
>NC_029773.3:80302766-80303697 GCF_000817695.3 Arachis duranensis | reverse complement strand
ATCATCATGAAACTCTAGAATTCATTCTTAAGAATTCTGAAGAAAAAATACCTAATCTAAGCAACAAGATGAACCGTCAGTTGTCCATACTCGAACAATCCCCGGCAACGGCGCCAAAAACTTGGTGTGCGGAATTGCAAAAGTGTGATTGCAATTTCGTGCACCAAGTTTTTGAAACTTAAATTATGAAACTAGACTCAACTAAAAGACTCTAAACCGACGAAAGGGAATTTGTACGCTTTTTGGCATTGTTTTTAGTATGTTTTTAGTATGATCTAGTTAGTTTTTAGTATATTTTTATTAGTTTTTAGTATATTTTTATTTTTATAAGAATTTTGATACCTTCATTTTCTTTTTCCACTTAATTTTTGAAAGCACAAAAAAAATTTTAGAAAATCATAAAATCCAAAAATTTCTTGTTTGAGTCTAGAGTCTCATTTTAAGTTTGGTGTCAATTGCATGTTTCTGTTCTTCTTACATTCATGCATGTGTCCTCATTAATCTTCAAGTTGTTCTTGATGATTTCATTACTCTGATCTTTGAATTCTCTTGACTTGAGTGTTTTGTGTGTCGCATATGCATTCTCATTAGTGTCAGTAGTATACAAACTGCTAAGTTTGGTGTCTTGCATGCATTGTTATTTGATTCTTGTTGCATTTTGATTTTTCCTTATTATTAAAAATCCAAAAATATTTTTAATTTGTGTCTTCTCAAGTCAATAATACAGAGAATCGAAGATTCAGAACATACAGTAGAAGAATTACACAGAAAAAGCTGGGCGTTCAAAACGCCCAGTGAAGAAGGACAGACTGGCGTTTAAACGCCAGCCAGGGTACCTGGTTGGGCGTTTAACGCCCAAAAGGGTATAGTTTTGGGCGTTAAATGCCAGAATGTGCACCATTCTGGGCGTTTAACGCCAGGATGGCACAAG
>NC_029773.3:80301162-80301402 GCF_000817695.3 Arachis duranensis | reverse complement strand
TTGCTTTCTGAATGGAGCATCATAGGAATTTTCTATGATGGTCTCTCTGAACTATCCAAGATGTCTTTGGATAGCTCTGCTGGAGGATCTCTTCATCTGAAGAAGACGCCTACAGAAGCTCAAGAACTAATTGAAATGGTTGCAAATAACCAATTCACGTACACTTCTGAAAGGAATCCTGTGAACAATGGGACTAATCAGAAGAAAGGAGTTCTTGAGATTGACACTCTGAATGCCATA
>NC_029773.3:80299002-80299297 GCF_000817695.3 Arachis duranensis | reverse complement strand
CCCGAACCCTACCCTTCCCCTTCTCCTATATAAACCCTCCTTCACTCCTTCATTTTCACACAACCTAAACACCACTTCTCTCCCCTTTGGCCGAACACAAAGCCATTCCCTTCTTCCTCATTTCTTCTTCTTCTACTCTCTTCTTTCTTCTTTTGCTCGAGGACGAGCAAACATTTTAAGTTTGGTGTGGTAAAAGCATTGCTTTTTGTTTTTTCATAACCATTTATGGCATCCAAGGCCGGAAAAACCTCTAGAAAGAGGAAAGGGAAGGCAAAAGCTTCTACCTCCGAGTCAT
>NC_029773.3:80297276-80298548 GCF_000817695.3 Arachis duranensis | reverse complement strand
CTTTGTCACCTCTGTTATTCGGTTGGAGTTGACATAGAGGGAGACATCCCTATTGATGAGGACAAGCCCATCACTAAGAAGAAGATGGAGCACACAAAAGACCCCACTCATCATGAGATCCCTGAGATGCCTCAAGGGATGCACTTTCCTCCACAAAACTATTGGGAGCAACTAAACACCTCCCTAGGAGAATTGAGTTCCAACATGGGACAACTAAGGGTGGAGCACCAAGAACACTCTATCATCCTCCATGAAATTAGAGAAGATCAAAGAATCATGAGAAAGGAGCAACAAAGACAAGGAAGAGACATTGAGGAGCTCAAGCACTCCATAGGATCTTCAAGAGGAAGAAAGAGCCGCCATCACTAAGGTGGACCCGTTCCTTAATTTCCTTGTTCTTTATTTTTCTGTTTTTTTCGAATTTTAGTGCTTATGTTTATCTATGTTTGTGTCTTGTGATCATTAGTGTCTTAGTGTCTATGCCTTAGAGTTATGAATGTCCTATGAATCCATCACCTCTCTTAAAAAAAATGTTCTTAATTGAAAAAGACTAGAATTGCATGAATTCTGAATTTTATAACAGTTTAATTATTTTGATGTGGTGGCAATACTTTTGTTTTCTGAATGTATGATTAAACAATGCATATGTCTTTTGAATTTGTGGTTCATGAATATTGGCTCTTGAAAGAATGATGAAAAAGGAGACATGTTATTGAGGATCTGAAAAATCATAAAAATGATTCTTGAAGCAAGAAAAAAGCAGTGAATACAAAAAAAAAATTTCGAAAAAAAAAGAAAAAGAAAAAGAAAGAGAAAAAGAAAAAAAGAAAGAAAAAGAAAAGAAATAAGGTTGTGATCCAAGGCAAAAAGAGTGTGCTTAAGAACCCTGGACACCTCTAATTGGGGACTCTAGCAAAGCTGAGTCACAATCTGAAAAGGTTCACCCAATTATGTGTCTGTGGCATGTATGTATCCGGTGGTAATACTGGAAGACAGAGTGCTTTGGGCCACGGCCAAGACTCAATGAGTAGCTATGTTCAAGAATCATCATACTTTACTAGGAGAATCAATAACACTATCTGGATTCTGAGTTCCTAAAGAAGCCAATCATTCTGAACTTCAAAGGATAGAGTGAGATGCCAAAACTATTCAGAGGCAAAAAGCTAAAAGCCCCGCTCATCTAATTAATACTGATCTTCATAGATGTTTTTGGAATTCATTGCATATTCTCTTCTTTTTATCTTATTTGATTTTCAGTTGCTTGAGGACAAG